>NC_143012.1:234849190-235171679 GCF_055824585.1 Amblyomma mixtum
AGAAATAAAAGGACCAACTAGACAACTAACCCTGCCACGTGACGTGCGTACAGACTGGAGTTGAGGGAGAGAAAAGGAAAAAGAAACACCGAAAGAACAGACGCGCGTCGCAGAACGCGGCGCGTGCTCCATGAATTCAACCCGCTGCATGTTTGTGGGTTTTCCCGTCCCGGCTACTTGCAGCGTCCGAGACATGTTTGGTGCCGCGCGTTCTGCCCGACGGCGGCAAGGGTTGCCCGAAGGATGAGGATCAAGCTGCGTGCAGGGGCAAGGATGAGCGCTCCCTTGCCGAAGAAGACGACGAGGGCATAGCGAGGCGTTTGCAGGTGGTGTTCACGTGGTCGCGGTAATCTACGAGCGTGCACGGTCGATGAAAGTCGCAAGTCATCGTGAAATAGTACGCTTTCGTTTGAGGCTGGAAAAAGAAACGCCCAACAATGCAGATTAATTACTCCCTCTGGACTTCGCACTTGAAGAAAAATACGTACTCGGTCCTGGACCTGGACGGACAGGAAATTTTCGTTCCGTTATAAAAACTAGGCAACCTTGCCAGCACTTATCAGGATGTTAAAAAATTCTCGTTAGGCCATTCACTAAGCCATCGGGGTAATTTCGGCTGCTTTACCTTTCGATGTGGCTTTCCTGGCTTCATTAAAGTTGCGATAAAGACTACGTCTGTCGTTAAACTTGCCCATGTATCCTGCGCGCATCACTGCTGCCCCTTCCATGGTGCGCATCTCCAAAAAAGTAATGAACCATAGTTTAATCCACTGCTTTTAATTTGTATCCGCTCGAATGCGGAGTGTAACTGGGCCAATTTCAGGGGCGTTTACGTCGGAGGCTGCTGGGGCGAGTGACTGGCTTCGGTATCCAGGATGTAACACCGGCTCCTTTGAGGCGTTGCGCGAGCGGCTTTACCATCTGATCTTCTGAAAAAAAAAATTGAAGAAAAATGAACACCACAAACGTGACCGCGTATGAGAAACCTCGCATACATTACAACCGTTAGTTGTGGGTCACCAAAAAACAAGCGGCTTCAAAGATGACAAGCATAGCAAGTAGCTGGCAATCAGGAAAGGCAATCCGGAGCACTGTTCTCCAGCGTCCGCAAGGTATGGTCCAGGAACTGCTTACCAGTCGGCGGGATTTATTTTCAGGCCGTTAAGAATATCGAGGAAAATGATACCTTGTTGTCAACACGACCCAAAACTTCCAAATCAACACTTTATCCCAGAAGCCACTGCCTAAGAAGTTAGCAATTTAGTATTTACTAATGAACTTTGCAGACCCAAAGAATACTGCAGAATCTAGGCCATAGGACTGTCAAATGCACTCGGCTGTTTTCATTCACCTTAAAGGTGCAGTGAAGAGGAATCTGAACTCGTCTTTTTGCCGCGGGAACTCAATATACACGTTCCGAGCATTCTTAGAAACTTCGACTTTTTGCCCTGAGTGGCCGATTTTTCCTATTAAATCGAATTTACGTTCGGCTCCCGCCTTTATTTTTTGAATTCTCCCCGTACGGTGGGCGGAGTCGACCAACGCGTGCAGTGCCTTTCAGCCAGCTCCGTGGAGGCTTTGCTTTCGCTTTATTTTATTTTCTAGGTTTCCGTGAATAAATAGTTTCATTCGCAGATAATACATCCGCAAAATAAGCCCGCAGAAATAAAAATACGCGCGGACTATTTGCTACTACGGATTACTACGTATTACTCCGTCGATGGCAGAGCGGCAAGCCGCCACGGGACTGAGCGAAAGGCACTCCACGCTTTGGGCGATTCCGCCCACCGCACGGGGAGAATTAAAAAAGAAAAAGGCGGGAGCCGGACGTTAATTCGATTCAGTTAGGAAAATCGGCCACACAGGGCAGTAAATCGAAGTTTCTAAGAATCCTCGGAACGTGTAGATCGAGTTCCCGCGGCAAAAAGACGAGTTCAGATTCCTCTTCACTGCACCTTTAAGTGCTCCGTCTTTTTTAAAACTTGATTGCATTATGACAGGACACCTATGCCTGCGGGCAACACCCTGCGCTCGCTGACGTTGACTGAGTGGCTCATGAGAGATTTGACCTTATGGCTGTAGTTATCCGTTCGGACGCGCTTTTTACCCCGTCATGCGGAGAAATTCTGGACAAGCGCATCTTTCCGACGGGAAGTTGTTTAAGAACGCAATATTTTCATTCGTAACAAGATTCCACGATAACAGTATATGTCCGCACAAATTTCCTTTCGTCAGGCTTGCATTTTTTGTTATTAACGTTTTTGGTGTCGTCTAAAACGTTCCTCTTTGGTTTTTTATGCCTTAACTATTGGGTGCGAGCGATGACAAGCTTTATGACAAAGATTTTTCTATGCATCGGAAGAATGAACTGTACCGTAATATTACCACAACAGCACCTTACCAGAGTCCACAGTTGGCTCACATTTAAAGATGATGTCCAAGAATCCCGGACTTGTCTTCCCCACTATACATATACGTATATAAAATCTCGGAACTAAGAGTGCGAATACAATAGGTTTGCCACACCGAAAACTGCTGTCAGTAGCAGTTACGGTACAAAGCTATTGAGGCGCGGCAGCACGAGGACGGATGAGCAATAAGCACAGAATAACACACTACAGAGCATTTTATCTTACATCGCGGCTGTATACCACATTAGCCAACCTCCAACAGCACATACGCAGTTGGCGCTGGCTGACGCGATACACAGTGCTTAACGCCATGCTAAAAACTCTTCAATAAAAAGATTTAGCACAGCACACTGCCTTTAGAGCTAACGCGACCGCTAGCAACTACTGCGCATGCGCCGGCGGCAACAGGCCAGGAGCATGGCAGCTACGGCTGCACTTTGCGCCGAGGGACTGTTTGCGCATGCTCAATGGCAGCAAGTGGTCGCGGTGGTAAGCAGTAGCGCTAGCCGCTCTAGGATTGCGGCGACGTAATATAGGGCGGCCATTTTGTTGTGCATGGAGCACGGTGAAAATTGGCAGTGGCTCAGCGCGGCTATGGCAGGTTATACGTAGCGAAAGCAGGCATGCCGCACAGCTGGCGAAGCGAGAGGAGGCGAGCGCAAAGACGAGGCGCGTAGTATGACGTCATGCCAGATGGCGCGGCGAGCGTGCGGCGTCCGCCACCTGCGGAGGTTGCTAGGCAACGGCTCAAGGTCGGTCCCTGTGCCTCCTCGGAGCACCGCCACAGCGAAATCGCAAGTTCGTGGCCAATGTAGCTTTCGCTACAAAAGCCGGCGCATGCGGCTGATGAACTGATCGTCACCTGCTGCGGCCTGCACGGCTGAAGCTACACGCTGGACAACAAAACTGCGCCCGTAAGGTTATGTGAATACCCCGTACACGCCGTGCAAAACATTTTCTGTGAGACAAAGGGGCATACTCGCCCAAGCCGAGGCTGCTGCAACGCTCGTCGTGAAAGGCGTACCGTGTTGCTCAACGAAGCCGTGGTCATAACGTGGGCAGCACGTAGCGCACGTCGGGCATCCACACATCAAGGCCGTTCGAGTCGTTGCACATCAGCTGAAACGTTAGGGCTCGCTTGTGCGGGGGAATGGTCTTTTTGGACACGGTTTCCACCACTTGACTCATCCTGCAAGAGAGAAAAGGAGGCATCACTTACAGGGCTTCCCACTGGGGAAATCGGGAATTCAAGCAGAAACTCATTCGAAGGCCTGCACGCAAAATTTCCCCAGGCAAACACTGCTGCGTCCGCACTGAAGAGCTGAACTGGGTAAGAGACCAGCTCCTAGTTCACCTCGGCAGCGATAGATCAAACATGCATTTTTTACTTAGTTATTTATTTATAGATACTGTAAGCACAACATGCGACCTTCGTCTTCATCTGTACATATCCATCATCATCGCTCAAAGCACAACATGCGACCTTCGTCTTCATCTGTACATATCCATCATCATCGCTCGTCTTCTTCTTCGAAGGGTTGGTCGCCATACTTGCGGTTGCCATTAAAGCTCGCTCCATCCTGCGCTCTGTCTCCCGTCTCACAAGTGGTGGAGTGTGCTCTCGATCCCTGCGCCCTCTCCGCCGCCAGACTGCAGCTACGCTCCGGTCGCCACCTGCTCGTACCATCCGCACCGATGGATACCGTCCGCGACAACACCACTCGTACTCCCGATGGGCCCCCCGTTCTTCTTCCTCTCGATTCGAACCGTCTGGAGCCAGCAATGATGAGCCAACCCGGTTCTTCCCAATCTTCTGGACACCCCACTTGGACCATCACCACACTCCAGCGCGAGCCTCCCATTTTTGCTGGTCTTTGTGGGGACGATGTCGAGGACTGGCTCGACCAATATAACCAGGTCAGTGCCTATAATCGTTGGGACTCAGCGATGAAACTTGTAAACGTGTCGTTCTACCTCACTGCCGTGGCCAAGACTTGGTTCGTCAACCACAAAGATGTCATCCCGGACTGGGCTCACTTCTCGGCACAGATACGACAAATCTTTGGCACATCTGGTGCAAGCCCCGCTGTCTACAAAAAAAAAGCTAGATACGCGCGTTCAGCTACCCGGTGAGTCCTACACATCCTACATTGAAGACGTGCTTGCCCTGTGTCGACGTGTCAACAGCGCTATGTCAGAGAACGATCGGGTACGTCATCTTCTGAAAGGGCTTGGGTCATTTGCCTTCAACACGCTTGCTGCTCAGAATCCAACGTCAGTCCAAGACATCCGAACAACTTGCCATCGTCTTGACGACCTTCAGTCGCTTCGATTAAAAGACACCTGGGACACCCCACTTTCACCCGACGTGGACTTACGCTCCCTCATTCGCTCCATTATCCGGGAGGAACTGCACGGCTCCACCTTACCGCCAGTCGATTCCCACCCGCCTCCAGCCCCGTCGTCCTCGCCTTTGCGTGATCTCATCAAAGACGAGCTCGCTTCGGTCACTCGTCCCTTGGCTGCGGAACCACCTGTACCGCGTTTTGTGCCTACCTATGCCCAGGTTGCTGCGACGCCTCCTGCTGCTGTTTACCCGTCGCATCCACAGCCCGTCCAGCAAACTCCGGTCTCTGTGTCCCCGAGCCCCGCTATGTGTCCTGTTTGGAGTCCGCCTGCACGTCGGCCGGTAAGTCACTACTGCGGAATTCGCGGGCATGTTGCCCGTGTGTGCCGTCGGCGTCAGCGCGACGAGCGCGAGTGGTACCCAGACTTTCGCAACGGAGCTACTTACTCGTCACCTGCTTACCGTCCGGCGTTTTCCTCCAGTCCTCCTCGTCGCCCATCGTACGGGGACTTCTCCCAAGACGCTCCGCACTCGTCGTACGCTTACCGCCCACCGTTTGCTGACCATACCAATTATCGTCCCTCCTATCCCTATACCTCTCCGGACCGCTCCTCGACCGACAGGCCGTCGCGCCGCCGCTCCCCATCGCCTTTCCGCCGCTCGTCGTCGCCTCTACGTCCACCATCCTCCCAGACAACTGGCCACACCGAAAACTAAGTTGTGCAGTTTCCGGAGGTAAAACTGCACCGCACGCCGCCCTCTCAATTCCTCCTGCACAGCCATCGAACATGTTAACCGTTGACATTGAAGGCACTGTAGTAGAAGCATTGATCGATACGGGCGCCGCCATTTCTGTAATTAGTTCTGATTTATGTTCTCGTCTTCGCAAGGTGCGCACCCCTTACAGTGGTCCTTCTCTCCGTGCTGCCAATGATGAATCAATGCGTCCTTCCGGATTGTGTACGGCACGAGTCACTATCGACGGCATCCTGCACTACATAGTATTTGCTGTGCTTCCCTCCTGTGCTTATCCCCTCATCCTCGGCTGGGACTTCCTCCACTCTGCGCAAGCTGTAATTACCTGCTGTCCCCCTACTCTACAAGCTTCTGAATCCGACCTTTCTGCCGTTTCTGTTCTGCCTTCTCATCATCTGGTTACCACCGCTGATCATGTACTTTACCCCGGCTGCGAAGATGTCCTCTCTGTTGCTTCTGCCCACGTCAACGCTGGGGACGTTTTCGTCACACCAAGCCCCCGTCTTTTCTCAAAGGGCATCTTTCTCGTCGCGTCCCTGCTCCGCTTCACCAATGGGTCTTCACTACTGACTGCCTTCAACACTACGCCGGAACCCATTCTTCTGCGTCAAGGCACAGCCATCGCTTCTGTGGATACCACTCAACCTGTAGCCGTTTTTTCCTCTGCCCCATCAAGCTTCGCTCTTTCGACCCCTGCTTCTGCCTCTGCATCTATTTCAGCTGCTATCAGCCCCGGTCTCACCCCGACTCAAAAAGATGAATTGCTTGCCGTCTTGGCCAAGCATGCCGCTTCCTTCGATACCCAGGCAACAACCTTGAGCCAAACCACCGCAGCTAAGCATCGCATCTACACAGATGGTTCGGGCATCATTCGCCGTCGCCCGTATCGTGTGTCTTCTAGTGAGCGCAAGGTTATTCAAGATAACGTAGCCGACATGCTCAAGCGCCACATCATACGCCCTTCTTCGAGTCCTTGGTCTTCGCCTGTTGTTCTGGTTCAAAAGAAGGATGGCTCAGTACGCTTTTGTGTTGACTATCGCGCCCTTAACAAGATCACTAGAAAAGATGTTTATCCGCTGCCTCGGATTGATGACGCCCTCGACTGTCTCCAAGGTGCACAATTTTTCTCTAGTCTCGACCTAAGATCCGGATACTGGCAAATACCAACGCATGAGGCCGACAAGGAAAAAACTGCTTTCGCCACTCCCGACGGATTATACGAATTCAACGTTATGCCGTTCGGCCTATGCAATGCTCCGGCCACGTTCGAGCGCATGATCGACACCGTTCTCCGAGGCCTGAAGTGGAAAACGTGCCTATGCTACCTCGACGACATAGTCATTTTTTCTTCGACTTTTTCTGAACACCTTGTTCGTCTCGATGAAGTATTAAGCGCACTTTCTGAGGCCGGCCTACAGTTAAACACCAAGAAATGATGCTTTGCTTCCACTTCTATCAAGGTACTCGGTCACGTCGTTAGCCAGCAGGGTGTAAAGCCTGATCCCGACGAAGTGGCTGCAGTTTTGCATTTTCCTCGCCCATCGCGCGTCAAAGACCTGCGCAGTTTTCTGGGGCTAGCGTCATACTTCCGGCGCTTCATACGCAACTTTGCCTCTATTGCGGCCCCTTTGCATAAGCTCCTCTGCGCTGACCAGCCGTTTGTTTGGTCTGAGGCCTGTGAGGTCGCTTTTACTACCTTAAAGAAGGCTCTCACATCTGATCCGATACTGGCACATTTCGACGACAATGCTCCAACGATTTTACACACGGACGCCAGTGGACACGGCATTGGTGCAGTTCTTCTGCAGCGGCAGCACTCTTCGTGCGAGCAAATCATCGCCTATGCCAGTCGTACACTGACTGCAGCGGAGCAGAACTACACGATAACTGAGCAAGAGTGCCTCGCTGTTGTCTGGGCCATTCAGAAATTTCGCCCTTATTTGTACGGCCGCCAGTTCACAGTTGTCACTGACCATCATGCCCTGTGCTGGTTGTCCTCGCAGAAAAACTTGTCCGGCCGCCTCGGCCGCTGGATTCTCCGTCTCCAGGAATATGACTTTACCGTCACCTATAAATCGGGCAAGAAACACCAGGACGCCGATGCGCTATCTCGTTGTCCCCTCGCCTAAACCCCACCTGCGCATCCGCAACCCGTGTCCTCCGCATCCTCAAACTGCCAAACTACCCCTTCGACGGCTATTTCAACCTTGACCGCCGCACCCATTGACTTGATGCCAGCTCCCAGTCTTGGCGATCTCGCCTCAGCGCAGCGGGCCGACCCTTACTGCCGGACTCTTATCGACCGTCTGAGCGGTGCTACGCGGCCACCGAATGCCCGCCTACGTCGCCAACTTAACTCTTTCAAGCTAGTCGACAACATCCTTCTTTGGCACAATTACAGCCCCTTCGGTGACTCATGGGTGCCTGTCGTACCCCGTTCTCTTCGCCGAGAAGTTTTGCAGGCCTTTCATGATAACCCCCCGGCTGGCCACTGGGGAAATCGGGAATTCAAGCAGAAACTCATTCGAAGGCCTGCACGCAAAATTTCCCCAGGCAAACACTGCTGCGTCCGCACTGAAGAGCTGAACTGGGTAAGAGACCAGCTCCTAGTTCACCTCGGCAGCGATAGATCAAACATGCATTTTTACTTAGTTATTTATTTATAGATACTGCGTTCTAATACAGATTATAGCAGGGTGGGAAAAAAACAAATACAAGCATATATAAACACACTCAAATTAATAACATTTGCAGTCACTTTTCAAACATCAGTAAACAATTATGATTAACAGCCTCGCTATTAAGTTTGTTCCCATCAGTAATTCTCCTCGGAAAAAAGAATATTTAAAGCAGTTATTTCGCGCGTTCAAAGGGATTATTGCTAGTGCATGCCTTTGTCTTTGGCATGTAGTGCATTGCATTTTAAGTCGGCACAAAGGACTAACTAAAGTTGGTCTGTATGGTTAAGTTATTGTATTCTAATAACAAAGAGACTACGTTAACCGAAAATAAACCTTTAGTAAGCTAAAGAATATTTTAAAAAATTTAAATGCAGATGTCGCCATATCCTGTCGTTTCAGCAAGCAAACTGCACTTATGTCGAGACAGCTTTCAAGACGCGGATGCATGAGGCTACGCTGCACCGCCATTCACTTCCAAGAGGCAATCACGGATCCTCTCGCGGTGTTGGTGCCACGAGAAGCGTGAAAATTGATAATTCAAATTTTCCTCGCAATAAATGCTTCTTTCGCTACCGTAAAACATCAACATAGCCAGAAAGAGGCATATTTTTTTACCAAGAATAAAAAGTTGAGGAATGTCGTTTTCATTGTCTCCTGTATACATACACATCGTCTCTGACGCATACTGTGTATATACATAGGGCCTTCTTTCTTTCGGATTTTACTTTTTCCAAAATACGAGGGGTAAAAAACGGGCGATATTTTTTTAGCTGAAATTCGAGTTCGAGCTCACTTTTTCTCAGTGTCATTTGATATGATAAAGCAAGGTAAGGCACGAAAGCTAGAATCTCACGGAGGGTTCAGATCGTGCTACTGCATGCCAACTGCTTCGCCTCTGCCAGGCCGTGTAACTCGGTCGTCTATGTATACCCAGCGATGCTGCAGGCTTTCCGCAGCAGTGTTCGAGGTCACTTGCAAATTTCATTATTGAAAATGTGTGCCAAACATACTTGTTCAAAGAGGAATTTAAAATCAGGTAACGGTCACATCGGAGAAAACAGGTACAATGAACGAGAAACGCCGATCCAACGCGCGGTGTCAACAAGCCGGCTACAAGCGTATCGCAGGCTGGCAGCTTTTTAAACAGACATCGCTCTGCGTAAACGTGAAATGTCGCAAAAGGGAAGAGATTATTTAACACAAGAATAATTGCTGCGAGTATACATGCAGCTAGCTATGCAAATAACTTAAGTAGCGCTAAGGTGGGCGGGGTCATCGTCATCGCCGCATTCCTGGGAGATTTGGAAATCGCGTGGTAACTACTGCATTGGGTAGCATTTTGTTGAAGCATTCATTAGCGAATACACAGATTGCTTGCAAAGCATGCAGCAGAAAAAAAAATGGCTGAGGCTTAACTTGGTTAACCCTGGTCAGATGCGAAGCATATTGATGGCTAGGCTTGGTAATACATGGCTTTCCTTGGTTGAATACTTGGTCATTTTAATACAACCATTAGAAGCCTTCGTCGTGGGGGAAGACAACGGCATGGCTACAGCGGAACACCGACTAACCCCGAGACGCGCGTTGGGTGGGCGCCTGGATTGCCACGGAAGCCGCGTCCGCCTGCCCGGTGGAGCGAGCGTTTCACCTACACCGAGTGTGAACGCGCGTTCGAAATGCGCGGGAATGCCGCTCGAGGACATCCGATGTCTGTGCGATGGCATCGTTCTCCCTCTCCCAGCGCGTGACGGCGATCTGTCGTGACGTCATGTGTCACGTGGTATGTCACGTGGTGTGTCGTCACTGTACCACGTGGTCTGCACGGCGTGCAACCACAGCGACGGCGCGAGGTGGACCCTCATCTTCCTCTGTCGTGACGTCACTGTACCACGTGGTGTGCACGACGTGTAACCATGGCGAAGGGCTGTAGTGTACCTCCGTTTTCCTCTGTCGTGACGTCATATGTCACGTGGTATGTCACGTGGTGGGACGTCACTGTACCACGTGGTGTGCACGGCGTGTAACCACGGCGAAGGGCTGTAGTGTACCTCCGTCTTCCTCTGTCGTGACGTCATGTGTTACGTGGTATGTCACGTGGTGTGACGTCACTGTACCACGTGGTGTGCACGGCGCATAACCACGGCGAAGGGCTGTAGTGTACCTCCGTCTTCCTCTGTCGTGACGTCATGTCTCACGTGGTATGTCACGTGGTGTGACGTCACTGTACCACGTGGTGTGCACGGCGCATAACCACGGCGAAGGGCTGTAGTGTACCTCCGTCTTCCTCTGTCGTGACGTCATGTGTCACGTGGTATGTCACGTGGTGTGACGTCACTGTACCACGTGGTGTGCACGGCGCGTAACCACGGCGAAGGGCTGTAGTGTACCTCTAGTAATATGCTTCGCATAAAAAATTACGGAGGTTTATCCCGGTTAAACCTAGGTATACGATCGAAAGGTGATCGAAAGCGAGCCCCCCTCTCTCCGTTAGTCACGTGGTACAGCAGCGGCGAGGCTCCGAGCGAGCGCACATGCACCGCCTCTCCACAGAGAGTCACTAGGTATGACGTCACTTGCCACGCCTCCGCTCCGCCTGCGCAAGGTCACACACGCAATGCCGGATGACCTTGGCAGTTATAGTGTGAAGAGTAGAGGTTTCGCTCTAAAAGCGAGCAGCAGATATCGAAATCAACAGCCACGGGATCCGGAGCAGTCTCAAACACCAACGCGGATCCAACCAGAGTTTAGACTACGCAGACGTGGCACGGCCGTCGCCCATTGGATTCTATACGGCCGCCGTAGTTCAGCATGACCAACACGTTAACGGCCTGTCATATCGAGCTCCAAATTCAGCGCAGGCCGAGGAGGTAGCCACTGCGCATGCCGCCTCGGACCCGAATCCGGAGGTAATAATCAGATTCGCGTCGAGCCTGTGATGTGAACACTACCTGGCTGGCGAGGTTTCACCTTTAGCCTACCATATATTCTAAAGCTGGTAGTAAGAGAATCGAACCCTTCACTCAAACGCATAGTTTGGACTCCGGGCCATCAGGGCCTTATAGGTAACGAGGCAGCGGCCGCCCGAGCGCATGCCCACCGGGCACCTCATCCAGGCTCCTCCGGCTCAGAGATTAGGCAACCGTTTCTGCGGTTCAGGGAAATTCAAGAATACTATTGGGAACGGCACCGGCTTTTCCCGGTCCCTGCTTAGGGCCTGAGTAAAGCCGATGGCGAACTCTGAGGCGCTGCAGACCAACACTTTGTTGTGGTCTGCAATAGCGAAACATTTTGACCCCAAAATTGATGGGCGTTGCCCTCACTATGGGGAAATGTTTGATAGCTTCCGCATGGTTTGGGCCTGTCAGGAGAATCCTCCCCTTCCCCCAAACCCTTAGCCTTCCCGAGAGGCATGGGAGGCAGCCCTGCTCAACTGCTCGGGGCTCTAGTCTCAAAGGGCTCTAGTCCAACGGGTGCGAGTAGCGGCCTCAGCCAGCGAGGTCCCGTACTATGGACACCACCCATTCAATGGGCCATTTTTGCCTGCAAACTCTCCTTTCACTGAATAAAAAGTTTTCACCACCACCGGAGCAGTCTTGTGGCGCGGCTGCGAGTGGGGGCGAAGTGAAGACGGCGAACAGTCGGTGCGCACTTTAATGCATTGCTTCGTTGTAGTGTGGGAAAGCGATAGGCCGCCTGCCGCCTGACTGAATATAAAGCAGAAACCACACTGGCGTAAGCGGTCTGCCGACTGAGATCTGCTCAGTCGAGCAGCTCGATTTGAGAACTTGGTGCTGTCCCTCACTCGCTTGGCATTTCTCATGATATTGCTGCACCGACCAACTTTTCAGTCATTTAGAAAGGCGCTATGTACGGCATGTATATGAGAGCAGACGAGCACATTGTTGCTGTGCGTCACAACTTTTTGGGGCCCATGCGGCTACGGTTACTGATCTTTCACGGTTATGACGTCACAGCCAAGACCGGTGCTCACGAACCGAAATCGAAATCGCTGGGTATAAAAAAAGGCAATGATAAATTATTAACCGCGCATACATGAATCCCAGGGGGGGGGGGGGGGGGTGTATCAGACATTCAGGAGCAATTCGCAAAGTTTGAAACAAAGAAAGGGTGCACAAAAAATTTGGTATCGCCCCCTTTTAAAGTACTCAAAATCAAATAGTAATGCAACAAGTTTCACCCCTTGGGTGGCGATGTGTCCTTAAAGCAATGCGAGACGCCAACAGTGCAATGATGAGCTCTGTAACAGTGACTGCTGACAGTGACGATAAACCGTGTTATATTGTGCGGTGAAAGATGCCTGTATTTCCTGTTTGTGAGTAAGCCGGTTTCGTCCACATGGGAAAAATCTTTTCCCAGGCAATTCTTATTTATCTTCCTGGTCTGCTTCATGTCGTTTTGACGAATGGAGATGCGAGGATTTAGAGCTGTGACTTTTCGTACAGCGGACGCAACACAATTAGCTGCGTCCAACACATTAGCTGCGTTAAACAACATAAAAATAACTGACAAGTTTCAAAATTGTTGAGATTTACCTCAGATTTTTTTTCCTATATCGTTCGCAGTCTCGTTCGCACTACCTGCTATGCCCACAAAAGGGGTCAGCTCGCGGAGTGATGTGCCAGTCGTCAAAAAGTAATTGCAACACCGAATTTAATATTTCAGATACTAAATATTAAAACTCTAATCCGAATTAATTATAAATTCTTTAAATTCGACAAAGCGAATAACCAAAGCGCCCCTCTGTGTTACGAATTCGGCTTCCCCGACGGTTCAGGCTGGCTTTCCAATAACCGCTTCTCGGCATAAAAAGAAAAAAGTAAGCTTGGCGCAACCTATGACTGCAGTATTGGGAAACGTGTACTCGCTAATGCTGCAGCGCCGTGCCCACCCAAACACACTGAAGAGTGAGACAACAATGGGGACTAAAGTGAGACGGCGAACACTTACGGCATTTTGAAACGCTCCTGGTAGTAGGACGGGGGCATGTAACCAGCGTACAACAAGCAGACTCCTTCGGACAACATGAAAATTTCAACTCCGTGATTCTCCTGCGGAAAGGAAGAGGCGATTGTTCGGCAGCAATGTGCAGTTTGAGGCACTTTAAATAAATAAGGAAAAGGAGCCCCGCCCGCACTACTGATCACGGGTTTAATCCCAACTGTAACATAAAAGATGAGGCCCGACGGCAGTTGGGATCTTGCCTCTCGAAAGTGGAAAGAAATCAATAGGGATGAGCTACTATAGCGACCGACAGCCGGGAGAGCGGGCGCGGGGACAGTTCCATGGTCTCCCCTGGGACGTAGCGTGTAGGGACGGGTTTTGAGAAATGGGAAATTGGTTGTAGGGTATGGGCTATATGACCTAGGATGAGAATCGGAACAGCGTAGATTTTCCGAATGATCCTGATGTAGTCGAGCTCTTTTTCAGACCTCCGTTGCGAGCAAGCACTCGCTATTAGCCAGATGTGCGGCTCTTGTCCTCCAAGATTACCCCCATGCCACATAAAACAAGGGTCTTTGATCCTCCGAGACAAGGTTAACTTAACAGGGGCGACGACCAAGACACCCTCCCCAAGCTAGGCTGCGTCACCCCGACTTTCCGCTCGTAGTAAGAGAACAGAGTTTTGGCTACACTCGTTTGGTGCTTCGGCTTTTACTCCAAGGTACTAACGCGCAGTGGGAACCCTTTCACGGTGTTCGTGGGGACCTACCTCCGGCGTTCGCCCCTGACACAGACTGCCTCCAGACTCAAACAGCTTGGTGTCTCGTATGATGTCCGCAGTTCACACCCCGTGCTACCACAGCTGAATGCATAATAATGCTTTGACACAATAGCGTAAAAGCAGCGTCTCTAGTTGCGTTGTGCCTGCCACGTGTTGCAGGAAAGCCCGGCGTTAAATTTAAAATAGGATTTTTGAGGTAAAGAAACGCTTTTGCGGCACAGCAATACACGTGTAGGCGGACGTCAGAAAACATGCGAGACATGTTAACTAGTAGAGCGATTAGCTTTGCTAACTTTTTAACTATTACGGTGGTCGAAATTATTCCGGAGCCCTCCACTACGACACCTTTTCTTTTTTTTCTGTCACTCCTTCGTTTCTTTCTTTCCTTAAGGCGCGGTTCGGGTGTCCACCGAGAAAAGCAAGAGATAGTGCGCCATTTCCATTAATCAAAAACCAATTTTCGTTTTCCAGCACTTTACGTTGTCAGCCCCGTCTACTACGCGTTGGCCGTAGAGCATAGAGCTTAGGCTCTAAAATACCACTCACCTTGAAGTAGTCGAGAAACTCTCTAAGGTTCATCTCCCCTTGAACTTCGATATAATCCCACAGGGTGAACTCAGCGCCGCGGTACTGTAGAGCAAAGGAAAAAAAAATGGCATCGAATAAAGGTACGACTAGCAAGAAATTAAACACGAACAAAGCAATTGTGCTAAGAACAGCAAAATAAGAAGCTCTTATCCAGGGGAAGCTGAATACCAGCGGAGGGTAATTTTATTTAGAAAGCGCGAAGACTACTCTTCAGAAGTGTTAATCAACCTCGCTTGTATCTGCTCTCCCGGAGCTAATATGTTTTTGTTTTTGTGCTGCCTCCTCAGATTTTATTGTCACGTATGATTCGTTGCTAATAATACATATCGAGTCCACGCAGTTATCTGCATAACAAGTTTTGTGGAGTTGTCACCATGCAAGAAGAACAGTTGTTGTTGTTGAGACTGAGAGAAGGATGAAAAGGAAAGTGCACGGGCCTGCCGAATGGCTCAAGCAACACCCTCTCAATATACTTAAGAGTTTTTAGAGGGTGTTGGCTCAAGCCAAGCCACCATCGCTGCCACGTGCAGATAGAGTTCAAAGATGAGACGAAAGAAAGAAAGAAAGAAAGAAAGAAGGAAAGAAAGAAAGAAAGAAAGAAAGGAAGAAAGAAAGAAAGAAAGAAAGAAAGAAAGAAAGAAAGAAAGAAAGAAAGAAAGAAAGAAAGAAAGAAAGAAAGAAAGAAAGAAAGAAAGAATGGAAAAGAAAATAGCAGGACCAGTCTGCTGCATGCCTAGAGAGCATGGGGACACAACTACGCATACGAGAAACTCAGTGGCCAGGAAGTAGTCATTCAGGGAAGCGAATACGATCGCGGAAAAACCGAATACGTCGTCATATGAGTAACGTGGTCACTTACCTTTTTCTTAACAGGTGCAATGGGTTCCGAGAAGCCGAAGAAGGGCAACGCGAGGTTGACGAAGCCGTTCTTGAAGAGCTCCGCTTTGTCGTGCCCCTGAGCTAGCTGCGCGCACAGTTTAAGACAGTCAGCAATGCAAAGTGCCGCACGTGTTGTCGAGAATACAGACGCACATCGTTGTCATCACTCATCACGCCACAACACCACTACGTCGATCAACCTCAAGTACTCGAGTCGCTGTGGTCTGGGCCGAGGAGGCCGCCGGGGCTCAAAGGCTCTCCGACGTCTGTCATCATCCTCCTTGCTTTCATTGCTAATATTAGAGTCGTCATCAATCAGTCAATCATAGAACGCGCTTTTATGCTGGGGTGCCTTTGTGGACAGCTCTTGGAAGGGGCTTTTATCTCGATAAAAAATGGGGTTCAGAATGGTTTTCTGCACATTTCTCCCTCGAGGTTTCCGAAAGAAGCGGTTTGTCCCTGCTTGCATAGACGCTACCCTTTTCTGGTGCTCTTAAGGTAACAGGTGACGTATAGCTCATCGCAACACACGGTGTCACTTAAAGACGCAAAAAGACCAAATTTTCGGCGGTATGTTCCTTTTTCCTGGGAATGATCCGTAAGATATTAGTGAACATGAATACCACGTGAAGTTAGCGTACAGCAGGTAAATAATTTTTTAAAAATTTGATCTCTCCTCCCGCGGGGCTTCTGTTTTAGCAGACGATCAGTGTCTTTGACGCCACAAGTAGGTTTCGGATCACGTGAGGCGTACAAAAAATTCAGTACATAATTGTAGTTTCCGCGCTCGATGTCAGCCGCTAGAGGTGCAAAACTGAAAGCAACACACCTTGTACAGCTCGAGGCAGGCGAGGCCGGCGACGAGTGAAGTGGTAGTGGCGATGGCAGGAATGATCTTTCCCGCGATCAGCTTGCTCTTCAGCCTGTCTGCCGGGGTGATTTCGTAGTTTGTTGCTCGGAGGTTGGATGCCGCCGTGATGAAATCCATGTGAAAGTTGGTGTCGTCGTCCTTGTCGAACTCGAGGGCTCTGAGCGTGATGTCCTGCAGATTCTCAGCTCTCGGCAGCTCATTCAGCAGTTCGCCCAGCCGCCGTGCATCTGCAAGACGAGACGAGCATGAAGCACGAGTCAGGATAGTGTCCGCATGTTACCAAGGGTCCTTGATAACCGTAGAGCGCTTGACACTTGGATTATTTGTTGGAAACTGCGCTGACCACCTATAATGCAAGCAACAAACACGACCACCCTTTCAAAGAGGTGCTCAAAATTCAGCCCCCGTTTATAGTTCGCTAGTACTTGCAAAAGCATGGTTGCACCTATAGGAGCTGGAGTTGCTGCAACTTGAATAAAGCTATCATGACGCACATCGCAAACGATTAGTTACAATGACAAAGCATACACGTTACATAGTAAAGGCACATTGTACTGAATTTTATCCACCATATTTTCTTTGCTGCAATCGAACATTTCTTTTCTTTAATAAACGTATTATTAGACTGTGTGGTTTAGGAACACAGTAGAACAATTTGAAACGTAATTTTTCAAAACTGAAATGTCGCTTTCCTGTTGTAGTCGGCGTCTGCAAAGCCTGCAATTACAGACACGACTACTGCCTGCCGCTTGAGTACAGCCTAGATGGCGGAAGTGCCAATAACGAGTGTGGCATTAACTAAGATGCGTGAACTCTAAACACTAATATATGGGCTTTTAAAAAGCTTTAAAATCGCTTCTAGAAAGAGAGAGCGCTATAGAACAGCTTGCTCCCTTTTTGATCATTTCTGTTTAGAGCGCAGATTTCATGGAAACTACACATTAAGGCAATAAAGGTTCAGTTGGATACCGCTGACGCTATCTATCACAGATATCAGCAGCCATTTTTTTGCCGAGGGGCCGGTTTTACCTTACCGGATAAAATATTCATCAGTCTGCAGTCCCTTCCAGCAGAAATAACCAGCTATATTACGCAGTCCTTTTCATGCACTGTAGTATATACATTCAAAGCGAAGTATGCAGACTGCATGCAAAGCAACGAAGTTTTAACAGAACGCAATGCTACCGTTGTCTCTTGCTTAACTTTCTTTCCCAAATGAAAACAATTTTTGCCAAAACCGCGGATTCTGCCCTCGTTACAGTCATCACAGGGAAATATGTACATACAAGGGTAAGCCAGTATATCTATACTTGTCTCGGACAGTAGACAGCAGGCCGCTTAACTATTTCCCTCTAAAGTTACTGTGTTTCCAAACATCTGCGTGCTGTTGGGCTTAAGGTTCAATAAAAAAAAAACGTATATGTAACGCGTGTTAACATAAAAATGTAGAATACAATTTGCCATGAGCTAAAGTGCTTAAAAAATTCAGGGGGCACTTTGTTGACCTAACGTGCGGTGAGGCGAAAGCCTATAGCGCGGTGTTGCTGCTTGTGTCACTGATGTGTGGCTAAAATGTTAATTAAGTACACAATTGTTTGTGAATCTTAAATGCTGAAGACACTGGAGGGCGTTTGGCAGGCATCCGTATGATTCGACGCCTTTCTGCAAACACTCTCCAGTGTCTTAGACAAGGAGAACTACATATGCTTAACAGTACCTTTTGCTGGGCTAGTTGGTGTGACATTATGTTCAGGAAAGTAAAAACAGCGCTAAATTTCACACAAGCCACACAGAAAGACGGACAGGGCGGGCGCTGTCCTGTCCGTCTTTCTGTGTGGCTTGTGTAAAATTTAGCGCTCTTTTTACTTTCCTAAACTGCATTTGCGTTGGCAGGAAGTAGCGTAGCCACAATAAAGAAAAAAAAAGGAAGTAGCGTAGCCATTAGCACGCTCGGCTGCGGAACGGAAGGATGGTGGTTCGAATCCCATCGTGCACATAGATTTTTTTCTGATCTGACTAGAAAAAGCGTGACACCTCGACTGACAACCTTCTGCCGACAACAATGGGGCATTAAAGGCTTTCGCCTTAAAATGCGTTTCTGGAGGCACTCTGACAGTACCAACTCGACAAGCGCTATGCAATGCCCCGACAGGAAACAGAATCTGAAATAGAAGATTAAGCACCGTCTATTGGTTCTGGTGCATTCGGGCGCAGGTCGGGCGGCGGAACATGGACCTCTTCCAACATGGTGGCAATCGCAGCACGGTCGACGCACGGCGGTATGGCGAACATGGTGGCCCTCAGGTTGGCCGCCGCCACAATGTAGTCCATGTGCAGCGGCTAGGCGTAGACAGCAGGGAATTAGGGTAAAAGGGCGAAAAATGAAATAAAACAGTGGTCACTGCAAATGTCACACAAGTCAGCTGTCTGCCAAGCTACAGGTCCAAGAAACCTGTGGCTTGCCAAGTGTGCAAGAACGCGTTCACGAGGCATAGATTGCTTACGTTATCTGGGTCAAACTGGATAGGGTGCGGGCAGCGCTTGTGTCCAGACCAAAATGGGGTGCCAGAAGAGGTGACCTGCAAACAAGGCAGTTGGAATAAGGAAGTTTTTTTTTTTTTGCCATTATCCGCTAATGCGGGCAGATATGAGTCGATAATGAGAAATGTGTTATTGCGTCGACCAAAAAAAGGACGGTTAAGAGAATATGGCTTCTAATGAGCTATTGAGGTTTAGCCAACTGTTACAGAAAGGGCAGCTAACATTTGATAAACATTTTAATGCTAAAGAAAAGTGATTGCTATGTGATAATCACTGTAGGATCCATTGCACTGTGTGCGAATATTTGGAATTCCGAATATGAATCAGATATATTCATGAACCGGTTCTTATTTGATTCGGCAAATGGATATTGGAATACTTCAGAACATTGGGCAGTGGGCGAATACCACCGACTCTCCTAAATTCGAACGCGACGGAATCAAAATACCTAACATCTATGTATTTTGCTTCTTCTGGCGTCGGATACGATTTTCATTGTTCTACAAAGGGTTTCTTTTAGTTGATTGCCGATTACAATATTTGAAATTACCACTGTTCTAATCTGTCACGTTTATTGTCATGTTCCTGTCTTTAATATTGTTTAGTAGTGAGATTTCCATTGCTTTCATTAGGCTGCTGCCTTGTAAATGGTCTATTGGGCCTCGTCAAGCTTTTGTGTAGCTTTTAGCTCAAGAGATCATCCAGTTATTTCTGGAAAATAAAGATGTATTGTATAATAGTATAGTATAGTATAGTATAGTATAGTATAGTATAGTATAGTATAGTATAGTATAGTATAGTATAGTATAGTATAGTATAGTATAGTATAGTATAGTATAGTATAGTATAGTATAGTATAGTATAGTATAGTATAGTATAGTATAGTATAGTATAGTATAGTATAGTATAGTATAGTATAGTATAGTATAGTATAGTATAGTATAGTATAGTATAGTATAGTATAGTATAGTATAGTATAGTATAGTATAGTATAGTATAGTATAGTATAGTATAGTAAAGTACAGTATGGTATGGCATGGCATAGTATAGTATAATCTAGTATAGTATAGTACATAGTATATGGCCAAATTACATTATGGCCCAGAGGGAAGAAAAAATTGGCAGGGGTTTAACGTAGTTACACCGAGTAGTTAAACCAAATCGGGTGAAAGCAGGCGTTCATTCTTCATTTAAGATGGACATGATGCTATATCCTTGGTGAGTTAATGCCCATATATGCAGAATTGGTCCTTCTCTACTCAACATTTATGGATGGCGGCGAGTCCTCATACCTTGGACATTATGTAAGTCTTCGTAAGTGGGCTTTCGCACTTATAGAAGTTGTCGTTACGGTCGACCGCCAACTCCGAGCAATTCAGAGCGAGGAAGCGCGCGGTTTTCTGTTGATCCTTCCATAATGTATATTTCATACATCCGTACATACGGGCCACGGCACTCGTCGTATTGCCTTGACAAAATTTTAGGACGTTGGCACTAAAGCTCCCACTTAGTTGCTTTTCAGTTACCTGTGAGGTCCCTCTGTGTGACTGCCAGGCTGTGGGCAACCTGCCCTAGGATGCCCACCTGACACCTAGATTGTCTCCCTAGGCAGCAGGTGGGCCATATAGGTCACGTGACCTTGTGACATTATCACAACCTGCCCACCGTGGCAGGTGGCGGTTCTGTTACTCATTGGTCGCGAGAGGTTGCTCGGGAAGAGCAACCATGGTCACACAAGACCCACCGGCTGCAGCGCCTGTCGCGGTATGATACCAGCAATATCAAGTGATATTGCAATATGAAGTGATCACCTTCATTGAGTTGTTCGTTAATAATACTTGCAATTCGTTGCTGAACGATAAAAAAATAAGATTCGCGATGCAC
This sequence comes from Amblyomma mixtum, assembly GCF_055824585.1. Lineage (NCBI taxonomy): Eukaryota > Metazoa > Arthropoda > Arachnida > Ixodida > Ixodidae > Amblyomma > Amblyomma mixtum. The sequence goes on from NC_143012.1 coordinate 234,869,892, forward strand.
ACTTCTGTGTTTTGTGCAGCTTCCTTTTTATCCGGAACGCCTGCTTTCCGCGGTTCTTTTTTCAGAGCATAGATTTTCGCATTAAGTGGCAGGAGATGGGAGACTTTTCCAAGGAAGCGTGACTCACGTGGTCCTCTGGATAGGTGCGGAGCAATTGCCGTATCTGGATGTTGAACTGGCTTTCGAAGCGCAGACGAGCCCAGTCGACGCAGTCATCGAAAACGATGCACCTTTCCTTTATCAGAATCTTCCGCACCTCTTCCAGCGCGACCACCTGCAAGAGGTGCCAAAAGCCGAGTTGGAAGGCAGCGTTCCTATCTGTTTTGAAAGTGAGTTCGCGTAGAGTCAGGCATGTGTAATGAAGGGCCCACCATGCGTAACGGGATTAATAGGTCATTGTATCCACTGAAAATTATTGAGTCACATGTGACCGGTTTAATTTAGTATGTAGTATGGATTAAATAGTTCGCTTTGTCATGATGTGACCTGGTCATGTGACTTCTCATGTGATGATGGGATTTCGCGAGAATGACTATCTCCGATCAACAAACCCTTAACAGCCCCGCCGGTTCACTGGCCTCACGAGTGCTTTAGGAATTCGTCGTAGATTTCTTGTGGAACGCGAGTGCAACAACTAGTTTCTCGCTTATGCATGCTTAACGTTTTTCCAAAGTAGCAGTGGCGACAAGCACACAGCGTGCTGCGCTATTGGCAATTTCCTGAGCTACTCGGAGTTTTAGCAAAGAAGTCGCCGAGTAGTAGTGCACCAGGTCCTTCGTTGCTCCCGTGTGTTTTGAAGGACTAGCACTTCTTAGTGTTTGCTTCAGGACGCATGCTAGAACCCTGCGGTTTCAGCCTGGTCTTTCTCTATCGCCGTCAATGCGCAGCCTTAATTGCTGCTTTCTACTTTGCTCGTACGAAGTGACTATATAGTTGCTGCACGGAGCATAGCCCTCATGTAAGCGTAATTCTGGGATGCGATCCTCACAGATGTTCACATTTTACGAGTGTGTAGTGCAATGCGAGATGCCAGCTATATTACATAGTGGACGATCGTATGCCGCAAGCAATCTCATGCTGCTACCAGCCAGTATTCGTGCCGTTATGCTTGTTTCTTTTTTCTTCTATGTTGCATTAAGAGCACTATGTTTTCTCAACGCGGAAAGGAAGGCACGCAGTTATGGCAGTGAGTACGGTTGATAAGATTAGCACAAAAATTGCGACTTTTGCAGCGGTTGCGCACTTCGCTAGTATTGGAGCTCAACAAAGGAACCTAAACGGTCAGCGAATGAGCAGGAAAAAAAGAGATGCAGGCGTGCTTACCGCTTGGTTCTGTGGCTGTGTCAGCATCATGTCTCGGTATTTAGGATCTCTGTAAAAGTCCAGCGACAGAGAGCTTCAGTTCATTAGGCGCCTTGCTTACAATTACACATGGCAGCGACAGTTGATTCGATGTTCCTCACAACACGCGATTCACAAGCCGATGAAAAGAGCTATGAACTTACACCACAGAAATTAAATTCACTTTCCACTCCCTTCAAGACCGACTTTAAAATAGCCGTTACAACCAGCTTTTTTTTCAATTTCTGTATATGTGATGAATATTTGTTTTCTGTCATCCGGGTAGGTTTTACATTTACGTTCAACTTGCTGCATTTAACAGCGCTGCTACAAAACTATGTTATTATCGTTGAAGTTTATAACGTATGTTTGATTTTTTGCTTCCGCTTCCCTCTTGCACCAGCTAAACTTTATCTGTACCGGTACACTTCCACACCTCAGTGCTCGAGCTGTCACACACATACGCAGATACAGAACACTCTCTTACGCAGTACCACACAGCCTTTCAGTCCCCCGCCTATCCTTACCCCCCCCCCCCCCCCCCCCCCCCCCGTGGCCCATCTGGCTCGCCTCCCTGGATCTGAGGCTGCAACGTGCCCTCGTCACCTTGTTCCAGGACCTGTCAAATGTCTGACATAAAAGCTGTTTTAATAAAAGTGTCACAACACCGCCCCTTCCACCTTGGGTCACTGTGCGGCATGCAGCTCCTCCTAAACTACGCAAATAAAAACAAATACGAAGGGGGGCAACAACCACGAAAGGTCGTTGACCTCAGGAGTGCTGCTGAGTTGCGCCTTCGTACACGATGCAGCATCGGACGAGTAAAAAAAAAACTGAGAATGCCGAAATGCGGAACTCAAACGCACAAAAATACTACGCAGCACGAGCAGTAGTGAGCGAAGGAAAAGAGAGGGAGCAGGAGGGGAGAGGATAGAGAAGACATGCGGAGGGCATTTGCACACTGCATAAAGGAAAACATATACACACTAACAGAAACACGCAACTAGAAACTTTCTACAGCTACACGAATAAAAGGTCCTTCTCATAACACGAGACGGACCTGGCCTTCACGTGTACGCGCAAAGCGTTTGTGCGAATGCGAATCACCGTTTCCAATACCGCTTGTGTACGACTGTAAAGCGCATTTTGTACTGCGTATGGTTGGCGCACTACATGAACTTGCATTACGGGGACCGCATTTCTTTTATTTTTTCTTTACCAGGAAAGGGCCGCAGTGGCAGGGCTGAAGACCAACAGCACTGTACTCACGTGAGGTATTGGACAGCGTTCTCGGCACTTTGCTTGAACAGGCCTTCAAACTCGTCGCGGGCCCACTGTAGAGAGATTTGCTTCATAAGAATTTGTGAGAATGCTCTACCCGCCAACGACGTCCTGATCCTTTGTCTAGATGCGTCCCTGTTCCCTCTCCAGCAAGGCAACGCCAGACTTGCAGTGCGAACCACCTCGTGAGAAGACTGCGGGGCAGTTCCGAGATCCCCCGTACTACTCCCTTTTCATTCCCAACACCTGGTACTGCACGATTTTTGCTTTCTACACTCCTCACGGCGATTACGAGACGTAACCGCTAGCATTTAGCGTAACTTACGAATGTTCGACGCAAATGCTCTAGCAAAAAATCACATGTTGAATTTCAACAAAAAAAAAGCAATATTTTTTTTTTTTTTTGCCGGCTAAATGGATTATTTTCTCACCAGCCAACAAAAAAGAATTGATTTTTTTTTGTTGAAATTCAATATGTGATTTTTTGCTAGAGCATTTGCGCCGAACATTCGTAAGTTACGATAAATGCTAGCGGTTACGTCTCGTAATCTCTTCCATCACGACGCAGTGTTGGCATAGTGATTTGAATCTCCACCTGAAATGTAGGAGGTGCTGGGTTTCATAACCAGTGCCGCCGTGTATCGGGTATCTGATGGTACCCATCGGCTTTTCATAGACACGATCTTTCTCTTGGTGCTGGTGAACACGTTGAGAGTGTTCACTAGCGCCAATCTCGTCCATAGCGGCGGACGTCCATAGCGTCCACAGTGGCGACCACTCTCAATGTTTGGTTACATTACATATAAATATCCCAAAAAGCGGAAGATTGGACAGCCGTCGCCGTAGCCCAGTTGGTAGAGCACCGGACGCGAAACTCACAGGTCGTGGGTTTATGGTCCCATTGGCGGTATGTGTTTTTTTCTTCCGCTTTGTTAGCAATAATAATTGAAATAATCACCCTATTATTTTCCCATTGATGAACACAGCAAATTATAATAAAAATGGACACATCCCATATGCTCCTTCGTTTCGGTGACTTTTGGCTTCCGTCATATGTTCTTGGCCGAGGGTATGAATGGTTGCGCAGCGTTCTCCTAAAACTTTGCGACGTCAATAAGTTCACTGCCCTCAACCAATTAGCGTGCCGCAATTACGAGCTTCTGAACTAGTACTTGCCTTCAGGCGGCGACGGCAAACTGGGCGGCTAGCGATGCATGCAAAGTGGCAGGGGAGGGCTTTGAAAAGACAAGGCCCATTCGCCTTTCTTCTTGACCTTGCACTTCTCGTTAGTCAACCGCGAGTTCCACAAGCTGCGAGGTTCGCACCCACCTCGAGGGTGTGCTCGATCCTGTTGGGGAAGTGCCTGATGGTGCACACGGGTATGGACTTCTCGGGAGGGTCCTGGGATGACGAGTACGACTCGGTCATGTGCGGCACCACAACCTGCACGTTGCCCTTGGTGCCCGTCGTACCGGACTCCAGGAGCGGCTTGCAGAAGTACACACACTTGCGGTCCATGTACTGACCTGTGGACGCGGTGGCGTAGCATGCTTCAGGCAGCACTGGTCATCGCAGGACGAACGCTGAGGGGAGACTGTTCAACAGAGATCTCTACACTCCATCTCAGAACGTTTGGAAGCCTGATTGAAGCCGAAGAAGTCATGTATATACAGCAGATGGAAATTTTCAAATGCATTTATCACTAATCCTGCCGTTAGAAAATCGTTGCATGGGCTTCAATATACTTCATTGATTTCAGATAAAGGCATTCTAACCTAGATACCAAAATAAGTATTGGCTTGATTCATGTCCTTTTTTATAGCAAAAACCGCATTCAAACCAGTTAAATACTCCCTAGCTCCGCGAGGTAACCGGACATGCTAATCTCGTAAGTTACGGAACTGAAATCGTTTAAAGAGAGGTGAATTGATAGATCTCCTATCTACGCCTCATCGTTAGTCTGCATATATGACAGCTTACTTTTAAAAAATTCGTTATTTGGAAAAAGAAAGGGAGCAGTAACTCTCACTTTCTGTGGGACCCTCAACTACGCCATGAGGGAGGGGTCGAAAGAGGAAGTGAAAGAAGAAAGACAGAAAGAGACGCCGTTACGGAGATCTCCAGAATAATTGGAACCACATGGGATATTTCAACCAGCACTAACATTGAAATTAGTTTTTAGAGGAAAATGATGGAAGCAGTAACTGTCACTTCTTGGTGAACACCTCAACTCCGCCGTGAGGGAACGGAGGAAAGCGGGAGTGAGAGAAGAAAGAAAGAAAAAGGTGTCGTAGTCAAGGGCTCCGGAGTGAGTGAGTGAAAAACATTTAATGCTCCAAAAATCAGGTTTTAGCGGTGGGCCGATGTCTTCATGTCTTCGGCCTCTTCACAAGGTCGGCGCCCCTATTCCAGGGCACCGCTGAGTCTTGCTGCTTCGCAGGCGTGCTGCACCAGTGCCCTTTGGGCCGTGAGCTCGCTGCTGGTCAGCAGGCCCTCCCATTGTTCCGCATTCGGGTCATTTAGCTTGTGAAATGTTCTGTTACGTTCGCATTCCCATGTGATGTGATATAGCGTGGGGGTTGCTCCGCACCACGGACATGTGTCCCTGTATTGTGTAGGGAACATCTTATGTAGTACAGTCAAACCCGTTTATAACGAATAGCATGATTCAACGCGAATAGTTCGTTATATGAAGTATTTCGTTATAACCGAACCCGCTTTTAACGAACCTTTAACAAACCTCAGTACCAAATTCGTTATACACGAGTTCGTAAGCCGGCTTGCGAAGACGACAGCCGTCAGCGTTTGGGTGCTCCTGCGCATTTCCTCTGATGGCCGACTTGTTTTTCAAGATGGTGCTTAACGTGCTCCTCGGAATCTTGAAGTGCGCGGCAACGTCAGCCTTTAATCATCTCAAGTTTGTAGGAAAGCGGCACGGCACGCCGCTGCTTCGTCGTCATCTTGCAGGATGTAGCGGCGGAATGTGTCGGCAGCAAAGTAGGGACGTCCGGAAGCGAGCAGCACGACTTGCAAACGCGAGCAAAGAAAGCTGAGAAGACGCGGGAAAGCGTCGCGGGGCCGCGCATGCGCAGTGGAGGGAGCCCTAAGCTACTGCAGAAAGAGCCTCCCGGGCCGATTGCCCTGCATTTCACGAAAGCGCGGCGCGGGGGCAGGCAGCGGGGCGTCGCGACATGGAACCGGCGCAGTACCGCGTTGGCGGTCCTTTGACGACCGATTGCACGCGATCGCGGCGATCGCGGCGATTGCGGCACCGATTGCGGCCCGGAAATGGCTGCCTAGAGATACTGGATGCGGGCACAAAGGCGCATTGGCGGGCGTTTGGTGAGCGATCGCGCGCGCTGAGAGTTCGCTGTATCCAATGTGTAATTCGTTATAAAAATACATTTCATATGGATAACGATATCACAACTTCGAGTGTTCGTTATAAGGAATAATTCGCTCTATCTGAGTTCGTTATATTCGGGTTTGACTGTATGTATAAATTGTGGAAAGTCCCTGCTTGCAGTCTCCGCCAGCAGACCGCCTCGTGCTGTGTTAATGATGTGTGCGGTGGTGGGTATTTGAATCTCCGCCCTCTGTGATAGTTTAATATTTCTGCATACGTTGGTTCCACCGTCATGGGGTCCTCCAGGGTTTCCGACTGCCCTGCTCGGCTCGTGATCTCGCGAACTAGGCTGTCTACCCTCGAGTTACCCTCTATCCCGGTGTGTGCCGGTATCCAGAAAATCCTGTGTCTTAAGGTCTTATTTGGAAGCTTTGCTTCGAGGAGGATGCTCAGCGCTTCCTTGCTTATTTTGCCCTGTATGTAGTTCCTGCATGCTGCTTTGGAGTCTGTCAGGATTATCAAAGACTTGTTCCTACGGTAACCTTCGGCCGCCGCTAGGGCTACGGCAGCTTCCTCCCCCTCCGTTACCGTACAGTTTCTTAATGTCGCGCTGCTAATTGGTTCCCCCATGTAATCTACCACTGCTGCCGTGACTCGGAACTTTCTGGTCCTGTGGTCCCATGGATATAGGGCCGCGTCTGTGTATACTGTGTTTTCCATTGTGGCTAGGTTCCGCTTCACATAGTCTGCCCTGGCCTGCCTTCTAGCGGCATGGAGGTTGGGAGGGCTCCGGAATAATTTGGTCCACCAGGGGACCTTTAAAGTGCACTGTTATCGCACAGCACACGAGTGAGAAGAGGGAAAGAGAAGGAACACGGTGAGGAGAGGGAGCAAGAGGCGAAGCGAGGATGCCGCTGTCCATTGATCGCAGTGGGGCGCCTGCAAGCGAGAGCCTTTCGACACTGCTCTGCGGAGGGGAAGGCATTGGCCATTTGTCACTGCCTTCGAGCATGAGCTCTTCTCGTCTTTCACTTCGGAGCATGCGGTTGGTCTCCGGCACGTCATTCAGAGTGATGACGTGTTTCGGTAAAATGATTAAGCTCCTTGAGCAATACTAATACCATAGAGCTACGCTCAGTGCCTCAGACTCCATGGAAACACCCAACCCCGCTGACGCAAAAGCTTTGCGAAGGTCACGATATCGTAAATGGAAGCGCTGAACCCGCTAAGCTCCAACAGTACTTGCAGCCGAGGCCGCAAGCAAAAGAGTGCGGACACAAGATCCAGGTGTACCGCCACCCTCAAACCTGCACGAATTGTTTAGCGCATGGGTTAGAATGATGTTAGCGTGTCAACATGACGCAACAATTCTTGCGCAACATGGAGCTTTTAGGATTGCATTCAAAATCAGTGGTAACAAAAATTGAAATACAAAAAAAGGTCCCATGCTCTGACTATAAGGGACCCTCCTGTACGCAGTACACGGGAAAAAGAGTAAAACTATCGCGCAGCACATTAGCCAATACGGATTACAGAAAAGTAAATAAAAACTTACAGCATAAAATGTGTACTTATCGACCATAAACTTGAATACAGAGGAATATAACATGACAGTATAGCGGAGTGTATGCTAATAAGAATGCCATGATATTTTAAGGAAAAGCGCACGTTGACAGCAATGATGGTATGAACAAAAGCTAGGCTAACTGTAGGCACCGTTATCTTGTGGACTTCGTGCGACGTTTCGAGGCTTCCAAATTACTGCTGCAGCGCACTGCACTCACGTGCGTCGACGTTGTCCAGAGCGTTGGCCACCCCGTCCAGAGACTCGAAGAAGTCGTCGGTGTACACGCTCTCCGTCTCAGGCCCTACTCGGTCTTCGTAAGCCTCGATGTTCATTTGGGAGTTCATTTCCGCCACTGCGTTGGCAGCTGTGACGGATTTCATGAGCTGCAGAGGAGATGATCGATGTAGCTTCCAAAGTATTTCAGGAGAAATATTCAGCAATTACTCGAATACGTACAATCATCATCATTATTTATTTACCCTTAAGGGCCCCAGAGGGCATTACATAAGGGGGGGGGGGGGGCGAGCAGTAATCACAAGTCACAAAAATTAAAGTTGGGAGCATAAATTTAGACACATGTAGATACGGCTGTCAACACAGTCAAAACTGTCAACACTTCAAAAGAAAAACAAGCGAGTAAGTAGGTAAACAGAAGAAAAAGAAAAAGCGCATTCAACAGGAATTTTCAGGGGAATAAATCAATCAACATCTGTTTAAATTTTAAGGAATTAACTTCATTCACAACACTGTCTGGAAGGACATTCCATTCCGCTATGGCAGCTGGCAAAAACGAGGAATTGAACGCATTGGTTGAACCATGTATGCGTTGAACACTACGGCAATTAAACAAACGCCGCGATGATCTTCAAGGTGGCAGAATTAGGCTGTCACGCAGTTAGGGAAAATTATAAAAAAGTTTGTGAAATAGAGTCTTGCTATCTTACGACGGGATGCCAAGGAAGGTAAATGAACGGAGGATTTGATATTAGTAACACCCATCCAAGGATCATAATTTGATATTATAAACCGCATACAGCTATAACATATTCGGTAAAGCTTTATTCAGAACTTATCAGGGCCAGAAAAAAAAAGCAGTGGCGAAGTAGTTGTAACATCTTTATTGCGAAACTATTTTCTTCTACGTTCTGAACAACTTTCACGAGAACCGAAATTCCCGATTACATAGAAAACCACTGTATTGAAAGGAAAAGAGTTGCATGCCCTGGTTCAAAGAAAAAACACTTATGGTGATGCGTAGAATCGACAAATTCGCGCAACATGAGAGGGGCCAGGTGCCTTCAAACGGAAGGAAGCGCGCCGCCGGTGTTGTTGAACGTCCTGGATGTGTCTCACGAGCTTTTCGAGTTACCGACAAGAGTGCGTAGTTGCGCGCAGTCGACATAGCTGGTTTATTTATTTTGAAAGGGGGTTTCTCACAATTAGAACAGGGGATGGAGTTCACGGCGGACGACACAAAACGGCGATCAGAACGGCGGCCAGCGCAGAAGGCGGCCAGTTCAAACGAAGTTTCTGAAAAAGCTGTATAGCTTTCCTTTGCAGCCGTATGGCTGCGGTCGGGTGGATGTCAATGAGTAATTGCTCCTTTATTACAAATCTACTGCACCTGGGGGATTCTCCTAAAGATTTGGCCAATAACTTCCTGTACGTGTATTTTGTCTGAAGTGGTGCTGTGTACTGTCATTTTCTGCGCGTTATATAAGATTGCTGTTCTTTACAACCTCCAACTCTGCCTCACTGTCTGACTTACAAACGAGGGAATCAGACCATCGAACTGCCACCACTTTCTTATCACTCGGTAATGGCGTAGTAGTACTTTCTGACTAGTTAGCTAATTAGTTAGCGGAAGTTGCGCTCCTGCCCTGCCGTCCCTCTTGTTTCTTCCTGCGTTGTTCATTCAGCGCACGCTATTTATTCAACGATCGGTAATGTTGTTTCGGCCGACACTGAGAGTGAACGTGAACAAGTGTTTTTTTTGTTGTTGTTAGAATGAACGCCTGCAACGAAACGTGTTATTTTGCTAAGCGAAACTGTCTATAGCTTACGCGTAACAGTTCGAATTCCCAAACGAATCTCAGGGAGCTTGTTGAATATGTAACTATACGGGCCTATTCGAGGCTGAACAACGAAACGGATAAATAAATGGAGAAAGAAGCAAGAAACAATGCCCATGAAGAGGCCGGAAGACAGAGGCCGAGAAGAACTTCAGAAGAGCAGTAAAACATAGACGAAGAGTATTTGATTGTAGCCCCTTCATGGAAACTGCAACATTCAGTGAATAATAGATGGAGCGCATTCCTGCAGCAAGCCGCTTTCGGTTGAATGCTACAAGGTTACTTGAGAGACATCTGATGAGAAAAATAGAATTATGCGCCTATATATGACGCTTCGAAATATCATATGTACGCCAAACTAGCCACAAAGGCCTATGGACTATCGCGGTGAACACCTGATATAGTGAAGCTTTAAGTGCGTTCGGAAGACTTCGGACAGGATTGTCAGTGCATTCCACCGAGGCAAATTTACCGGTTATAAAGGGCTTCAGATTCACCGTCGACTGCCTTTGAGTTTTTAGGAGCGGAAAACCAACAGACGGCGAAAATGGTTCTGCAATATCTGGCTCGGCTATTTAACCACCAGAGGAGGACTCTTTCACGACTTTAATCGCTGAACAGAACTTTCAGAGGCAGCACACAAATGGAATGCTCTTCGTGAGTAATTCATGAAGAAAATTTCTGAGCGCCTACCATGCGAGCGCGTTTTTTTATGCAACACAGGAACAAATGACAGCAAATGAATTGCTTTAATTCCCTGACCAGCTTCTGGAGGTTCAAAAAAGAACCAGCAGATAAGAGAGTACATACGATGTGGATGTCCTCAGAATTCGCGACACAGGAATCTGTTCAGAGACGCTCCTGGAAAGCTACTTGTGCAACAAGCTATACTCCTTTATGCCTCCACTTTCTACTAGTACGGCAGCTCGTTTCAAGTAAGGACGGAAAAATCACAAGACAGCGCCGGATCGAAATGCATAAAAGAGGTGTCCAGGCGTAATGTGTCCACACCCCTTCGAACAACACCCAGGAGGGAAACGTTAGCGACGACTGAATACTCTGTGTTAAGTGGACCTCTATTGTATTGGCTTATAGCGTTGAAGATCTCTATCTTGTGCCAGCACTTCCATCTCCAACTCGCTGCATGTTTATTTTGGAAGGAAGAGTAATTATGTGAATGAGCATTGTCTTGCTGAATAAATTTTTATTCCGTTAAACCTGCGACACTGTCTCAATCCCCGCGCCAGGGCCGGTGAAAGTAGGGCACCGAACCACCATTCCCTTCTTGTGGCTTGTGTAAGCGCGAGCGTTGTTTTCATTCGTTTGTTTTCATTGGCCTAAAGGATTTTTAATGGCCGATGATATCAGACCCTTTTGTTCGGAAGTCGGGAGTGCTAGTTTTCGGTAGCTCACCGTCCGAACACAATAATTTGTTCACGCCGAGTCCATTTTCGAAGATCCTGCGCCTGGCAGCGGGAGTTTACTGGCTGTTCCCATGGCACGCCAGTCTAGTGGGAGCTGCAGTCATCGCAACTATGCGCGTGCTGTTGCATACTTCCATGCCTGTGTATAGCGTAAGTATCGCTCAAAGCAAAAATAATGAAAAATGGAGTACGAGACCAACATTTCATAATTTTAGCTCCTTTGGAATCCTGCTTCTAAATTGAAAATTTTCCTGTCCCCAGTGGTTTAGAAGTCTGTTTTATTTAGGTAATTGTGAGGAAGAAAATCCTTCTTGCTGTACAGATACCCCTAACGAATCCGCTTTGAACCCGCATCAGAATATTAGCTTGCCACACCTTAACCTAACATGGAAGTGTAATTACAGCAAGCACAAAAGGCAAATGATGCATTCATTTATTTAAACGCCGACTTGCGGTATCGGTACATAGCGAGAAATGTCGTAAAGAGAGGACGTAGGCTGACAACAAGATGCAGGTCAAACGAGTTAAGTCTCAAAACAACCTCGCGTCAGCTAGCCGACAAACGAGAAGTTCAGTCAGAGAGAAGTAAATTACTCACGCCAACGTCCCTTGGTCGGAACAGAAACTGCCTGTTGAGGTTGGATCGCTCGATGACGTCCATGTCCGTGACGTGGACGCAGCCATCGTCCGTACCCACACCCATCATGGCGAAGTTCTTGAGAAGTTCGCACCCTATTGCGCCAGCACCCACCTGAGCAATCCAGAATATTCGCAATCAGGTGAAAATCTACCTGCGCCGCCATCATCACCATGTCCATGACAGGCATAGAATTTATCCAAATCTTCTAGAATGAAAGGTAGCGCTACTACAGTTCATTCCCCTCAATGGGACGCAGGAACGTCGGGAATATATGGTTTCATTTTTGGCTAAGCTTTCGAGCAGAAAACGTGGATTCAGTTGTAACAATACGGCTCTTCTCGAAGCGAACCGCCAAGAAATGCCGTGACAGTTTCTATAAAAGCCTAACACTGAGTTTCTAATTGCATTATATTTATTGAAGAGATAAACACCATATCGCTTATCGGGTGCACACTGAAGCTCCGCCTTGAAGGTATGACGCTATAGAGTTACGGGCCCGTTCAGCGGCCTGGGGTCTTGTTTGCGTATATCAGACACGGACACTGTTCATTTTATTTTATTAATTTGTTTAATTTATGATTTTTATTTTTTTATTTCTCACAACGCCTCTCTTTAACAAGTCGGACGAAAGAGCCTCGATGGCCTATAGGGTTAGCTTGTCTGACTCGTTACTGAATGCTAATAGATTCGAAGCGATATTAATTTACATTCCAGCATGTCATAATGACGTTTGAATCATGTTGCGGGCTCATAACCGCTATTTATCTAATGTTTAAACCCTTTTCGATTCCGGACCTGCACTTGAGACGCCATGACCCTCTCGACCAATCCAGATTTTCTCGACAAGCCAACGCTAACTACGACGCCGGGTTATCCACTGAGCAGGTTATGCACTGAAATGTTTCTTTATTCCTGTATGGGCCGCGTCTTCAAAATTCACACCAGAATTAAAAAAGAAAGTGTGGCCCTTACGCGAGTGTATATGGGAAATTCGCACAGATGGTGGGGCCTTTTTTCGCCCCAGGTAAGTTTGAAAAGCTATGATGGCAGAAGGAATGTCTTTACAGGCTTCTTCAAGTGCCCCCGGCAAGCATCAGCCGAAGGGGTTATCTAAAAGCCTTAACTAATTACCATCGCCTAAAGACGCTAATGCAGAGGACAGAAAACCGATGTTCTTCTGGGGTAACAATGGATTTCCAAGGTATATGAAATCGAGCAACTATGAAACTCCGCGAAGAAGACAGGACAAGAAGAGACTCAAAGGCGTACACACAAAGCGCAGACGCCTCTTGTGTCTAATTCCTGTATCTATGAAGCGACTAGCCCAACATCATGTGTAAATTCACAACGAAAACAGCTCGAAATACGGGGACAAAAGGGAAACAAACCACAGGACCAGCGTGTACGTTTCTCTTTTGTCCCCGTATTTCGCGCCGTTTTCTTTGTGAATCATGAAACAACTAGCCCAAAATAGAGTTCTTAATGACTTCAATGAAATGTTGCGAGGGTGGCAGAAAGCCAGGTAAAAATTTCCTGGCTTAGAAGTTCCAAAGTTTTCTGGTATAGGGTGGGAGCGCAATGGTGCAGGAGAACGGTAGTTGGAGGTCAACGGGAGAGACTTTTCCAGCAGAGGGCGTAATCAGGCAGCCGATGATAATGATGATGGTGACGGTGAAGATGATGGCAGTCCGCAACATTGCTCCGTTTCTTGTTGCTTCTGTTTTACCATGAACGAAAACTTGGTTACATGCATTGAAACCCGCTTCTATCGAATGCAAGACGCGGAATGATTTGTTCGACACCCACAGGTGTTCAATACAGATGCGGTCGCTTTGTTTAGATCAGTAAAAGCTAGGTATTCACTGAAACCTTATTTTGGGGGTGTTGTCAATAATATATTAGATACCAGGCTATTTTTCTGGGATCTTCAAGAATATGCTACCAGTTGTCACATGAGCACTCGCAGTTATACGATAATTAAGTGTAATTTGTTGACACTGCACAACATGTGGAGATAAAGGGATGAATATATTTATTGTCGTTCTAAATGATTGATGTTCAATGGCTGTGGCGCCTCAAATTGAACACCATGGAGAGCTCACGAGGTGTGGCAGTCTTAATGCGACAGAACTGCAGAAGTTTAATAGCATTCTTGAAATATTAGAAAAAGAAGCCACTTCAGGCTAGACGTTTGGTTAGGAAATATATCTTCAGTCTCTAAGCGAATTTAATCAAGCGACGTCAAAGTACGAATATACTTTATAAAAGGATGGCATACTCGACGACTGAAGTGCTAAGCTCAAGTTCGTTGACAAATTCCGCAAGAAAGAGAACAAGGACAGTTCGGTCACGAACAACCTTTGAAAACTCTCTACAGAAAAAAGCAACGTAATATATCTCACCACAAAATATTTCTGCGACCCCAGTTTTTTCTGTACTTCAGAACCGAAAACGCGGGCCTGGGCCGCGTACCTGGTTCGATCCTGCAGATGCGAATAAAAAGGAAATAAAAGAAAGATATGGAATTATAAACTGCTTGCTTCTGGAGGAAAAAAATGGAGGGGACCGTTAAGCTCCGCCTTAAGGGTATGACGGAATAGCCTAGTGGGTTAATTTCCATATATGCAGGTCATTCTCTACTTTACATTCATAGATCCCTTGAAGCCCTCATGCCTCTCCTGGCGCAGTGGTGCAGCTGTTAAGCGATGCGCCACTGTCCTGGGGTGGCAGGTGCTCCCATCGGTGGGCCTTGTGTGGCCCAGGTTGCTGTTCCCGAGCGACTAATTAATTTCACTACCACCTGCCATGGTGGACAGTTTGTTCACTGTCTGGTGGGCAGGTTGTGATGGCGACGCAAGGTCACCTGACCTAGGCGGCCCGCCTGCCTCCTAGGTTGCTCTCTGGGGACCACCTGCCAGTGTCATGCTCCTCATTTTTCGCTCACAACGCTGACGTCTACAACGCCGGGTTTTATGGAGAACGGGACCGTTAACGCGATCGCGTTAAAGAGATTAATGAAAGAATATATCGAACCGCTCAAGATGGGAGAATCGAGTGGAAAATCTGACACGCGCGTGAAGCATCCACAAGTTTCTTCCGAAGACGTTGCTGCCTGGAGGCGCTCACCATATCTGTGGCGGCAGCTTGCGAGACCTCCCCCGTCTGCGGAAGGCACTCGAAGGCGTCGAAGTAGAACCACTGCTGGATCGGGGTAAACTTTCCACTGCACGCCTGCGGAGGGAGAAATGAAACAATTGAAGGAGCGTTCACGTAATTTAAAATGAATTTTATTGTCAGTGGCTCAGGGTTAATGTTCCGTGACGGGGTCGCGGGGGTCATGGTCGGCCGTGTGAAAGGCTTGTAATGGGTGACATGAAAGTCACATGACCCGTTCATGTGAAAAATAACGGCCACGTTAGGTCGCATAAAGAGTTGTGACCGATTATGGTGGGTCACGTGACCAATGTGCGATGATGTGCGATGACGTCACTTCGTGAGAACGACGCGCACTAGACGCAGCAAACCTTGCATAGCTGACGGTGTCAAATCGAGAGTTCCAGGCGCGGAAGCACGTTCAGGTAGCAGATCGAAGGCCTCGAGGCCGGTCTTGTGCAGTATTCCAGTGCGCTCTGACGACATTTTCCTTCATTTTCCAGTTTGCCCGATATAAGTTTTTGAGGCATGAAAACGTGAACTACGACCGACTTCGAAAGTTTCGAGTACGACAGGATACTTTTCACGACTCCAGGCCGCTTGTCGTCATCGATTTATTGATGGGAGGTGTAAAAAAAAAAGCCGAGAATTGAGGGGAAGAAAATACGTTTGTTTTCCTTCTGAGGAATGAAAAACAAAAAAAAAATGATATGGTCCCACTCGTAAACTCGGCACTGAACCATTATTCCACTGAAAGTTTCAACTGTGTGTGACGGCTGCCCCGCCTCCCCCCCCCCCCCCCCCCTCAAAAGGAAAAAAAGAAAAAGGAACGGGAGAAAGCTGGCTTTATATATTTATTATTTATTATGTCCGAGTCTCTTAACTGCGGGTTAAGCCATTACATCTGGTTTATCTGTCAGGTGGCAAACAAAGCCTAAACGACCATTCTAAACGACCTAAACGACCAATAGTTATCGATTTCACCCAGTGCTTCAGTCACAAACAACCATGGTTAGATTGGCGCGAAATGGAGTGGGTGTTCAACATGTACCTGGGCCACTAGTAAGCAAAACTATATTGGCCGAATAAAGCTCCAGGAACTTTCAACACATTCCTTCAATGAGCGAAAATAAAAAAAAAGCTTGCAGAAAAAAGTCAGAAGAGCAATTTTCAAATGCATGCGAAGATTAAAGATCTCGGGACTTTCTCGTGTCGTTCTGAGCTTTACCGAAGATCAAATTTTTTCTTATTTTCACAGCATCTGAATGGACGGCGCCGGGGCGTGGGCTGCGCGAAAACCCTCTGCAAAACAATTCGCGAAATACACGTTGTAATTCACCTGCATAGTACAAAAAAACTAAATTCGCACACAGTCAGCAAGTTTCCCTTTACAGCACAGTTTCGTAGGAGAGTTAGAGTTTTCAGTGTCATGCTGCACTTGGTAGAAAAATCTCCCTGACTTTCCACACTCATCCTTGGTAAAGAAGTGACATGTTAGGCCAAGTTGGGTGATGTGGACTCATTCGGGAAACCGAATGTTATGGACTTCACGTTCCTGGATTAAATTGGCATGCCCACAGAATATGGCAGAGGTTAGCTACCTCTCCACAGTGTGGGCACTGCGGAGAGTACAGTGTAGGGTACCACTGGTGTAATTTAGCTGGTGTTGGGTATGTGTTGGTTTGTAGTCTTAGTTGACCCCATTGTTGCGACGCAAGGTAGCAGATCCCACCGCTGCCACCAGTTGTTGGGACGCAAGGTAGCAGATCCCACCGATGCCACCCAGTTGTTGCGGCTCGAGGTAGCGTGGCCAGTTGTTGTTGCACCTGGGGGCTCGTCCGGGATGAAGGAAACTTCGAAGTTGGCGATTACAAAAACAAGCAGATTTAATGACAAGAAACTGATACACTTATTTACAAAAATTTACAAAAAGAAGAGCAAGGAATCAAACGTTAAGAGTTCATAGCGTCGAGCGTCTGGATGAGCCTGATACCCAAGGCTCAGAGCCACTGGATGGACCTATTACCGAAGGTCCAGAGCGTTCGTGCCCACTTTGGTCGCAGGTTATATAGCCCAAGACTCCGCCCCTGCACCAGGGGACCTTCCATCGCGACACAAAAGATAGGCACCAGCACCGCCATCGAAGACCTGTTGAGCCCCCTCACTAGGCGGTAACTCATGGGGCACAAAAGATCGCCACCACACGTCACAGACGCAGCTGGCCAAGACACCTGTTTAGAGCCCGCACGTGGGAACTGGCAAGTCCGCATTCCTAAGTCCGCAGTCCGCATTCCTATAGCATTGTGTCGTGTTGACGTCACAGCCGCAGCTGCGCAGGCTTCCTCTGATTCGTTCCGGGTTTTTTTCTCAAGACGAGGGACACCCTTTCTTCTCCTGTTGTCGGTTGCTTCTCGAAGGGGAGGTCGTTTTCGCCGAGCCGAGTGTGGGAAGAGCCTCGTCGGCCACTTCCCAGAAAGTCGCCCTTTTCTGTGAGGTCATCGAGGGGTCAAGTTGAAGTCAATCGACCCGTCAAAATTGCCGCTACGTAGAATCTCCCTCCGTTTCATCTCGGGTCTCAAGATGAGTCGTAACAGCTACCTCCCCCGCCAGACGAGTCTCGGCGAGTAGCAGTCATCGCTGCTGCACGAAGAGACGACTTGCAGAAGCATGCCAGAAGCCCTCTGCCGCTCGCAACGTGGTCTTCTATTACGCCGGCCAAATTCTTTGAGGCGTCTCTGAAACTTCAACCACATGCGCAAGCAAGCACTCAACTTCCCTCCAAGCAAACCAGTTCCAAAAGAGGGTGCTATAATCCGGTTAGTATAGCCGTTGTGAATAGCCCACACTGAAAACTCCCAGGACCCACGCAAGCTGAGAAAAACCGAACCTGCTACTGTACACCTTCACTTTCAAAACCGCACGAAAAAAAACCTATAGTAGCAATTTTGGTTCATAAAGAGCATTCCGGACAGCTAAAAAATCCGCGTCCCTTCCGGCATATACTTAAAAAAAAGTAAACAGATCCAAAAGCTGCATAACTGAGTGAAAATCCTGTAGTCCACTAACACCACTCAGTTTTACCACTAAAAATGGGCACTCGTTTGCCTTCACCCCTGTCTCGTTTTTTTTTTTTTTTTTTTTTTTTTACAGTGAGTCAATGCACAAAAAAAAAGGCAAACACTTATTCCCCGAAATGGACATTCTTTAGCCGCGCCCTGCGCGGTCGTGGTCGGATGGCCGGTCCACAAGCAGGTGCTTCAAGAAAACTGCGTGCCTGATTGGTTCCGCCTCCGCTCGACCTACCGAGGAAAGGGTGCCTCCACCATTTCTTTGTCCCTGCCTGCAGCGACTCCCTCCGACTCACGCGCTCTCTGCGGCGCCCCTTTGTGTGGCTGTCGAGCCCTATTCTTCGTAACATGTAGCATGCGTCACGTGTCCAACGACCACGCCGTCTGTCGCTCTTTCGGCCCGCAAGGGCAGTCACCTGGGCTTTCATCGTGCCCATCCGCCTTCGGGAAAATGACACTGTGGGTTTTCCCTTTCCCTCAACAGTTTTCGCGGTGCTGTCCCGTGTTAATTTGCCGGCCCTCGCATCAGCATGAACACCTGCCCTGGCACTTCTCAATCGCTTGTCGCGTTCGCGATGTTTGTTCAATGGACAATGGTGCCTTCGGCCTGCAAGGGCAGTCACCTTGGCTTTCCTCGGGCCCAGCCGCCTTCGGGAAAATGACACTGTTGGTTTTCCCTTTTCTTTCACAGTTCTGGCGGTGCTGTCCCGAGTTAATTTGCCGGCCCTCGCATCAGCATTAACACCTGCCCTAGCATTCCTCATTCGCTTGTTGCGTTCGCGGTTTTTCCTGCGCCGCGACGCTACTTGCGGTTTACTACTCACAGTGCCAGGCGGTGGCTCAACTGTTGAATCGTCCACTCCTGTGTTTCCGTCTGAGCACCCAAGCTCATTTTCCTGCTGTCTTTCTATCGGGGCAGCCTCCTCCTCATTCCGGGCAACAGAAGCAATCTCGTCTGTACGGCACTTTTCAGCGAACGTTGCGTTCTTGCCTGGCGCTTCACTGCTACCGTCAGGCGATTCCCTTTCCCTCTTTGTGCCGCTTGATACCGCCTCGACTTCCTGAATGCTAGTGCTCGCCAGCTGCACCAGCGGTGTCCCTTCTCTGGCTCTTTCATTGCGTTTACACCGAAACTCACTGCATTCTTTCTGGCGCGGGACTTCAGTCTTATCTGCCAACGCGCTTTCTGTCTCAGGGTTAACCGTAAGCGCGTCACACCTTTCGTTTTTCTCGCGAAGCTTTCGCCTTTCTTGTTCTTTCTCCACACGGAGGCTTTTCTGCGGAATAGTCTCACACCTCTCGCCTGCCTCCTTGTTGAGAAGAGGTACCACTTGCTGGGGACAACCGCCCGACCTCTTGCTCAACTCCATTTCTAACTTACTGAGCTCAGCCTTTAGCTTCAGTAATTTTGCTTCATTCTCACGTTCGCGCTGACGCCACTTTTCCTCTCTTTCTCGCTCTTCCTGCTGTCTGAGCTGCTCTTCTTCTCGCTCTTTCTTTTTTTGTTCGATGAGACTCCACTCTTCAATGAGCTCCTCATCATCTGCCCCCAAATCAGTAATGGCCTGAATTATCATGGGTTTTCGTGCCAAACCCCTTGTCTCAATCCCCAATTCCTCACACAACAGCAACAGGTCCGACTCCTGCAGTTTCCGTAGGTCCATGACAGTTCTGAGTCTGAGCTATTTCCAAAACAACTATGCAAAAATACCAAACCTGTAAGATTTAAGCACAGGTGTCTACCAGTTCTAAATTTTAACCCTCTTATAGAACCTGGTCCACATCAAAGGAAAAGCCAAGCACTCACCCACACACGTGATCATGTCCAAGACAGCTGCACTCTCGCTGGCCGACCGTTGTTGTCGCTTGTGTCTTCAGATCCTCATCGCTGATCCACAGTTGTTGGTTCTTCGTATCTCACCAATCTCTTCGGATCCCAAGGCTTCGGATCCTAAGGCTTCGGATCCCATGGCTTCGGATCCCACGGCTTCGGATCCCAGGCTTCGGATCCCACCGCTGCCACCAGTTGTTGCGACGCAAGGTAGCAGATCCCACCGCTGCCACCAGTTGTTGGGACGCAAGGTAGCAGATCCCACCGATGCCACCCAGTTGTTGCGGCTCGAGGTAGCGTGGCCAGTTGTTGTTGCACCTGGGGGCTCGTCCGGGATGAAGGAAACTTCGAAGTTGGCGATTACAAAAACAAGCAGATTTAATGACAAGAAACTGATACACTTATTTACAAAAATTTACAAAAAGAAGAGCAAGGAATCAAACGTTAAGAGTTCATAGCGTCGAGCGTCTGGATGAGCCTGATACCCAAGGCTCAGAGCCACTGGATGGACCTATTACCGAAGGTCCAGAGCGTTCGTGCCCACTTTGGTCGCAGGTTATATAGCCCAAGACTCCGCCCCTGCACCAGGGGACCTTCCATCGCGACACAAAAGATAGGCACCAGCACCGCCATCGAAGACCTGTTGAGCCCCCTCACTAGGCGGTAACTCATGGGGCACAAAAGATCGCCACCACACGTCACAGACGCAGCTGGCCAAGACACCTGTTTAGAGCCCGCACGTGGGAACTGGCAAGTCCGCATTCCTAAGTCCGCAGTCCGCATTCCTATAGCATTGTGTCGTGTTGACGTCACAGCCGCAGCTGCGCAGGCTTCCTCTGATTCGTTCCGGGTTTTTTTCTCAAGACGAGGGACACCCTTTCTTCTCCTGTTGTCGGTTGCTTCTCGAAGGGGAGGTCGTTTTCGCCGAGCCGAGTGTGGGAAGAGCCTCGTCGGCCACTTCCCAGAAAGTCGCCCTTTTCTGTGAGGTCATCGAGGGGTCAAGTTGAAGTCAATCGACCCGTCAAAATTGCCGCTACGTAGAATCTCCCTCCGTTTCATCTCGGGTCTCAAGATGAGTCGTAACACCATTCCCAACCCCTCGGAGAAGCAGTGGGAGGCTATTCTGCTCCGCAATGATCCTGACCGTCAGCACTGGCTGGTGGGGAGGGCCAGCGCAGCAGCAGCAGCCAATGGACTACCGGACTAGGCGGCCGACCCACATGTTCTGAGAATACTGAACAAATAAAGATGTTTTTAATCAAGCAATCAATCAATCACGTTCCTGGATAATCACAAGAGTCACTGGACCAACATTTTCATTGACAACAAGCTGAAGGCAGGAGTTTTGGCTAAAATGTTTTCCGATCACGCTGACAAAGGCGTTTTCCCCCTGGGAAGCACTCAGTACAGCAAGATAGAGACTTGTCGAGAATGACTTTCGCAAACATTTTGAAGAGTCGAGGCCAATTCGTGACAGATAGAACACCGGCAAAAAATGACGAGCAGTGAAAATTAAAAGGTACGGGACGAAGATTTTCGGTCGCAAGCTTTTCGGCGTTAGTTTGAAATAAGTTAACTCTAGGTGTTTGACCAATACGGCGCAATGCGTGTACGCTGTGTAATGCTGCTAGGCAATGAGAACCCACCTTCATGACCTCCTGGGCTGCAATACTTCCGATAACCGCCTGCATGGGGCACAGGGATCCGGCGGACACGTAGGACAGCAGTGTGATCAGCTTCTCGTCCACCGCTTGCAAGGGTGTCGCCATGGTCGCGTTCTTCTGCTTGGCCAGGTGGACCACCTCTGCCGCGTCATCCTGCGATACATCCAGAGCGCCCATAGTGTCATCTTCAAGCACAGTAACGTATGATCTCCGGCTTCATACTCAGTTCAGTGGAAGACAGATTGATGAACAGTCCTATAGGAGCGGAAGCGGAAGAGAGGCGGTTCTACTGGCTGAGTATATTTTTTGTACACTCGGTCTTAGCGAAGGCCAGAGACTTAACACTCAGAGAAGGCCAGGGGCGTTCATTCTGTCCCCGGTCCTATTCAACCAAGTGACTGCGGGCCCTGCGGGGAGAGATCCCGACGCAGCCAGTGCCTCCGCTTATATTTCTACGCACATATAATCACGTTGTAGATTCATCGTTAGGGTTTTCATCTTACAACAGTTCATGCAGGGGATGCTATGCAACAGGGACACCGCCACCCCAAAGCCGCCATCGCCGGAAAACACTATGTTTCTACACTCCAAACAGAAAGCAGCAAAAAGGGAGTAGTGGGCTGTTCTCTAGCGCCCACCCTTATTCCCTTTTAGCTTACTCTTTTCTGGAGCGAAAAGCTCTACTGCTCCCATGTTGAGCCTGAGGGTCATCTGGCTCTTAGATTTGACCTCTAACAGGAAGCGCACCGCATGTGCAAAATCGCGCGCGGCAGGCGCCTCATCTTCTTCACCGACGCCGTAGCTGCGTGCTTGGCAGTCACGTCCGCCGCTGCGCTGGCTACTGCTCGGCCGCTCCTCCTCGCCACTTGTAGCGTGTGATGCGTGTCACGTCATTCGCTCTTGGGCTTGGCAGCCACATCCGCCGCTGCGCCGACCGCCGCTCTGGACACTCGCTCTTGCACTTGTGGCACGTACGTGACGCATCACAGGATTTGCTTTATCTTTATGCAATAAAGATAAACCAAAGCTAAACCATGTCTAGCCATGCTTAACAGAGCTTACGCTCTGTATATCCTGGTTCAGTTGAGTTGAGCCACAGGCACTTTTTTGACTCCCATGTGGCCGTACTTGTGTTTAGAGTGTACAAGCGCAGTGTCACGAGTGAGAGGGTCAATGTATCCTGCACGCCGTCGTGGCCGAGCAGTGGATGCGGCCAGTGAGCGAGCCACTAGTAGACCCCAGGAACAACTCTGCCAACTCCGACTCCCCTGGTGCCAGCAGCTCTACTGGGAGAGTCGCATTTGGTGCTTCCTCCCAGAAGGACACATGAGGAAAATAAATCAACCAGGCCCACCCCTTTTCCTGCGTTCGGGTATCCGATGACTTGTGGCACCAATCGACGACGGCTGCCGATTGTGAAAGCCCGAGTGATACATGTCCACCAAAAACGAGCCTTTGAGTTTGAGCAGATGAGACAGCCCGTGCATGTTTGACTTAAATCTATATCGATGGAACAAAATCCTAAGGACTCAATGATGGCTAATATGGGAACATCCAATGCAGGGATATAAGTAATTGTTCACCCCATTCTGCTGACTTCCCCCTACACAGAAGCGACCCGACACCCATTGCTCTGCAGAAGTTCTGGAAGAGAGCAAAGGGAAAGATACGACGCTTAGTTTCGCTTTACATTTGCGCTATCGTCTACCGTTATTGGCGGTATTGCCAGCCATACCTTGTTCCAAGGATACGGTGGCCTGCAGTGCAACTGGTGGAAAGCGTGCAGAGCCAGGAAGCCCAAATGCAGCTGCGCTGGTCGATCCCTCTTTGCGAAGTCCGAGATGACGAATTCAGGTTGCGTAATTGATTGCTTCAAAGGTTTCTGAAAAGGCAAGAAAACCATCGGTCTCAAAGGTTGTGCCACGTCGCTCACGCAGGTCCCGCCATGATAAATAGTATGTTATGGCACATGGCTCACGCATGTCCTGCAAGGATAAATAGCATCCGCGAAGCAGCGTTATTGTCGCTGGATTCTGTCACGAAATTCAAATGGTGATTACTATGGTATGCCATCTGTACAAGAGGTACACCACTCCCTCCATGCTTCGTGCATTTCTTCCCTCCAAAATGCCGTTACATCCGAGCCCCATTAAAAGAAGCCCTGCAACAACCTCAGCTGGTGATGTGGTTGCTGCGGCTCTTAGCGCTGCCAAAAAAAAAAAACTAATATACAAGACCGGCCGAGATGCACAGCTTTCAGCTCACGCGGCACTCAGGCAGCCACACATCGCTGTTGACTGTTTTTTTAGCGTACAAATGCATTTGAGGAAAACTTCTGAAGCGAAAAGCTTCACTAGGCTAGTCAACACCGGGTCTGGCGTGCGCCGTGATCAAATTTAGCCACAGCTGCGCATGCGCGAGTTCGCCGCGTGACGTCACTGGAGAGGCGCCGGCCGTCCGTCGACCTTCGCCGTCGTTCGCGCGCTGTGCGCGTGTTTACCGAGTGTGCATCGGCAAGCGCTCGGCTTCTTCGTATGACGCTAATTGCAGCCGCGTGTTTACCACAGTTATTACGCATGCGGAAGGAGGGCTATATAACGCGCTTGCCTACACCGTGCATTGTGCGCGAACTGCGACAGCCATGACGTCAAACAAAGCATAACTGCAGCTTTTCGCTTGTATATCCAGGCTTAACCAGAGCTAAGCCACTGCCAATTTTTTCGCGGACCACTCCTGCGTACGCGGAGCAGAGGTCACTAACAATGCGTAATCGATGTTTTTAGCGACACCAGTTTCACCTGGATAAAATTAAAGCCCACCTGGTAAAAATCCAGCGTCAAGGTCACAAGATAACGACAAATAGCCACCATTCGTGTATAAGCCTACACTGTATTCAAGGTCACACGTTGCATACGATGCGCACATGGCTACATATGAGAACTTGGGTATAGGTTATCCCTGTGATCGAGGATAACTTAAGAGAGCAGAAGTAGTGGATGGAGAAAAAGATAACCTAAGTAGAATGCATGATCTCCTATGGCAGCTTCGCTAAGTAGGGTGTAATTTGCCTTTTTCACAACATATGGCGCACTCTGCAGAGCTCGCGAGCTAACGAAAATTAGTCTCCTCCACAGAACACTGGTTAAAAACGCACTGTCGTTCACGAATCGCAAGCGGGATCTTTTGCCGCAAGGCGCCATCTTGCATGCGAACTGGCCGATGTGCGCTTGCTTGCACATATCACCAACACAAACTGCGCATGCGCGTTACAAGTCAGCAGTTTCATTTGAGGCAGCGGATCGCGGGAGAGGACAGAGGAAAGGCGCGCATGCCTGGAAAAGGCGCATTGGTGGCAGTGCGGTTCTACAGCAGCAGTACTAAAGTTGCATGGCTGTATCAGTTTCTTTTTTCTTTTCTTACTCACTGATGTGGTCATGTACCTGTATTCGCCTTTCATAGCGAAAGAAAAATGGCCAGTGGTTCCGCTTGTTTCAAGTGAAGAGCAAAGATTGGATTTGTATCTGTCAACATCATGACGGGTGGCGAAGGAATGTTAAGATAGAGAGGGTCTGACCAGCCAGAAAAAAATTTTGCAAGGCGCCCACAATTCATCGTTTATCTCTGCTTATTTCTAGCTGGCTCGTCAGAAGCGAACTAGAAACTCACAAAAGATATCTCCTTGGGCACTTTAACTTGCGTTGCCACACCGCCCATCGCATAGTCGCTGAATTGGGTCGTGTCTCCCACGGAGAATGAGTGGTGACCTGGTTAGCGGAGATAAAAGAAAACCATACAAGACGAAATCAGCACAGCAGTAGTTTTAAGAGAAACCCACAAGTGTCACTGATACTTGGTACGGAGAAGTAGCCCACTTGAATAACTAATAATCACCTGAGCCACTGGTATAAACACTCACTCAGCACCTTGATCTTCATAGGCGGACAGTCGTTGATCTCCTTCATGCCTTTGACCTCAGAAAAGGTCACGAGGTCCCCGTCTTCGAATTCGTGCCTCATCTCGTCAAGGCAGGTCACCACGCCTTTTTTCCCCTGCAAAAGCGGGCAGAGTTCATCATTATCTTCATTTCTTATATCCTTGAAGGCCTGTTGGGAATCACAAAGCTTATTCTTTGCCTTTCGAGCAGTTTCGTCAAGCAACAACTTTTCGTAAAGACAAAAGAGAATAACTCGAGTAGCACGCAAGAAAAAAACGAATTATTAGCAACAAGACGGAATAAACTGAAGGCAGGTAACAAGCATGCAAAACCCGAACCTTGAGTGCTAACAGCGAAATCGGTCAGATAGAGATTGAAGGAGTTATAATTTCGTCAAGGATGAAACTTCGTACTCTGGAAGTAATTTGGACGATGAGTAAAACAATGAATGACTAGAATGTTTGAGAAAAAGAAGACAATTGCAAAAGGATATCCAGTTGTGGAGGATTATCAACTGGAGGAGAAGAGAAAAATTTCTTGTGCGGCGTTACACAGCATCTGACATGTAAAAAAAGCTAGATTTAGAATTGGCCGTAGGATAGCTATGTTTTCAAGCGATTATTTTCACTCCGAGCCTAACACTTCTGTACCTACAATACGACGGCACAAAATAGCTGCCTGCATTGTTCTGCAAGAATTTTACGAGGTCAATGACTCTTAAGGGCATGTGCAAGACAGAAACTGGACCTCGAGCTTTGTATTGAAATGTGCCGATATTTATAATATCGATAGGAATTGATTTTTTTCACCACATTTGACGTGTGCTCCATTCCAGAGCCAAATATTCGCAGCCATCCATATATGCTTAAGCGAAGTACAAATCTTTCTCTTGAAGTAAAGTACTGGCGTACTGACGAAGCTCGTTATGTCTGCATGCATAATCAAGGAGGATTATGCGGAGTTCCAACTAACTTGCTCTTTCACTTGGTAACAGCAATTTTCATTATTTCAAAAGCGTACAATAAATAAAAATTTATACATCCATGCACTTCTGTCGAAGCCTCTCGTTACGTCGTAATGGTCAAAACTGCAGAGCCGTTTCCCTGTAATCGAGCACTTAATATTGTCTAGCTGCAGTTTCATTTGACTGTGCTCCTTGAAATACGTTTTTTCGCTGAGAAAATACAACGCGCGCAACTACAGAGCAATTTAGCGTTTATTGGAGATACGCAGCGTATGCTGACCGACAATAAGACGAATAAAATTTCAATCTCAGTATACTTCGATCGGAGCGGCACAGCCTTTTCTCTTCGGATTCTTGGAGAGATTATTTCTTGGCATCTGAATAAGCCATTAAGAAAAAACAACAAATTTTCTATTTCTCCGCAGGGTAAAAGAGCGAAAGCGAGAGTTGTGCATCAAGAGATGTGGCAGCACAGTGACAGTGCGCGACTGGAACGGACCTTGGTAATGGAGGCGATCATGACAGACTGCGGCGGCTCTCCGTTCGTGTCCAGCACCCGGAAGTTGTCTCCGAAGTCGCAGAATATCTGCCTGCAGTGCAAGTAATGACCACGTGGCAATCGCAGTCATGTGCAGAGCCGACAGCAGAATGCACTGCTTGAAGGGATCACTGAGGATAAATTCATTAGGTTACCGTTGCGAGCAAAACTGTGACGTCCATGTGACGCTGGCGATGACGCCGAGTATCATCATCATCATCATCAGCCTGACTACGCCCACTGCAGGGCAAAGGCCTCTCCCACGTCTCTCCAATTAACCCTGTCCTTCGCCAGCCGCGGCTACCATATTCCCGAAAATTTCTTAATCTCATCCGCCCACCTTACTTCCTGCCGCCCCCTGCTACGCTTGCCTTCTCTTGGAATCCACTACGTTACCCTTAAGGACCAGCGGTTATCTTTCCTTCGCTTTACATGCCCTGCCCAGGCCCACTTCTTCCTCTTGATTTCAACTAAGATGTCATTAACGCGCGTTTGTTCTCTCACCCACACCGCCCGCTTCCGATCTCTTAACGTCCCACCTATCATTTTTCTTTCCATAGCTCGCTGCGTTGTCCTTAACTTAAGCTGAAACCTCTTTGTTAGCCTTCATGTTTCTGCCCCATAGGTGAGTACCGGTAAGATACACCTGTGCGTTTAATTTTCCATGTTCAATTTTTGTTTTCTTCTTTCTGGCGGGAAAGAAGTGCGCTTATGGTAGGAGGTTCGAGTGTTGCGTAAACACTCCGGTGCGTAATACCTGGCTTTTATCTTTTACTGAAAACAAAACGCCACCTGGAAACTACCGGAAGGGGCGATATACGCCTTTTATTTTGCGCTTTGTTGTAGCTTTCTGAAAACTCTATTATCTCTGAAAGCAGCGTCTGTGAGATTAGAAAGCGGTAACTCATTAATCTAGGCCATCTTAGCATTGTCCCAAATATCGGTAGCATAAAAGCTGCCTGACTCACCCAGCGAGGCCCCGAGTGTCGGCCACTACGACAGCGATGTTGTTCTTGTGGGCGAATTCCGCGAGGTCCTCTTGGAATTCGAGCGGAGTCTCCGTCAGCACCAGCACCTGCAAGGAAAGGGAGCATACATCGCGTGTTGCTCAGTACACACTATGAACTGTTCGTTTGGGCCGATGGCCACTCATCTGGCCATAGAGGTCCAACCGTGCGTATTCTGTGTTTTCCAAAGACAAGCTCAGGGATCTGCTTTCCTCTCTAACCATTCCATGGTCAGCCGCAGTGGCTCACTTGCTGTGGTGTTCGGATACTGAGAACGAGGCTGCGGAATTAAATCCCTACTGCGGTGGCCGCATGTCGACGGAGGTGAAATGCAGAAATGCGGGTGTGCTGTGCTATGTCAGATCATGTTAGAGAACACCACCTGCTCGAAATTAATCGGGAGCCTTCCACTCCGGCTACTCTCGTCTTTTTCTCACACCTTCACACCATTCAGAAATCCATAGCGCGGTTCAGATGTCCACTGTGAGAGAGAATTATGGCGCCTTTCCTTTTCTAAAGAAAGATTTATATTTACAATCGTTCCCTCCAGTTTAGTTCAGCTCCGTCGTGCAAGAAATAAGCCGTTTCATTTCAGTGACTCAGTAAAAGACGCAGCGCCATCATTGGTGTTGTGCGTGGTTGTTAAAAACGGCGACCGACTGAAAGGAACTCAGGAGCGCGTCAAGAGTGGGGTTTCACGTGCAACTTATTTTCGAACAACAATTCTCCTATGACTGCTGGGCTAACTGTTTCCATGAAAATAGTTTGTAAGACACGTTGACTTCTACAAACTGGCTGCCGTTCCCTTGGGGAAAACACTAATAGATACCCAGCAATTCTGGAGAAAAGCATTTTCCAACGCGCAAGAGTTTATGAACGCAATTTTTTTCATATATTGCAAGATATCGCTATATATATGTATCCGCAAATCTCCCCTCAGCAGGCTTGAATCTTTTTCGCTACTAACGTTTTTGCTGTTGTCAAATACGTTCCCCATTGGCTTTCTATTCAGTCTTGAATGCTTTATGCGAGCGATATAAAGAACTTAAAATAAATACTAAACATCGGAACGGTGGACCATTACCTTCAATATTTACATAACAGTACCTAACAATATTCCGATATTCAGAATTTTTGCTCCAAGAATTCTGGACATGTATGATTAAGTCTCAACAGTTTAGGATAGCAGCGTTCATGATTTGGTATAGTATGAGATGGGCCAATGATATTCCCTTTGGTGAATGTTTCCTCTTTCAGGGAATTTTCGCCCTAAAATTGGGCGTAAAGAGACAAAGGAATCTTCACGAGTTTCGAGAAAATTTTAAGAATTACAAGACAAGTGATTCGATTTAATATATTGTTGGCAAGAGCTAAATATCGCGCGCTTCGCATGGCACCGCTGTATCAGCCATGTGTAGTGCGCTGTGCCGGTCATCAGCACATGTTGGCTGCTTTCTCTTTCTTTGGGGGACCTGTTATTTTTAACAGTTACCAGTTCTACCGTTCTAGAAGTTATGACGCCGACCCGTGCGACGGATAACTGGTAGTCCCTCGAACTCAATGATGTTATTGCCTTCAGTTTCATGGCCTATAAGAGTCCAAGGCTACCACATGTCAAATGCAGGGTTAGAAACATTTGCCTTTTGTGCTAAAAGACGGCAAGCATTTAATGATTGAGGCTATTCATATTTTTTTTTCTTTTTGGAGTCTAAGGGCTAGGAAGAAACCTCTAGTTGTTTGTTTTCGTAAACGCAATCTGCCACGGAAAAGAATGTGGTCGTTGCAAAATACTGTGCCATACTTTAAATTTGACGCACAAAATAAAATGCGCTTTATTCTGACCACAGTGCCAGACACTTTCTTTGCTTCACTAGTATGAACTTGTATGTAATGTGTGTAGTCACTTGTATGTAATGTGTATCTTAAGGGGCATAAAGCCACTTTAACAAAACGCTCTTGATGTTTACATGACTTCTATTCGCTTACGATCGTCGGCTGTACCAGTTCAATCGGCAAATCTACCAGAATAATCTACCAGGTCTATTTGGCTTATTTTCCTGCATTGTGCGCCATTTGCTTTTCACTTTACTCTCTACCAACTTAATTCAGTTTTTGTGCCGAAGTTTTACTTTCTCAATAGTTTAGCCTTCTGGAGCACTCGGAGCGCATACATCGGCTCTTTCGTTTCCGCTTCCACCTATGTGGCTTGTAATCCAACATAATCTTACTGTTTGTCCTGATGTCATGGCTGCTGATATATCATACATGGTGCTTCTTATTAATGGCTGTACTGCGCGTATGAAGTGTAGCGCTTTCTGTACGCTTAGCGAGAAACGTTAGATCATACTGTTTTGAATATCCTTGTGTAAAAATTCTCATTTCCACGCTCAGGGCGTAGCATTCGGCTGTGAAAATTGTCGCGGTCTGCGGTACAGTGTAATATTTTCTCCCAGTTTTGTTCAACAACGGCCATTCGGACACAGATTGTTGTTTATAAACTGTCTATGCAAAATGCAGTGCCTTTCTCTCTGACTTTCAGTGCAAGGTATCCTTGTCTAGTGCGTTCTTATGAGATTTATTTCTCATGGAAGTGCGTGAAAGTGTGTTCGCATACCAGCCGAGCCTTTTATCACGGGGGCAGAGGTCAGGGTTTGTCTGCTTGCACCAGGTAGTGTACCCAGTATGCACAGTTCACGGCATGTTATCTTCAAACTAAGTGAGCGAAAATTTGATATCTCAAGTTCAATAATTCCGCGTATTCGCACTGTATAAGTTCTTTTAGGGGTGACTGAAAAGAAGAAAATTCGCTCACACGGAACTGCTTCACGAATTCCTCCGTCAGCGGCTCCGTGTGAGCCAACACTCTGACGTATTCATTGAGCTCTGCCAGTGGTGCCGCAGAAGCCTCTGCTCTGTTGTCGCCCACGGACTCCTCATTCAGGTAGTACTGAAAAAGAATAAGAAATTGAGCAAAGTGAACGCGATGGCTTTTTCCACTGATGAGGGTACAAGTTTGCGAGGCTGCCCGAGAACGGAAGGAAAAAGAATCGGTATTAATGCTTAGCTTCGTCATCGGCTGGCTGCACCACATTAGACGCCTTCAGTTTTATTGAGTCAGGAAGCAGAAGTTCGGACAAAGAATGGGTTTGGATGTTTTAGAAGGCCAAATGGCTTATGCATGGCTCGCGTTCGCCGGAAGTAAGGTAGGGAAAGTCCAAGATCTCACAAAACTGCATATTTTCTTTCCATCCGCTGCAATTTGACACGGAGTGATCTAGGATGCAGAACTAGCTTTGTAGGTGTTTTCTTTTTAGCTATATCTCTATCGGCCGTAAGAAAAAAAGACTTGCTTTTCAGTAATGTACGCTCTTACTCTCTGCAAACTACTTGGCGACAGTATTCTGTAGCATTTCGTTACCTTTTCCTTTCATTGGGTCAACAGCAACAGGACAACAGCAACGGGGGAGTGCGCAAGTAAAAAACCAATCAATGGCGCGGGCGGCCTGAATGCGGCGCCACCGTTAGCCACCCTACTGCCGCCGCATCCAGTCCGGCGGTGTCACAGAGACCAAATTACGCTAATTCGTCGCGCAACCACCTCACATTTTCTTTCTCGAGACGAAATTAGCGCCGGTAAATCTCGCCAGGCGTGTCGAACGGGTCATCGTGCTCCGTCGTTTGTTGCTGTCAGAAGCGTGACATCATCTCTCACGTCATCGGTAGCAGCGACCAATGAGCGAGGGCTGAATGAAGCTAAAACGAAGCGAAGTGTTCCTAAATAAGGGCCAAGTTCGCTTGCTTGTGGCTCGTACAACCCAGTCACATGAACTCCGGCGGCGCTGACAATTCTGGAGGGTCGGAGCTTTGAAATGCGAAAACTCACCACCGACAGGAATTAGGTGCCCGCAGGCTACGCTAGTCACAGGCAGAATCACTGCCCGAGTTTAGCGATGGTCCACCGTCTTCATATCCAATGCATGCACCCATAAGTTATGAGAGAAAGTCGCTGCAGTTGCTTGCAGGAGCTCTTTTTGGCGCAGAGCTTAGAGTAGTTACTCGCTCCATCCGCTAATTCTTGGCTGTAAAACCAGCTTTTTTATTAAAAGATGATGTTGTAGTGAGTGAGACAGCTTCTTAGTAATGGGCTGGCTTCACGCAGACCTATCTCAGCAGCAATTTATCAGAACACTCACCGTTGGGGCACCAAATTGGAAAGTCATCAACGCCGTCTTTTCAAAGATAAGCTTTAGGCACAAAAGCAACTTTAATGATTAGAATGGGCACTCTGGCAAAATAAAAGCCCCCGTAAAACGCGAGAACAGTAAATAAACTATAGCTCTTTCCGCAGCAGTCCAGTGGTAGTCGACTGTTGGATAGTGTGGAAGTGTGGGCTTCTCTGCATTTCATGAATGCTTTAGTGGCACGTGGTCGCGAGTAGCGCTTGGGAAGGAAACGCGGAACTCTGGCTCCAGTCAGGTACCCCCTTTGTCAAAAGTAACCCAGCAACAGTGTTTTGCTTCCCAACCGCACAACGAAGCCTTTACGAAACCCCTAAAGACAGAAAGGCGCCAAAACGTGTGGACAAGGGCTCACCTCACTTTGCACAGAATCAGAGCTTAAGGGCGGCCATAAGTGCTTCGCTACGCGGCTAAGAAACAAATAACCTGCGCCCGGTTACTTTTGGTATAGCCTCGGCTTACAAGCAACACCACCTTAACTTAAGTGGCCTACGCATGTGGCGTGACATCACGCAAGTGAGGTGAACCAGCATACCCGTGCCTTTCACTGAACGCCAAATGCAGGCTCACATGAACATGTGCGGACAGACTCGCGTTGGCTCAATCTTCCCCATTCGATACTACCAACACACAATAGTGGAGGAGGCGACCGGGAGAAAACTTCATGACTAGCATTTCTCTCTTTTCTTAGGGACGTTGGTGCACGGGCAGGAATGTACAGGCTCGATCGACACGAAAGGGATCACTTAGTTTATTCTACTTCAATGTCGAAAGTGAAGAAAAAAGAAAAGAAAACATTAAAAGAATGATGGCTGTGCAGAAAAAAAAATAACTGACTAAAAACAATCGGAGAGAGTCGTCTTTGGTACCTATTTCAGCATCCAGACAAACGCGTTGCATCCGGCAAGTACCTAAGACTTCTTCATTTCGTAGCAATCCTAGCACTCTCCTTAATATCCGTGTTTGTGCCTACTGGACTTCAGTTAGGAAGTATCGCAATGGCAGGGCCACATCCACGAGTTGCTCTCGCTGTGGAAATCCTGAAACCCTGGAGCATCCCTCTGTGCCTGCCCTGCATTGTCAACACTGAGAACTTTTCTCACCTCTCAGTTCCGCCGTCCAGGACTTCCTTCTCACAAAGAACCCCAAACTTCTCTTCCATCGCACCCTACATCTGGCTGCATTTCGCAGCATTCTGATCTGCATCGACTCTACTGGACGCATGAGAGTCCTCTAAACCACGCCCTTCTTCGAGGCCTTCCCCTCCTCTTGCACATGACCTTTCTCTATTGCCACCTCTCTTTTAACGCTACCTGCTTTACTGTTCTTTGTAGAGCTATTCATTAGGGACGCAAACTAATGTGCCCTTTTCTCTTTCCCAAATGCAATCGCTATCATCATCACCATCATCTCAAAAACACTCGGTGGTGGCGGCTGAAGCGTCGCGCTGACTCTTCCATTCCCTGCATCCCCGTGTCTCTTCTCTCTAGCTCCGTTTTTACTCTTTCCTTGGAGGTTTAAGATTAAGTTCTCATTTTGTTTTTTCGATTTCTCGCTGTACGACAACGTTCTACCATTTCTTACCCTTCTTACACTTCTTCACAATCTCTTTTGTATTTTTTTTTTTGCCGCGTTGTCACTATAGTCGTCTTTCCGCGGTAAAGCGGCTGTCTGTGTGATAGAAGCCTCCATCCTTCAGAAGCACCAATCGATGGCCGCACTTGCAGACACCACCGATAAAAATCCATTTCTCACCCACCAGCCTCCAACCAGTACCCAGTCACCCACACCCTCCCTCAAGAAACCCCGCCCACCAACCTCTACTCTTTAACTGACCGCTTGAATCGGTGCCAAATTCTGCCGATTTCGTCCACGCGAAGGCCCAGTGTGGGATGAGCATAGCGGCTCAAGCCACTATAAAAAAAAAAGGCACGGTAAACGTGCAAATGGACCTGGTTTCTTTCTTATGCTCAACATCCTTATTGCTCTAGAGAACAAAAAATCGCACAGAGTGAGCACTTTGATAACCTTTTATAATACTTTTCTTTTGTACGTCATAACTTCCTGTACATCATAGCGCTGTAAACGTCTGAGTGAAGTATGCAGATGGAGAACAAAGAGAAAAAGGATGCACCTGAGAGGAGAGGTCGTCCAGAGTACACGAGGCCTGATCATAGAGGGTGACGGACTTGACGCCGCCCAGGATGATGTTCTTGGCGATCTCGACCCCCAGTCCCCCCATGCCGCAGATGAGCACGTCCGACTCGGCCATCCGGACCATGGCGTCACGCCCGAGAACGTAGCTGCGGTAAAAGTGCCCCAGATGTACGGAGAAGAGACAGGGACCGGAACCCGACGCAGCAGCGAGGAGAAGCAACCGCAATGCCCCTAGCGGTCGCTCACGGCCACCAACAAATGAGTGAGAAGAGGTGGGCGACATCGAGCCGCAGAAATCACGAATCTTTTTCTGGTAACCACCACGTATTCGTAGAACTAGAACCCGAGTGGGCAGTTTGAGCTTCGTGCTTCATTATCCGCGCCTTTCAGAAGAATGGCCTGAGGGGCGAGTTGGTGCATGATGAAATGAACGGCGGCGCAACAAGAAGAACACAACAAGAGAGGGGACACCACATGCGCACACTACCAACTGTTTTATTGCATGGAAAGGAGGCATATTTATACAGCTCAGGCATGACACTAATCGCAATATCGCTCAGAACCCAACACGTGGAAAAGAAACAGCAACATCAGGATAAAAGAAAAAGGAAAAAAAAAAAAAAAAAAAACCCTTAACCTCTGCAGAAAAAACTAAAAGATTTTGATAATAGAACTTTGAGCAGGCCATCTCGTAGCAAAAGCAGAGTCAAACAATCGTAGCAAAGGCAGAGTCAAACAAGAGAAGCAAAAGCAGTCAAAAAAATTAAAAAATACAATCGTAGCAAAGGCAGAGTCAAATGTATTAAGCAAAAGCAGTCAGAACCCGATAAACAACAAAACGGAAAGCAAAAAACAGTAAAAAAGTTAACAACCCGCCTAAAACAAACAACAGACGGCCGCTAGAAAAGCAGGGCTGAAAAGATGCACAGCACATGGCGTTACAAAAAACTGTCAAGAAAGGACACTTCATTTCTACGGAGGGATACTGAGGAGTCGCTAACACAAGTGCTTCCCTTCTTATTGATCATAAAGGCCTCAAGAATTTCGCGTGCCACCTGATCGCGACTCCTGCCGAGAATCCTTATTCCGTTAAGCACTGGCTCACACTTGCAATCTTTACAATGTAGGGGCAAATTCGACCCGCCTCCGTTTTCTAACGACTTTTCGTGTTCCCGTGTTCTGTCGTTAATGCAGCGACCTGTCTGGCCTATATAGACCCCCCCGCACGTCAGTGGGATTTCGTACACCACTCCGACGGCACAAGAAACGAAATGCTTGCCGTGCCTCTTTCCGCACATGGCTTTCTTCTCTTCGCTGATCCGCGAGCATAACCCGCTCAGCTTTCTTGGCGCAGAGAAAACGACAGGAACGTCGTACCGGCCAGCAACTTTCTTCAAGTTGTGCGCCACACGGTGTATATAAGGGACCACTTGTGGTCGCTTTGATCCCGGCTTAGCATGGAATTTCTTCTTCTTTCCTTTCATTTTTTGAAGGAGGGTCTCCGCTACGCTACAAACAACAGAACACGGGAAGCCAGCCATTTGAAGCCTTTCGATCTGATTGTTAAAGCTAGCCTCAGCCATGTGAGCACAGGACTTAAGCAATGCGGACTCGAGGCAAAGTGAAGCGATCGCCCTTTTTACTGTCTTAGAGTGCGCTGATCCGTACGGAAGAAGTTCCTTTTTTGCTCGTGGGGAATACATCCAACAAACACGTCCTTCTAAAAGCTTGATATTAATATCTAAAAACTGCAAGCTGTTGTTGTCAGGAAGTTCGTGAGTAAAAGCCAGCCCTTTTCCCTGTTGTCTAAAAACGGATAAGATTCTTTCCACTGTGCTGGGGAGCGTCACTGCAGAGTTAGTATTTTTTAGTATTACCAAGAAGTCGTCCACATATCTAAAAATTCGCAGGACTGGGCCACTGTCAAGGGAAGAAGCTAAAGCACGGTCAATAGTTGATAAAAATATATTACACAATGCAGGGGCGACACAGGAACCGATGCAGATGCCTCTTCTCTGCAAGTACATTTCAGTTTCAAAGGAAACAAACGTAGACCTTAGGTAAAATTCTAGAAGTGATAAAAAATTGTCAACACTTAGTCCAGCTGAGTTCTGAAATGCGATGGCCCCATTAGATTCAATGCACTCCCGTACGGATTTGAAAAGGTCACCATGAGGAACTGAGTAAAATAAATCTTCCACATCAACAGAAAACAAGTATCCAATAGAAGACTGGTCTTTTAAAAAAGCTGTCACATCTGCAGAATTCTTGGTAGCGAAGGGATCGTCTACATCCAGTCCTTTCAAATGCTTAAGGAGAAATTTGCTCACCTTTTGCTGCCAAGAATCCCGCTCACTAACAATAGATCTGAAAGGCATGTCTGGCTTATGGGTTTTCACCGTAAAAAAGACATCAAGAGACCCTTTCCTGCAGTCGCTGATTCCCTTGGCCAGCCCGGAAAGCTGCAACTGGTTGCACAACGAGATGGCTTTCGTTTTCACTCTACAGGCACTCTTCTTCACCTGAACAAAGTTCTTCAAAATGGCCTGCGTCGCCTTTTCTTTGAATACGCCAGCCGGAACCACCGCGAAACCGCCTTCTTTGTCTGCTTGAAGAAGTCTTAGGTCGTTGTTCTTGAAGAACGACACGACGTGTCGCGTGCGCTCCTTTGGGTAGAAGTCCTTTTTCCGGGCTGTCCTCAGTATCCCGTCAACGCCATCCAAAAGGCACCTTTCCCGGTCCTCACCGGCTTTATCTGCCACCTTCCTGTTCAGGGACAGTAGCTCGAAGGCTGGGATTCTAGGAGGACAACTGTACTTCGGCCCTTTCGTTAGGGTAGCTGCTACTTCTTCTGGAACGGAGGCATTCCCAAGGACGACCAGGCTCCTAGGCTTCACCGTCTTCTTTTTGCGATTAGTGTCATGCGATATTGCGATTAGTGTCATGCCTGAGCTGTATAAATATGCCTCCTTTCCATGCAATAAAACAGTTGGTAGTGTGCGCATGTGGTGTCCCCTCTCTTGTTGTGTTCTTCTTGTTGCGCCGCCGTTCATTTCATCATGCACCAACTCGCCCCTCAGGCCATTCTTCTGAAGTACCTTTCTTGTACAGTGGGCCCTTTTATGTGTTCAAGTCCTTCCTATGCTCAAGTACATGCGCTTGTCGCTCACATCGCTGCTTCAACCTGCCGTGCAAGATTCATCTCATTTTGTCTCCGTAAGGGACTTGTTCCCTCAGAAGTGAATGCCTTTTTTGGTGTGATTAAGCCTTCCATTGGACACGTCAAACGGCTTTGCCGAATTCTGAAATCCGAACTGTGGAGACAAGTTCGATTGTTTTATGACTGGCTGCGCGTTTTGTGCTTCAATCTGAACCCTGTCTGGCTCGCTGAAAAGGAACTGGCTGCTCTAAGACTTCTCGCAGCGCAATCCACAGAGTTTTTATGGCAACGTTACCTTACTGTTCTTCCGCGGAAGCCTGAAAAGAAGACGGTGAAGCCTAGGAGCCTGGTCGTCCTTGGGAATGCCTCCGTTCCAGAAGAAGTAGCAGCTACCCTAACGAAAGGGCCGAAGTACAGTTGTCCTCCTAGAATCCCAGCCTTCGAGCTACTGTCCCTGAACAGGAAGGTGGCAGATAAAGCCGGTGAGGACCGGGAAAGGTGCCTTTTGGATGGCGTTGACGGGATACTGAGGACAGCCCGGAAAAAGGACCTCTACCCAAAGGAGCGCACGCGACACGTCGTGTCGTTCTTCAAGAACAACGACCTAAGACTTCTTCAAGCAGACAAAGAAGGCGGTTTCGCGGTGGTTCCGGCTGGCGTATTCAAAGAAAAGGCGACGCAGGCCATTTTGAAGAACTTTGTTCAGGTGAAGAAGAGTGCCTGTAGAGTGAAAACGAAAGCCATCTCGTTGTGCAACCAGTTGCAGCTTTCCGGGCTGGCCAAGGGAATCAGCGACTGCAGGAAAGGGTCTCTTGATGTCTTTTTTACGGTGAAAACCCATAAGCCAGACATGCCTTTCAGATCTATTGTTAGTGAGCGGGATTCTTGGCAGCAAAAGGTGAGCAAATTTCTCCTTAAGCATTTGAAAGGACTGGATGTAGACGATCCCTTCGCTACCAAGAATTCTGCAGATGTGACAGCTTTTTTAAAAGACCAGTCTTCTATTGGATACTTGTTTTCTGTTGATGTGGAAGATTTATTTTACTCAGTTCCTCATGGTGACCTTTTCAAATCCGTACGGGAGTGCATTGAATCTAATGGGGCCATCGCATTTCAGAACTCAGCTGGACTAAGTGTTGACAATTTTTTATCACTTCTAGAATTTTACCTAAGGTCTACGTTTGTTTCCTTTGAAACTGAAATGTACTTGCAGAGAAGAGGCATCTGCATCGGTTCCTGTGTCGCCCCTGCATTGTGTAATATATTTTTATCAACTATTGACCGTGCTTTAGCTTCTTCC
The DNA here is from genome assembly GCF_055824585.1 of Amblyomma mixtum. Taxonomy (NCBI): domain Eukaryota; kingdom Metazoa; phylum Arthropoda; class Arachnida; order Ixodida; family Ixodidae; genus Amblyomma; species Amblyomma mixtum. The sequence goes on from NC_143012.1 coordinate 234,908,577, forward strand.
CTTGACAGTGGCCCAGTCCTGCGAATTTTTAGATATGTGGACGACTTCTTGGTAATACTAAAAAATACTAACTCTGCAGTGACGCTCCCCAGCACAGTGGAAAGAATCTTATCCGTTTTTAGACAACAGGGAAAAGGGCTGGCTTTTACTCACGAACTTCCTGACAACAACAGCTTGCAGTTTTTAGATATTAATATCAAGCTTTTAGAAGGACGTGTTTGTTGGATGTATTCCCCACGAGCAAAAAAGGAACTTCTTCCGTACGGATCAGCGCACTCTAAGACAGTAAAAAGGGCGATCGCTTCACTTTGCCTCGAGTCCGCATTGCTTAAGTCCTGTGCTCACATGGCTGAGGCTAGCTTTAACAATCAGATCGAAAGGCTTCAAATGGCTGGCTTCCCGTGTTCTGTTGTTTGTAGCGTAGCGGAGACCCTCCTTCAAAAAATGAAAGGAAAGAAGAAGAAATTCCATGCTAAGCCGGGATCAAAGCGACCACAAGTGGTCCCTTATATACACCGTGTGGCGCACAACTTGAAGAAAGTTGCTGGCCGGTACGACGTTCCTGTCGTTTTCTCTGCGCCAAGAAAGCTGAGCGGGTTATGCTCGCGGATCAGCGAAGAGAAGAAAGCCATGTGCGGAAAGAGGCACGGCAAGCATTTCGTTTCTTGTGCCGTCGGAGTGGTGTACGAAATCCCACTGACGTGCGGGGGGGTCTATATAGGCCAGACAGGTCGCTGCATTAACGACAGAACACGGGAACACGAAAAGTCGTTAGAAAACGGAGGCGGGTCGAATTTGCCCCTACATTGTAAAGATTGCAAGTGTGAGCCAGTGCTTAACGGAATAAGGATTCTCGGCAGGAGTCGCGATCAGGTGGCACGCGAAATTCTTGAGGCCTTTATGATCAATAAGAAGGGAAGCACTTGTGTTAGCGACTCCTCAGTATCCCTCCGTAGAAATGAAGTGTCCTTTCTTGACAGTTTTTTGTAACGCCATGTGCTGTGCATCTTTTCAGCCCTGCTTTTCTAGCGGCCGTCTGTTGTTTGTTTTAGGCGGGTTGTTAACTTTTTTACTGTTTTTTGCTTTCCGTTTTGTTGTTTATCGGGTTCTGACTGCTTTTGCTTAATACATTTGACTCTGCCTTTGCTACGATTGTATTTTTTAATTTTTTTGACTGCTTTTGCTTCTCTTGTTTGACTCTGCCTTTGCTACGATTGTTTGACTCTGCTTTTGCTACGAGATGGCCTGCTCAAAGTTCTATTATCAAAATCTTTTAGTTTTTTCTGCAGAGGTTAAGGGTTTTTTTTTTTTTTTTTTTTTTCCTTTTTCTTTTATCCTGATGTTGCTGTTTCTTTTCCACGTGTTGGGTTCTGAGCGATATTGCGATTAGTGTCATGCCTGAGCTGTATAAATATGCCTCCTTTCCATGCAATAAAACAGTTGGTAGTGTGCGCATGTGGTGTCCCCTCTCTTGTTGTGTTCTTCTTGTTGCGCCGCCGTTCATTTCATCCGCGCCTTTCGTTCTCTGGTAACACTGTCATCCGCGCCAAGCTCAGCGCGGCTGTGTAGGAGGGCTGAGTGTGCTTTAAGATATCGGGACTGAAACAGAGCAGTTACTGGCCACACGGCACGATGAGACCACGCATGACGTGGAGCCTTAGCAGAAAAGTGTGCCGTGAAATCACTTCCGAAGAATAAAGAATCCTCAGGCAGGAGAGTTGGTACAAGACTTCTTCAAACGAAACGCACGAGGTGGTACAAGAACGTAAAAAACGGCAACTTCCCACAGCTATCGTTCTACAGTATCGTGTGTATTATGTTCAGTAGTCCCCAATATTTTTTTTTTGTTATCGCGTTTTATACACTGATTCAAATTCTCTAACATCGGCGACCTGCTGTATGGCCACGGAAGTGCGGCATGCGGCCGGTTTCTTATGCAGCCGGCACCCTCCGGTACATCTTGAATGGGGAGGCGAGGCTTACTTAACTCGTCCAATTGATTGTCTGGCATGTCCACGAGCACGATCAATGCCTTTCCGGTGACACTTTACTATGTGTACAGGCATCCCGTTTGCCTGCGGCTGTTCAGTCGTGATTGGCAGTCTAAACTGATCACGCAACGTGCTGTATATAACATGAACTCTGCTAATTATGGGCCATTGACAAACCTAGCGCAGCTCTGGTTTCGCGCTCAGAATTGAGACGGCGTGCCGAATCACGTAAACAATTTTCCTCCGATAATTAAGAAAACTCCGGTCTGCTTCTCTTGGTCTCAGACTGTTGCCTGCTTCGGTATATTCAGTTATATTAAATGCGAAAAGTGCTGTGTTCGAGGATTGAACAAATGCCCGCAGCGAAAGAAACGATGAGCACACAACAAGTTCGGCTTCTCTTCTGTTTGCATGTCCAGTCGTTCAGTCCTCAGGTTGCAGCTGTTCGAGAGCTACAGACGAGCAACTAGCCCTCACGTAAGGATTTCTCAAGTTCCCTCGTGTATTAATTTGTTTAACCCTCTTTCCTCTCTTCCTGTGAGCTCGTTAGAGCGGCTAGATTCTGGCAGTATTGATGTAATTAGCGAGGCATAATATGGCTTTCGGAAAGCTGCATGGCTCTTGCGACAACTGCGTTTGCGCCATGAGCACTATTGTGGCAAGGTTTTAAATAACTGCAAATAAAGGGGACAGGGCAGTCTCCGCTTTTGCTCAACTGGTAGAAGCACCGCATGAAACGTGTTGCAATCTCGGGTTCGATGACCGCCGGAAGTGCGCAGTCCTTTCGACTTTCAGTCAAATTATCTACAGTGTGAATAATTAACGAAGTCGCTTTACAAGAATTGCTAAATGCAGTCCTTGGTTTTACAGAATTGGTTTCTTCCAGTCAGTCATTATCCGAAGGAGCCAAGAAAGCCGCAATAAAAATCTTATGAGAGCCCTTCAGGAACTCCAAATAACTTACAGCTGCCTGGAGTAAAGGCTCTCGTCGATCTCCGGCTGGCCAAGCGTTGAAGATCCAGTCTGGACATTTCGTCCCTGCGCACAAATGGGACACAAAGCCAATCCGATGGCACGTACTGAAAACTGCTGACGTGCCTTCGCTATACAGTTCACAGCGAAACATAGGTATTACGTAGATAGATGCGCCAGGTACAGCCCCTGAGATCGGCGTCTAGCTCTTTTGGAGCTGGCGACTTGTTTTAAGTGATTACTTCCGCGGTTTCTTGCTGGCCAGAGAATGTTGCCTGCGTGGTCCTGAGGTACAGGGTCAATCACACTTAGAGGGAACATAGCACTCCACGCGTTGGTCGACTCCGCCCACCGTACGGGGAGAATTAAAAAAATAAAGGCGGGAGCCGGGCGTTAATTCCATTTAATTAGGGAAATCGGCCACACAGGGCAATAAGTCGAAGTTTCTAAGAATGCTCGGAACGTGTAGATCGAGCTCCCGCGGCAAAAAGAGGAGTTCAGATTTTTCTTCAGTGCACCTATAACGAGACAAACTCCCAGAGTAAACAAATACTTGGTCCTGTTTCCTTTTTTCCATTTACACACACAAAACAAAAAAATTCTTCTCAAGGGGTGCTGTGCACGTCACGTGGCTACAGCGAGACAATAAGACGACACTTCCGGCATTCTGTATTTTCGGGCGATTCTGCGGGCTGCTGGCGTCAATAGAGCCACTTCCACGTATGTTTGCTTCTATTGCTGACTCGGACCACATAAACGTTGGGACGAGGAGGAAGAATACCAGCATGTTCATTATAAACATAAGACGTAAAGAATCAGACAGGACGGGCGCTAATTTTTTCTGATTCTGATTGTTTTCTATGTCCCCGTCCAAAGTGCTAGTCTTATGTTTATAATGAATCACAACCAACTAGCCTAGATTTCTGCTTAGACTAGTATAGCTGAGGTGCAGCGACATGTGCATTATTTATGCCGGTAGGTGGGCAATAAAAGTTGAGCAACCAGTTCGCGGGCCATTCCTGAATCCTGGATGCCTTCGCTGGTACCCGGCAAGAAGTCGTATCCTTGATACTCACATCCGTGTTCTTAGAGCTGGCGTGGCTGGAGTCATCATCGGTACGGGCTCTCTTGGTCGGAGGGCTCAGGTCTTCCTCCTTTTCATCGGGGTCTTTTGTTGAAGAAGCCATCCTCCAGCTAGGTGCCTCGGGCCCCGTCTTCTACCAACTCGCCTGCCACAGAATTCGCGTGTCCGCGCTGGGGCTCCCTCCAGCAGTGTCTGACGGCGGCTGCCCTAAGCACCGAAGGCGGTGCGCGGCGGCGGCAGGAGCCCCGGAGTCGCGGCTTCGGCGGCGCTGTCTCCTCGCAGCGTGGCCCCACTGCTTCTGTCTCTTCTCGATCTGCGCACGCGCTGAGCCTGCCACACGGTCTCTGTTCGGTTTGCGCAGCGCCTCTGAGGTAGCTGGAACATGCGTTTTATAAAACAACTGAAATTCTTGCCATTCTTAAAATTAGCAGCACGAAACGTTATCATTTCGAATGCGGCAAGTAGCGAATTTGAAACGAAAGGTCTTTGACAGTAGTCGTGAACGCAAGCATGCCACTGTAAATTGTGTTGCAAAAAGAAATATTAGCTAATGAAGAAGCCGAGGTAAGAACTGACTTCTGCATGTATAAAAATACCGATTTTTTTCCCCTCGTACTTCCAAACTGTTTTATTTAATTTTATTTTTACTTCAGTTATTTCGATAGTTTCGATCATTTAACCTTTCTATTGTATCTGTTTTCCTCGCAATCGCGTATATGATTTTCCTTGACATTCACCACCAAACCCAGGAGAGAGAGAGAGGGAGAGACTCTTTAATGAAATACAGAGAATTTAACCGGTTTTAAAAATCGCTGGCATCCTACTCTGCGTAGGGAGGGGAATTTGGGAGAAAAAGACAGAAGGAGAGCAGTGTGGGTATGCGCCATTCTATGAGGTGAACAACAACAACAACAAGGGTGCAATGGCGAGTATTGATGTAACCTATGGAATGATGGAGTGCATAGTCCGACAAATGGGCTGACGAAGTTCACTCCATGAAGAATACAAGAAGGTAACGTGCAAGTGAATTTAAAGCTTATCGAGATGTCCAATGTCTTTTAAATATGTAAATAGAAAGTTCATTGCAAGTCTCTGTTGCCTAAGGCAGGCTAAGGGACCTAAAACTTTGTCCATTGTTAGGGGCACTGGGCAGAACTTCTGCATGCAATGTTCATAGTACGCACGCTCGTTATCATACGCAGGGCACTCAAGCAGGATATGTTCCACAGTTTCTATCGAGGCACAGTTGTCACAATGCGGACTGTTCATTTGTCCAAAACGGTATCGCAAGCCGTTTGTATATGCAGCATTCAGACGAAGTCGATGATAAAGTGTTTCCAGATGTCGAGGAATTCTGTGTGAGAGTCTTGATCTAAGATGTGGGTCGATTGAGTGAAGAAATTGGTACTGATGTGTCATTTAGCTATTGCCGCAGGCCACTGCATAACATTTCAGTGGGTACCTGCTCACTGTGGGATTCAGGCTAATGAAAAAGCAGATGAAGCGGCCCGTAAGGGCCATCAGCATTCCAACTTTTTTCACGTAATTTGATGCGTCCCAAATGGCTAAAAGTTTTGCTTCCGAAGAAACGTACCGGTTTTGGAGTCTGCCAAACCCAGGCCAATCCCCACTCTTGGCTATGTGCCATGTCCGGTGAGGTGAACATCAACTGCCACAACGCACGCTTGCACGAAGAAGATAAGAAGATAAGAATAAAGGAAAAAACCCGCCCCACCAGAGGCCAACAACAACATCGAAAGGGTATCACCTACGAATTAACCTCAATGAACCAATACACCAAGGCCCATACAGACACAAACAAGTGCTGCTGATGGCACTGAAGACCTGACAATCTAGTAAACCCAGACCAAATCAAGGAACCAACAACTCAGCGTCAGAGCTTGAAAACCTGGTTTTGGTGGTGTAAAAACAACTCTGTTGGCGTCTTTCCGCTGATCCGGCATAATTTGATTTCGTTAGCCGAACCGCATGAGCCCTTACTGTCCCAGTCTGTCGTCGGGCACGTGGAACCGCCCACGGAAGCTGGTTTTGATAATAACGCGAGGTTGTAAGTGCTTGGAGAAGGCTGGTCCACCGGCAGAGTTTATGAACAGGGCTATCTGTTGCGATATTATCGGAACGAGCCGCTGCCTTTAGTGGTGTTAAGACGTATGTATCATGATCAGGTGTTTCCTGCGGAGTGGCTTGAATCGCCTCCATGTTCGGTGTGGGCAGGATGAGTTGCTTCCAGACAAGGTCTCTTTTAACGCCGGTAATTTTACATCTTTATGTCGTCACTAAGATCTCCCTCTTTGTGGGGCACCGTGAGCACAACGTTCACTCTTGTCTGGAGCGCCTCGCGCCAATGCATCAAAAGTTCGACAAAACTTTGCCTTGGAGAGGACACCGTCGGCGACAACTTAATAAAGGTGACAAATTTTCGAGGAGGCAGTGTGCGTTTGGGCAGCCCTAACCCATGCGTGTTGCAGCTTTTTGAGAAGAGATGCGGTGCTCTGAGCTCGCTTGACCATTAGCCGCCTGAATTACGCGAGATAGCAACATGTTAATGGGTTTGTTGCTGTTCCAGAACTTTTACAGCAAAAGTTCGTTCCGCTGGCGTGCTGTTAAAACGAGGTGCCGTGGTGATCGGCGCAGCGCAAGCTGCTGCCTGCCCTACGAGGGCCGGCAACACGCCCGGACGTGCCCGGGGCTGGAATGTAAACTGCAGCGAGGCGCTCTAATGAGTCACACTTCCTGCCTGCGCCCCGACGCAGCGGCGGAGCGGCTTGGGTAGCCGCCAGTCATCTTTGTGGTGTCCGGCTTATCGCCGCCGTCGCTAATGCGCAGGTGCGCAAAACGAATAAAAGGCGTGCGCCGCAACCTACGCGCGGGCTTATCTCGGCCAGCCACACACCGATGAACATGTGGGAATAAACGTCGCTTCGCCTCTGGAAACTTGTCTGCTCCTTCGCATGAACCACGCAATACAACAATCTTCGTATCAGAGGGTAAGAAGTTCCAGCCGGAACAGGGGCATCCTGGGATACGTGCTCGGAGATCGGAGAGAGAGAGAGAGAGACTCTGCGACCGTGTCTTCGCCGTTCGTCGTAAGCTGGAAAAGCAAAAGCGCTACGAGCACGTAGGGATCGAAAATAAAGACCGTGAATTCAAGTGCAAGGAGCAATAAAAGTGTTTTGCCCGCGTAAGAGGATTGATGGTGCTGAACCTTGAAACCAATGAGATGAGTGTGCAGAGGCATGAAACATTATCTGCCTTAGCTGCCATAAGGCCCTTAATAACCGAGAAGTAGCCTTATCTCCCCTGTCCTACTTCTGCACAGCCCGCTCATTCTACCTATTCGTTCGTGCCCCCCCCCCCCCCCCCCATGGGTGCTGAACTAGCAGACACTCATCACCGATCGCATCGTTTAGTGAAGTAGCAGAGAAGGAAGCGACAGAACAAACAAGAACAACAGCGCTCGGACAATTCGACGGCCGAATGCCTAGGTAATGCGCAGGGAAAGAGGTGGGCGGAATTCATAAAATGCTGGCGTTGTTTTTGTTCATTGAGGGGCTTTACGCATCCACCGATGCAGATGTTTCTTCTTGCCTGTTGTCAATGGGCAGTTTTAGCGCGTGGCTTGCTGCATGCACCGAAGGCTTCGTTCAGAAGCTACGCAGAGACACACGCCATGTCACCTGATGGCAGTCATATTGATCCCGTAGTCAAAGCGTCGGACAAATCAAATTCAAAGACGCGGTGGAAAAACTATGCAGCTGCCGTCTAGAAGCACCATTCACCAGTCATCTGCCTGAGCTGACGAGCTGTCTACCCTACCTCCGCCAACCTCGACCACTGATCTCCAGTAGACCTCGACCGTCCACCCCAACTTCAGCCTCCAGAAAAATTTTGTTGAGTGAGTGAAACCTCGACTAGGAGCCTCCTTGCTGGGCTGTTGCAAACCGGTTCCGCTGCCGCTTCCACTGTGCTGACATCAGGTGAACACGACAGCCCAGTGAGCAACATGGCTACGAACAGTGAGCGCTTACAGGAAAAGTCAGTACTGCTCCAGAAACCGAGGCAACCTCATTTATTTACAACAAAAGTGAAAAACAAACCAAGCAGAGGGACCAAAACTTTGTATTTATTTCGAATAAACACAACATATTCTCTTGAAACCGTCAAGAGCGTAGCTGCGACAATGATCCCCACCCGATGCGCCTTTAAGAACACCAGGTGCATGTTTTAACGCAAACCTGAGGCATATGTCCCTGCGTATAGTCGGATGATGTCAATTATCGTCCGAAGGTCACGTGTGCGTGAGAGAAAGGCTTCGCGCTCTCATTTCTTGACGGCAAGAGTGACACCGTCGCCTACGGTGAGCATGCACATCTCGACCCGGTCGTCCGCGGCCAGCTTGCGGTTAAACACGCGAATGGCCTCCGTGTCGGGGTCGTTGAAGGCGTGGTCGTACGCCCTCGTATGCCACAACACCTGCGTATTCCAAAAAAATAGAAATACAAAGTGGGAGCTCCCAGGCGTACTCTCTCTCAGTGTCAGAGGCTGGCGCATAGAAAAAGTAGCGCAGATAATTAAGTCTTTTTCGTGCTCTTTCATTCGTCAGCTGCTAGTGAAAACGCACTTGATATTGCTACCTTTTATTCGTTCAGGGACACTGCACGTAGGAATGGCGACGACCCTGACGACTGGCACTGTTGTCGTGGTGGCCGTAATGCTTGACAACAGCCTCATGCCAAAACCCCGCGTGCTTGCCTAATCTGCTGCTGCCTGCTTCGGTGTGCACCTGTGGCAGCTATGAAAGTCATCTATGAAGAACGCTGTCATGGTAGCGCTCCTGACTGACTGGTGATAGCGGTAGCTTCCACTCTAAAAAGACAAAATATGAAGCACAGAAATTCACTTGTTTAACGAATTGTTAAGTTTTAAATGTAAATTCACTAAAAACACACCGGAATACGCGTACCTTCGTAGTCTCAGCTGACAGTAGTAATTCACGTCATTGAGTGACCTCGTCTGACATAAGTTGCAGAAATGAATGCATCAACGCGTGTACGATGTTATTTGGCGAGGCGATTTATTTCGATATTCTCTGGTATTCAGAACTGTCGAGCAGATTTCAGGCTCATGTAGCACCCATATTATTCTTGTATTTCTTTGTCCTGTCAAGACACTACGTGTTTCGCTGAGCATGATGTCTAACCAATTGGCTCTTCAGTACATTCTGTTAGATATCAGGCTAGCGCTATTTCGGAAACTATTTAACACAGGAAAATAAATTATATTTGTCCTATCCGAGTTAAACCAGGACCCGCTATTTACCACAATGAAAGAGCCGATTTTAAATGAATAAAATGCTCCAGCACAGCATTTTCTCCACCTTCTCCAGTCCTTAATTAAGGGATGCGACAGGCAGATGTTAACCGTAACGTTCCGAGAAATCTTAAGGTAACTGCAGTCACAAGAAATCGGTCGAAAATTGTTTTTTTTGAGCAATGCTGGAAAGCCCACCGGATGGAAGAAAGAGGAGCCTCCTGTGATCTGACAATTGCAATGTCTTCCTCTCGCAGAGTTGTGCACATATTCTAGAACCGAATCTATTAACCAAAGTTCGTGGCTGCACCACTACTCAAGTTGTTCACAGTAATGCTGAAAAACGAGTTTTGAGGCACATTTAAAAGTTATTTGCAGAACAGTACTTCTGTCAATTCAGTGCAAATGTAAATGATTCAGTGATTTAATACATGGTGAGAGAAGCATTCGTCGCTTCCAAAAGTTTCCTCAAGCATTCAGCATACGGACTCATCTTGTAACTAGACAGATAACCCGTTGGTAGTTTTTGGAAGAGACATCGTTGATCGCTCAACATTTCTGGAAACGGAAAAGGTTAATACCCTCGGTGGCGAGGTAGCCTGGACACTTGGCACGACTACCAATGATTGTTATCAGCACTGACGTAATCGAGTGGTTTCTTTAGTATGCAAGTCGGTTCTACATTTTATCGTTTCTTGAACATAGCGTATCATTTCTTCAATGGATTTTGAAGTTGTCCTCGCTAAAACACCGGAAGTCTATGCGTTCACCACTCTCAATCTGTTTTGAACGTTTCTCGCTGCAGGCGAGATAATTGAGGGGTAGCATTTTTTAGACTAATGTCCAGCTCTTCATGGAAAATAGTTGTCGGTTAAAGAGAATTTCGTTGAATGCATCTTACCACTCTGCACATTGACTCCTGTCGGAACAGAAAGCATCACACGCAGGAAAAAAAAAAGGAAAAGGACACGGGGTGGGAGCAAGGAATCGAGGCAAGAGAAAGCCGAAGCCTGTAGAGTGAACGTGTGTCAGAGCGCTCAGGGATACTGAAGCTTAAACAGAGCCGACGCCACATTGAAAAGTTTCCCACTGCATGCCGCGGGTCAGATATGGAAAGTTAAATACTCACATTGTCGATCGCGATGACGCCATTGCGTTTGACGAGCTGCAAGCTCTTCTCGTAGTAGTCGTCGTTGAACTCTTTGTCGGCGTCGATGAAAATGAAGTCGAAATGCCCACAACTTCCACGAGAGATCAGGTCATCTGCAAAGTCGAGCAAGGTGGCAGGTGACGATGACGATGTGGTGGGGAAAGAAAAAATAAATTACCGAAGACACTTTGGAAATTCTAAAGTGGGCTTGGCGAAAGCCTAGTGGTCAACCCACTGCCGCTTCCCCGAACCGCTTGGCGAGGAATCACTGCGCCGCTTCGGAGCCATGCATTTCATTCACTCGACTGCAACGAGACATCTAGCGAAGGAGCGGCGGTGCAGCTGTCAACGCCGACGCGCGCGCGCTCGTTCTACCGCTATTGTGTGACGTCACGGTTGCTATGCACAGCTGCGCCCCCCACTGGCGCGCCGGTTGATAAGGAAGGTAGGAGGTTGCGCAGCTGCGCGCAGGAGAGACCACAGTTGGCAAGATTCCAGCGCACGGACGCACACCACGAGCATGAGCCATTAAATGCTTTCGCCTTAAAATAGAAGAGACTGCTGTAGCTGTAAGAGCTGTAGCTTTTTCCTTTTTGCTTTGGTCGCTTGACACAGGAGTCAATCACCGGCGTGTCCTGGCTATCTATGTAACTAAAATGATTTGCCACCAGTTAAAGAGCTACCGAACTGTGGCGTTCTGTCTACTGCATCTACATTCAATGCCTACTTTCGATACATGTTTGCTACGGACAACCTCAAATTACCGCTTCACTTATAATTCAGATTCCTCAATTGACGCTGTTCACTTTTCTAATGAATGTGCTCTTAATTCGGTCTGGTTTGGACAACGAAAAGACTTGTGAACATGATGAGATACCCAGCTCATTTCTAGTACTATGCGTTGTTAGGAGTAGTACATACCTCTCCGCTATTTTTTTTAATATCAATCTCAACCGTAACGGTTCCTTTTCATTCAAACTAGTGAAAATTTTCCGTGCGCACAAATCCGGTAATATGCAGATTCTGTACCACTAAGACTTATTTCCCTGAGAGCCTACTCACGTGACTTGCTAGAACGTGTCATTTTCAAGCTTATCCCAAATTTCTCGGGACCAACTTTGTATTGAGTAAAGTCGAACAGCTTTCGTCGTGGATTCCGCGTCATCGTACAATTAGGTCGATTATGTCGTGACATCTCTCGTTCTCATCATATGGCTTTAGAACAGAATGGGGTTTGCTCATCTGTGCGGCTTGTTACGTATACACCCAGCGTAAAAATCTGTTGAAGGTAAGAGAAGCTGTTCTCCCCACTCCAAAGGTCAGTACTGGACAAGACCACACAACAAACAAACAAACTCTCCTGGGCTCTAAACTTTTGGCAAAGGCTGCGCATTTCAGTTTCACTATATTGTCGGTCAGAAATGTTTCATCAGGCTTCCCATAGAGTTTCGTTCTAGGCCCACGTCTTTTTTTGTTATACGCACAGTACACTCATGATTGTGGACTTTACAATACAAATAAATCATCCCTCAATCTGGGCATCCTTAATAAATATTTATGAAATCTAATAAAAGAGTAATTACATCACTGCATCCACCCAAGAGCAGCCATTGCTCCAGCATTGCACTGACTTCTAAACCTTGCGTAAGTGACGCGCTACACTACAAACAAACACTGATTTCTCCAGAACTGTTTTCATGTCGCTCTCCAAGCGATGATCTAATCTCTCGTTCACATATTCGTTCAATGACAATTACGTTAAAAGAGTTCTGGAAAGCACATACCTTAGCTTTATCATTCACGCAGGATATGACACAGTCTAAGCACATCGTGACATGAGTGAAAACAGTGTGAAAGAAGCCCGAAGGCGAAACGAAGAAGGGACAGGAAAGAGCGCTGAAAGAGCGTTCTTTCCTGTACCTTATTCGTTTCGCCTGCGGGCTTCTTTCGCGCTGTTTTCACTCATGTCACAATGAACCAACTAGCCCAGCAAAAAGTTCTGCTAAGCACATCGATCTGATTTCTAATAAAACTCTCCAAAAGCTCGGATACTTACACCGCTCCCTGCGTTTTGCTTCACTGAATACCAAGGTACATACAAAGACCTGATTCACGCAATCCTAGAATTCGGCTGTGCCGTTTAGAGTCCCCATAAATTTTTGTATGTTAAACAAATTCGAATTGGCTAAAAAAAAGGCAGTGTGGTTTACACTTCATCGAGATGACATATTTTCAGCCCTCTTCTCATATGTCGGACATTTGGCTCGCTTCATTTTCCTGATGTCGTGTTCAGTGCTTAAAGTTCTTGCACAAGTTAATTAAATCTCCAAGACTGGAGTCATTGGTAATTAATTAAAATTTTCCGAGCCATCATCATTAAGAAACTACCACGAACTAGACTCTTCACCCTTTAATCCTAGTGTTAAATTGGTATTTAAAGCAGAAAGCTCGTATTAGTGTTTAGGCTGAGAGGACATAGTAGTAGCTCTAAAATCAGGTACGGAAGGAGAGAAGACAACACAAGTGCTAGACATCAACTGACTGCTGTGTTGTTCTTCGCGAGGATACCATTAACTCGCGTTTGCTCCCCCCCAATCCCCCCCCCCCTTTTTTTTTTTACGAAGAGAGCTCAAGAACTGCATTGTGCTAATAAGACCGTCTCTCACAAGGCACAAGGCAAAAAGATGAAAAGATTGTTAAAAAAAAAGAAACATCGCAACTTACCTAAAGATTTTTTGGCGTCACCAAATACGATTTCAATCATTCCGTCAACGCCAGCCTGCAAACAGTGATTCGAAAAAAAAAAGAGAGTTCAGTGCGGGATGATCGCGGCACTTTGCTCTCATCGACGGCTGCAAAGCATGATTGCGTTTATTCCTTAAGTTCTGCTAAACAGCGAGATTTCTGTACGATGTTACAGCACGTGCACAACCAAGCTGCTCATAGGCTTTCTTACTCACGTGACAGCGCAAACACACATTTCTTGACTGACGCGTTAATCAGAAGTTACGCCTTGCCACGTGGTTCAGTGTGCCAGGTTTCTTTTGATATAATGAACATCTCTGTTATATCTCGATAAATATTTTCCCCTTCATGTAAGTGACCACGGAATAAACTCCAAGCCAACGCATCCGCACAAAACAAGCACAGTGCTTCCGATCTGCAAGGCCAATTGTTTTTTTCGCATTGTCTTAAGGCTGAAAAGAAACAGAACAAAATAATCAGCGAGAAATTAACGACGATTTTCGGGCACAACAACGCTTATTGAACGATTGCAATTAGCAGCACGATTGCAAGCTAACCTATACAAAATTCCTTGATTAGCCGGCCCCTGGAGAGGATTGTTACGGGGAAATATTAGCAGGGCTATTAAGCGGCTTCAGTGTGTGCGGAGGTTGATTATGATTTTTTATTTTGTTTTGGCGACGCGTCGACGAAGAGGTTATCTCAGTGCAAGCAAGTGCCTCCACGTCTCTGAACGATGCCGAGGCTGGTGACAAAGGACTAAATGCAACTCTATGAGGCACGTGCTCCTAGCAGCATACGAGTGATGCGCGTGTGTCTCAAGACCACCGCGTCCAAAACTTTCAAATACAGCACTCAAAATTTAGCTCAATCGATAACAGTTAAAATCGTTTGGCTGGTATACAAACATATCACCCCAGATCCCTGAAATCGACCTGTTAAAATGCCTTCATGAAGTGGCTCGCAGGTATAGCATGTAATTAAACCAAAATAGAATGCTCAGTTTTTGCCCTGCCAGCAGTCAAAGGGGAAAGCAGATTCGAAGGCTAATTTCTTCGTGGCGGCGCAGTGAGGTGCGGAAACATGTTCGCGAACAGTGGATTCGGGAACTTCGATTGGCCTGGGCCAGGAAGCGCTATCAGGCACTGTACCGATATCTGAAACGTCGGCACCGCTTCCAGCAGGCGCAAAAGCACGTAGTCGAGCGCTTGCGTGTCATTGCATGCACGTGTGGTTGTAGGCTGAGATACAAGAGGCTTTCAAGGGCTTTACGTCCGCGAACGTCACCGGCAAAGGAACGGGTGCGGAGTACTGCGCTGTGTTGCGAGGGCTTCATAGCGACCAACAGCTGTATGCGCCAGACTAACGCTCAAAGCGGAAGTGCTCGGCGAGCAGTTTGCCACACTTCCTTTTTGCCAGCAGTATTTTGCCACCCGCACCCTTTGATTTCTTTATTACTGGGGTCTGTTTCGCTGTCAGGAATTTGCGCACAGCAGTCCATAATGAGGCAGGGTGCGCTCACAGGAGTACTATCCGACAGGTGCAGGAACAAATAACTCCACACAGACAAACTTTGACTGTTACAAACAGTATGCCAATACGATGCTCGGAAACTAGTACTGCTGCCTTCCAATGCTCTGCTCACAGCGTAACACTCGTTTTCAGTGGTGGGGAGAATATTAAGTTAAAATTTCAAAGCCGCCACGCAGCAAATAAAGTGGACAGGAGAAGGACTGCATTTTTCGATCTTTTGTGAGGCGTTCCGTGTCAGATGTCGATGGGTGATACAGTACGATATGAACGCGCCGAGTTTCCTTGGCTGACAGGCAGCAAGCAAGACCTGGCCAGCATTTCTGACTAAGCAAACTCCGTCTCGCTGTCCAGACAACTGATACATCATAGTTGCCCGTTGTGATAGTCCCCATGTCTGTCACGTAACCGGCGGGTGGGCATTCGAAAACAGAGGATCACCTGTGGCGCTGCTCTGTGCTAAGAACGCAAGTGGGTATATTCTCAGGTGCGTCGAAATTATTACTATAGCTTGTAGAAGAAGAATACAGCATCTTGCGATCGGAAGCACTCTTTCATACACCGCGCAACGAACTTTTATGTAAATTTTTCGGTTGGCCTGTAAGAGAATTAAATATGAAGAAGCCCCATCAAATGATCTAAAATCATTCTTGCGCTGTAATGAGCAGGCGCTCATGTAATGCATTAGAGGCACAAACAAAAAGACAAACAAATAAATAAATAAGCACCTCCTTCCAGAATGGTCTCCCAATGTTGACGTTTTCTTCGTTGATTTCCAAGCCGACGACGCGACCATCCGGTGGAAGGGCCAGTGCGGCTGCCAGTGCACTCACGCCAGTGAACACACCTTTGCGAGAAATAGAAGTGGAGAAATATTAGCATACCACACATCACGCGCACTGCTAGGACAGTGGATCGCACAATCATAATAGAAATGCGCAGAAGGCGTCCAGAAAGTTTCTCGCAAAAGTGTAACAGACGCTAGTACTCGGAAGCTAATTTAGTGTGGCGTTGCATCGAGACCAAATCGCGTGGCAACGATACGAGCAGATGGAGCATGCATGACCCCTCATGCCCGCTGCCATTTCAGGCAGTTGACGTGCATGACATCACCGAAATATTTTCCCCGCATGCTCGCGCCCCTAAAACATTGCTGCCAACTGTACATGCACATTACGCACTCTCATTCACAAAGAGATGTCGGCTTGCGCATTTTAGGCTGAACAAAAATAGACCTAATTGTTACCTTGAAAAGAACTTGATTTATTGCAAACAAGAGCAGATTTTATTTTGTTTAATGCGTTAGCATTACAACCTCCATTAGCGGAAAAAGTGTCCAACGTTGGCGCCGGCGTGCGAAGCTTCGGCAGAGAGGAGGCAAAGTGGAGAGAGGCGAATGATGGGAGGGAAATGGCAGGGGAAACTGTAGAAAAGGAGAGAGGGCGTGTTGGTGGCAACCAGATGGAAAAGCTGGTCGTGAAAGAGAATAAGGGTTGGGAAGAGTGGCGAGGAGGTGCCACATCTCACATGCTGATTGAAGGATAGGATCACGCCACCTGTCGACGGGACAGGTGACGGGACCTGTCGACGGGACATTAATGCCAATGCGCACACTGCCTCTTGAATCGCCTTGATCGTCTGTGACTTTTTTCATGCTTCCGCAATGGGCGTTGTCAGATAATTACGGCAATCAAGTTCCCATGACATCTTTTCTTTTCAATGAAATGTGACGGAAAAATATATCGACACAAAGCAATGAAACTTAGTTTTGTACGAAATGCTGCAGATTTCTTGAGAAAAACAAACCTTATATCACTAGAAGTGGAAAAAGTAGCTTGTGCGATTTCTCCAAATCATAAGTGCGGATCACAGCAAAACGAAACAATTTTTTTAGAATATGAGTGTGTTTTTTTTTTCAGATATTATATCCACAATTTTCTGTTGGAAGCAGCACGAAAAATGTTTTTTGGCCATAGAATTTTGTATTAAAAAAATCGCGAACATGGCTAAAAATGTTTTGCGTTCCGAGAAGGGCGCCAATTCATGACGAAAACGGGATCAGAACGAGAAAGACCCTGATGCCGTAATTTGAGCTCAGCATTCAGCGGTCCTTCCTACTTCCACCAGGGAAAAAACGTGCTCGTAGGCGGGTAAGTTTCTTTTTAGTTGTGTGTTAAAACTTCCTGAAATTCGTAAATTGCGATAAATAACAAAAACTGAATCGCATTGAGAATAAAACCATCACCAGCGATTTTCACTTAAATTTGCCTGAAATACATTCTGCACTTGGTAATTCTGGAGCAACAATGAAGTGTTGCATTGCATTGCTTAAATGTGTAAAATGAAATGCCTAATGCAGACCATCAGACCATGTTTCATTCAGCTAGCATTACTGAATATTATCCGGTAATGACTCCAAATTCCGCTTCCTTCTGGTGGCTTGGAATTGTATTTTAGTTAGCACAATTGCAGAATGTCGTAAAAAAAACTTTAAAGCATGTTTTTGCTTCCGAGATTAGTTAATAAGTAGGAGGAGGAGGAGGAGGATATAAAAGAGGAAAGGCAGGGAGGTTAACCGAAAGAATAATCGGTTTGCTACCCTACACGGGAGGAAGGAGTGAGGGGATAAAAAAATGAAAGAGAAAGGAGAGTAACAGAAAATTGAAGTCACTCTAAAACGTCACTGTTCCTTAAAGTCACAGCCTATCGTGCAGGCCAGAAGTTCTCAAGAAGCGGAGCAGTGCCTTGCAGGCCTTCTCCGCCGACGACCGCCGCGGCCAGTGGCCGAGAATCTTCATTTCCGTGAAAGGGCGTGTATCTAGGCGCTCCAGCGCGCGGCTGAGAGACTGCCTTTCGGTGGTGTAGGAAGGGCAGTCACAAAGAATGTGGGTTATGGTCTCGTCATGCCCGCAGATGGAACATGCAGGACTATCAGCCATACCGATTAAGAATGAGTAGTGGTTGGTGAAAGCTACACCAAGCCAGAGGCGACACAGCAAAGTTTCTTCTCGTCTTGGTAGGCCTGATGGTAGCCGGAGCTTCAGATCTGGGTCCAAGGATTGTAAACGGGAATTGCAAAATTGGCCGGAATTCCACGCGGCAAGCGTGATGTCCCGCGCAAGTGCGCGAAGCCTGCTCGCTGCATCCGATCTCGAAATGGGGATCGACACAAAATCGCCGTCGTCGTGAGAAGTTCGCGCGACCTCATCCGCGCGGTGATTACCTGCTATGCCGCTGTGCCCCGGTAGCCATTGGTAGATAATGTCATGTCCTTTGTTGATGGCAGAGTGATGTAGCTGTCGAATTTCTGCGACCAGTTGTTCATGGGCTCCACGGCGAAGAGCAGCTTGTAAGCCTTGGAGGGCAGCTTTCGAATCGGTGAATATAGACCACCGCTGAGGGCGCTGCTGACTGATGTATTCAATGGCGACACGAAGAGCGGTGAGTTCTGCACCCGTCGAAGAAGTGCGGTGACCTGTCCTAACTCTAATTTCTGTAGTGCTTGCGGGTATGACGACGGAGCCAGAAGAAGAGATAGGGTTGACTGAGCCGTCGGTGTAAACGTGCACCCGGTTTGCATGGTGCTCATGTAAATATTCAAGGCTGACTTGTTGTAGTTCTGTCGGCGATGAGTCTATCTTCTTCCTGATGCCAGGTATCGAAAGAAGCACACGGGGATTGTGCAGGCTCCAAAGTGGCGAGGACGGTCTAGAGGCGGGTATAAACTGGGACGGCAGAATGGCGGGATGTGCGTCAATGACGTCTGTAAACGATGTGCGCGGCCTGGTAATAGGAAGACTGGCAAGATGGTGAGAGGGAACCCGGGAAATGTGCCGGAAATGTGCCCTCAGTGCGTCAACTGTTAAGTAGGTAGGGATTGGATGCTCCTGGGCGATAAGTACAGATGCGGCCGTAGAGGCACATTTCGGCAATCCTAGGCAAGTCCGGAGAGCTTGAGCTTGAGCGCTTTGCAGACTTCGTATGTTTGTTTTTCGAACATTTCCAAGTACAGGGAGGCTGTAGCGAAGAAATCCCATGAATAAGGCGTTGTAGAGCTGCATCATTGACCGCACCGACGCTCCCCACGACTTTCCCCCAAGAAAGGCGAGAACGTGAGAAATCGCTGTCAGTCTCTTTTTCATGTATGAGATATGAGGGGTCCATGATAGATTTCGGTCGATGATTACTCCCAGAAACCGATGGCTCTTTACGTAGGGTATTGCTGTGCCGTTTATGCATACGGTATAAGGAGACATGTTCTTTCGTGTAAAGGCAACCAGCGAGCACTTTTCGGTTGAAATCTGTAGGCCTTGCTGGCGAAGGTAGGCCGCAAGAATACTTGACGCCTTTTGAAGTCTCGCTCGAACTTGTGGGCGCGTAACTCCGGATGCCCAGATACAGATGTCATCAGCATATATTGAGAGTTGCGCCGACTGTGGTAGTATGTCGACAAGCCCGACAAGTGTAAGGTTGAACAGCGTTGGGCTGAGCACTCCACCCTGCGGGACTCCACGGGAAGTGAAATGAGAAATGTTGGGCCTTCCTCTGTCTGCACAAAGAGAGATCTGTTGGATAAATAACTACTTATCCAGCAGAATACGCGGCCACCAAGCTCGGCAGCTTCCAGAGCGTCCAAAATAGCCTGGTGGGTTACATTGTCGTATGCACCCTTTACATCCAGGAACAATGCCGCGGTCAAGCGCTTCAAATGTTTTTGGCGCTGGACGGATGACACTAGGTCGACCACGTTGTCGATTGAAGAGCGTCCACGTCGAAACCCGGACATTATATCCGGATATATGCGGTAGCGCTCCAGGTACCACTCAATGCGTGTAAGTACCATTCTTTCCAGCACTTTGCCAACACAACTAGCCAGCGCAATTGGACGGTATGATGTCAGGTCAAGAGGCGATTTCCCTGGTTTCAGGAGGGGAACTAGACGACTGGACTTCCAATCGTCTGGAACTGTGCCCTCATTCCAAGATTTGTTGTAATGCTCCAGAAGGACCCGCCGAGCTTCTTGTCCAAGGTTTGCAAGTGCAGTGTATGGCACACCGTCGGGTCCCGGCGATGATGATCGCCTGCAAGAAGCCAGCGCGGCGTCAAGTTCCTCCACGGAGAAGGGAAGGTCCATCCGAGGATCCCGAGAAGCAGGAAAATCGCTGCAATGCAGCGTCACAGATGGGGCAGATGGTCCTGCTACCCTAGCGCAGAAATCCTCAGCTACCTCGACCTCGCCACGTCGTTGGAAGAGTGCAAGAGACTTGAAAGGGTGCAGCTGGTGTGGGGATGTTCGAAGGCCGCGAACTACATTCCAGATGCGTGACAACGGTTTCCGTGGATCAAGCGTTTCACAGAATGACCTCCAACGTTGTGCCTGTACTGCTTGAATTCTGCGCTGAATTTTCTTTTGCATGCGCCTCGCATCTCTGAGGTCAAGGCTCGACTTTGTGCGTCGGTACCTACGCTCGGCCCTACGCCGCAGTGATCGCAGGCGCTGCAATTCCATATCGAATTCCGTGTACTTTTTAATTGGGGTGAATAACCGTGTCGCGTTCTCCATGGCCTCCTTAACTTTCCCTTCAAAACTTGCGGATGAACCTTCTCTGGATGCATCTTCCATAAGTGCTTGAAACACTGACCAATCGATGCGTCGCATGCGTGTGGCAGAGGTGCATGTGGAAAGGCCAGTAATGGTCAGATATGTAGGGATATGGTCACTGCCGCGGGTTTCAATATCCGAAAACCACCGTACATTGCTGATAAGGCATCGAGAAACGAACGCCAAGTCAAGGCAGCTACTGTAAGTTGTCCCCCGAATATAAGTTGGGGAGCCGTCATTTAAACACTGAAGATCATGGTGAGAAGCGAAGGACACAAGTTTCCGCCCCCTAATGTTCATTCTAACGCCTCCCCACATGGTGTGGTGAGCGTTAAAGTCACCCATGACGATCCAAGGGCCGGGTGTAACCGCGATCAGGTCACTCAGTCGTGTGGCGTCAAATCGACTTGATGGAGACATATACGCACCCACAAGCGTAAACGTGAGATTACGCTTCTTCACTGTTAGACAAACGTACTGGTTGTCGTTATTAGGGGGAACTGGATGAAGCATATATGTAAGTTCACGCCGAATGTAGATGATGACTTTACTGTTCCCTCGGTGCGTGGGAGATGCAAACGCCTCGTAACCTGACAGTCGCAATATCTTCGGCACATTAGGCTCACAAATTATAAGGATGGGGAAATTGTTTACGTAAACATACTGCCGAATATCTGAAATTCGGGGCTGAAGTCCGCGGGCATTCCATTGAAAAATGGAGGCTTGCCTCAGCTGCTTTTGAAATGTTACTGCTGGGGGAGCCATTGTTCCTGCTACTGTAACGCCGCTAGGACTGGTGTTAGCGCGTCTAGTACTTGCAGCGCATTCTGTGCCGCTGGCGTACGCAGGCCTGCCAGCACAGCGCGGATGGCACTCAGGATGGACTTCAGCATTGCCATAACCTGTAGTTCTTGGCCATGGCTGAGATCTTGGCCTTTCTCCGGATCAACAGTAGGAGCCGAACTTGGAGATGGCATTGACTTTCCTGACCCAGTGGATGTGGGAGGTTTCGGAAGTGACGGCCAGGTAACGGCCGATGCAGCAAGTCGGGCCTCATCAACTGTCGGGCTCCCTTGATGTAGTACGGCAGGCGGAGGAGGAGGACAAGATACAGCAGTGCTAGAGGCCTCTCTGTCAAAAGTGACGGCTTTCTTAGAGGACCTTCGACGACGCGAACGACGTCGTCGCACCTTAGCAGCGGCCTCTCTGTGCGTGGAATGGTCTCGAACCATTTGTTTCAACACTGCTCGTTCATTCTTGAGGCGTGGGCAGTCTTTCGAAGAGGAATCGTGAGGGCCACGGCAGTTGGCACACTTCAGGGTAGTCGCGCGGCAAACGTCGCCGCAATGTGAATCAGAGCACCTAGAGCACACGATGTTGTTCTTGCAGACGCCACTCACGTGTCCGATCTTCATGCACTTTCTACATTGCAGTGGCTTGGGCACGAAGGGTCGAACTGGGTGGCGAAAATGCCCAACTTTCACATACGACGGTATGCAGTCGCCCTGGAATGTGAGCTTGATGCACTGAGATCTTCCAAGGCGCTGAACTGCCATTATAGAGATGCTGTTGGACGCTGGCTTGATTAAAATAGGCAAATCAGCGTCAGCGATGGAAATGTCGACGTTGTAAATGACGCCTGCTGTAGTGCCGCTGTCTTGGAGGACATGGGAGCGTACGCTGATGTCGCCGAGTTTGGTAACGGCGGACAGACTTTGCAGTGCGCTGCGCTCCGTGACATCAATGGCGATAATGTTTTTGTAAGGGTTGACTCGCACGTCTTTAATCCCCCCAGGCACGAGGCCCTCAAGGAATATAGACGTGGCTTGCCTGTTCAGGTGGTTGAGGTTTCCGGTTGGCGTTTCAGGCACAAACAAGATGGTATGCGTCGGGGGACCTCGCGTCTTAATGACTGTTGACGTGCTTGATGAGGACGACTCCTCACGTCGGCGCAGTCTTCGCTTGGCCTTCTTGCTGATGACTGGTACGAACCCATCGTCCGTCGAAGAGTCTTCACTGGCCGCCGAGTACACCTCGGTGGCCTGGCTACTTGCGTCACTGAGATGGTAGAGACGCTTCCTCTGGGCGGCCGCTGCCGACCCGCCGGGTTCCAAGGGAGGTCCATGAGCCTCCACTTCCATCGCCGTATGTGAAAGGGAGCGGCGCCTCCCTGGTTATAGCACAAATTGCAAAAAAACTGCAGAGGCGTGAAGGCAACGTTCTAGTTAGAACAACTTCTTTGTCTTCCTTCCAGTTAATAAGTAAAAACGTGAATAAGTTTGGTGCTTCGCGTGGCTTCTATATGACTGGCTAATGGGAATGAAAAATTTGTCGTGATTTTGCCGTAATCCAGGGTATTTTAATGGGGGCGGGGTTTCACTTGAGGGGTAAATGCAATTGGACCATGCATTACATCTGTAGGACGCTTCGGTCAAACTTTTGCAGCCTTTGGATAAAGCATAGCCGCTGCAATGAAACGTTGACCAAAGATGCACGAAGTTGTACGGGGTTTCAGGAAGACTTCAAGGCATTCTCTAGGTTTTTGAGGTAAAAATATGGCTTTTTCAGCATAGTTTTACCAGTGTTGGCGGACAGCACAAAAACCAGTGAATCGTTTATGCAGTAAGCTGGTTAACTAAGTTTTAATAGTGCAAAGAAACTGCAGAAAGTAATATTGTCTGGATGTACCCGAGTCGTCTCCGGCTTGTACTTCAGCCTTTACTGGTTTAATAAATAGCTGTGCAAAGGAACTCCTGAAAATAATATTGTCTAGCTGTAGCCGAGTCGTCTCCGGCTTGTAGTTCAGCCTATACCGATTTATTGAATAGCTGTGTAAAGAAACTCCAGAAAGTAATATTGTCTGGATGTACCCGAGTCGTCTCCGGCTTGTACTTCAGCCTTTACTGGTTTAATAAATAGCTGTACAAATGAACTCCTGAAAATAATATTGTCTAGCTGTAGCCGAGTCGTCTCCGGCTTGTAGTACAGCCTATACCGATTTATTGCATATCTGTGTAAAGAAACTCCAGAAAGTAATATTGTCTGCATGTACCCGAGTCGTCTCCGGCTTGTACTTCAGCCTAAACTGACTTACCAATTAAAAGTCATTATGGAATGAGCAGCACTCGCAATCGAACGACGTAGGCGATTACACACATCTGAGCAATGGTGTGCCCTTGTAGTCTTTCCCGTCGTCTTCCTGCACTTCACATTCCATAATGACAGAACCCAACCAAGAATACCTTGCTCAGTTAAAAGCGCGTTTTCATCACATTGATGTATTAAGAATCACATTCGAGAAAGTCGGCGTCCTAGGACGCACATGAAAAAATCTCTCTGCGGAGTCAGCGGTGATAAAATTGTCATAAAAGCAACGATAAATAGCTATACACTGTAGATAATAGTAAGAGCATATAAACTGTAAAATAACATTCGGACTTCTAGGTTAGGGGATACCTGTAAACAGCACGCGAAACCGAAGTCTTATTAACTATGAATGTAATAAAAACGGGGCCAATCAGCTACAGTGCGCTTTCAAAATATTTTGTGATATTCTGCTGTCGCGCTAAGAAAAATGCAACCAAATTCATTCAGTTCGAAGTCGTATACATGGCCGTCACTCTTACGGATAATTTCCAGTAACGGCAGCCGAACGAAATATGGTCTTTATCGGGCACTTAATTTTACAGTTTGAAAGAATATGGTTGAAAACTTCAAAGTTGCTCTAAAACTACAAGGTGCTAAATTTATTTCAAAAAAATCTAAAAGAATATCAGCGACGGCTTTTTTTAACTCCAATGCAATGTTGTCCATATTTTGTAATTTTCGACTGTCAGGAATTGGGAACATACAACTAAAAAAACTTATCCATCTAGCAGTATCTTTTTGCCTCCCGGTAGTAGAAAAGACAGATGACTGCCCCCCCCCCCCCCCCCAAAAAAAAAAAAAAAACTGTCCCGTTTTTTTTTTTTGTCCCATCGTCGTTCAGAAAAACGCTCTTCTTTGAGCACGTAAATGTTTGTATCCTTTCGGCGGTTTTTTTTTCTTAAGACTTAAAAGCAAACAAAAGTGTTCCGCGAATATACTATAAACAGCGGTTCTCTATTCGAGACCTTCTCTATGGTATGCCTGAAGTTCCTAGCCTCATACTTGTGTTGTTCTGAGCCTATACATATGACAAATGCTGCAAACATTCTTCTGTGAGGTTGGGCTTGCCGGCGGCTACTCATTACTGAGGCATGGCTTTTTATTTTTATTATATTTTCCAAAAAGAACGGGCCGCAGACATCGTGCGGGCACAAAGTGGACAATCTACAAAACATGTACAGAAATTCCTAAAATTAAGGCACTTTATATATATTTTTTTGCTTCTTTGGTTCTGATTTAGAGCGCAAACCAAGGAAGAGCAGGCAAAAGGCGTTACAGAACATCCAAGGCCTGCCCTCACATGAGAAAACAGCAACAAATTCAAAGCACCTTACAGCTGCCGATAATTATAAAAGTTGATGAATATTAATTACGATAGCTGAAAACTTGTTTATTCCTCATGTAATGTCCTTGTGGACCTTTGAGGAATAACAAATAAATAAATAAATAAAAAATTCAGGGGGCACTTTGACTGTCTAAAGTGGGTAGAGGCGGAAGAGTTTTCCGCACCACCTTCGCTGTTTCTGTGGCACCGGTGGCGTCACATATAATTGTCTACTAATTACTAAGTGATTACAAATCACCAATTAATGGTTAATTACTGATTAATGCCTGAATACTAATTAACTGCTAATTAATTACGCTTAAGCTTCGCCTTTAGGAGTGGAACGCGACAGCGTGTTGTAGCGCTGCCAGGCAGTCCACGGAACACCACCCGTTCAGCGCGATGCCTTGCCCTTTGAACGCAACGCTTTTTGAGGAAAGGAAATGGCGCAGTAATTCTCTGTCATCTCGGTGGACACCTGAACCGCACCGTAGAGGAAGGGAGGAAGTGGGAGTGAAAGAAGATAGATAAAGAGGAGCCGTAATGAAGAAAATGAAAATTGTATTTGAGGAAAGAAAATTACACAGTAACTGCCTCACAAAATTCAGGGGGGGGGGGGGGCACTTTTTTGACCTTAAGTGTGGTCACTGATGCCCCTAAGAGTGGAATACGACAGCGTCTTGCAACGCTGCCAAGGAGTCCATAGAACGCCATCGCCCATTCGGTTATACGCCTCGCTCGTCAGTAAATTGGTTTTTGAGGAAAGGAAATGTATCTGTCTCTCATTTGTCGGTGGACACCTAAACCTCGCGGGAAGAGAATGAAGGAGGATGAGAGTGAGTGAAGACACCCACCGTATTCACTAGACGCGCCTTTGTTCATTCCAAACCATCGAGCTGGCATGGGGGAGTGGATAGCATGCTCGTCTCTCACGCCGAAGACCGGGGTTCGATTCCTGAGCTCGACCAATTTCTTAATCGGTTTTATTTATTTATATGGCCTGACTAGTAAAGCTAATTAGGCTAATTTGGTAATTATGCAGTTAACTAAGCTCAGTCCCACTTAATTGGAGCATCTCTATACGATCCCTGCAAGTGGTTGCATGGTTACTAGCCAATGTACAATTGGCCCCGTTTGAGATTCGCGCACTGTGACGTCACGACCGTTTCCACCAATTGAAAAGCGTGACATTTTCTGTCGACAACTGCTGCTTACAACGATGAGACATTAAAGGCTTCCGCCTTAATAAATAAACTTCTCAATCACATCCGCCCACCTGACTTCTTGCAGCCCCAGCTGCGCTACCTCCCCTTGAAATCCGTCGCGTTACCCTTCAGTACCATCGGTTACCTCGCCTTCGCTTTATGTGCCCTGTGTACGTCAATTCCTTCCTTTAATTTCAGCTAGGATATCACCGATTTCTCTTGTAGATCGGCAACTTCTCTGTGCCTGCAGGATGTCTGCGGGCCGTTCTTTCGGAAAGATATGTAATAAAAGTGAAAAGCAATATGCCTCAGTGGTGACTAGCCGCCAGCAAGCCCACCCTCATAGAAGAATGTTTGCCTTTGTTTCTAAAACAAACTCTGCTCTCTTCGTATCTTCTGATGTCGTGACTATTATTTTCCTTAATTTCAAATTTAATTTCAAACCTTTTTGCCATCCTACAAGTTCACGCCCCATCGGTGACTTCTGGCAATGCACAATCTATATATACTTGCCTCTGGAGAGATATCAGCAAGGTCCTGCTGTTCATGACCTCAAAGCAGCACCCGCGAAGTGATCCCCCCCCCCCCCACACACACACACTTTATAATAAAGTATAATGTGCGAAAATACTCGCCGATTTCCAAGTAGTTTCTGGCTCCCAAGGCCTTGAGGAGCACCTGGAATTGCCGGAGCTCCAGCGTGTCGCACATAAAGCGGGCGAGGCGATGTTTTTATTTATTTATTTATTATACCCTCAGGGTACGAATGTACATTATAGAGGGGAGGGGCGGATGCAGAGGCATACACAATTTACACAAAAAAGTTATTAGTAAAAAATATACACAAACTCTGTAAAACCAGTACAAAAACGAAAGTAAGCATACAAAAAGAATGAAAAAGAACAAAGGTACAAAGAGTAAACTACGACATCAGTAACGGTGTTAATAAATACAGAAAAATATGGCAAGGAAAACAAATAATAAACAAGGAATGCAGTTCCTAATATACAAACAGTCGTATTAGGAATATGAACACCATCTATGAACGCCATGATGCCATTTGCCATGATGCCATGATGCCATTGTTTATTTGTAACCTTTTAGTTAGGATTGCACAGAGGGGCCAAGGGAGGAATGACGGGGTGTGGGGGAGCGAGAAGAAGAGAAACAAAAAAACAAAACAAAAAAGACAATATAAATGATAACATCCTGACAAATCATGGTTTAGATAAAATCGTTCCAAATTTTCTGCCACTACATGATTTCTGTTTGGTGATTTTGTGCTGTTGGTGAAATTTCTCTTTTCCCTGCTGCCGCAGCCGCTGTCGATGTAGATGTTTGTTTTATGGGATGTGGGGCCTGTCAAGCCTAAGCACGATTCTGCTATAGCCCTGGTCAACCTGGTCGCTGCCACCACCTGCCAGTCGAGAGTGCTCTCGTACTGCCTTAAGAGAAGAATTATCCCACGAGAGATTCAGGCCTAGTTTGGCGGTCTAGCGCCTTCCTGAGGCCACGCACGACGCGTCGCCAAGCTGCTGAAGTCTGAGTACTGGCGACAAGTTAGGTTGTACCAGGACTGCTGTGTCATCCAGGACGCGTGTGGCAGCCATGGCAGACACAGGAAATTACAGGACTACAAGAGACTCGCTGCCCAAAGCACAGAGTTTCTGTGGCAGCGAGCACGCCTCAGTATCGCTGCTCGGCTCAAGGAGAACATCGTCCAACAAAACCAAGTCACCGTTCTCGGAGGGGCCCGACTTCCAGAGGACATCAGGAATATTCTACAGAAAGGGCCTAAGTACTCCTATGAACCGACTTCTACCCCTCATCGCTTGTTGGCAATGGTTAGGGAGGTGGAAGACTGGTCGCACACCCAGCACAAGGAACGGCTCATCGGAGACGGCGAGGAATAAAAAAGCAGCGCCCGTCCTGTGTCTCGTGTTCCTTCTTGTCCTTGTTCCGTTGCGCTGTGTAAATCTGTTTCTTAAAGCATGGTATTTCTGTCGGATATCTGAGTAAAGGCCGGTCTACTAAATTTGTTCAAGCACATACGGAGCTGAATAAGGCCGACAGAAAGCAGCTGCTCGAAGCCACTCTTCTTTACTATGAGAAGTTTACGATAAGCATTAGCGTGCGCAGTGCAGGAACATGAGCTGTTGAACGGCCACGCCCGTTGCTCGGGTGAACTGCGTGATCATATTTCATGGGACTTTTTTACGGATGAGCACATTTACTGCAATGATACTTTCTTTCGTTTTCTCACAATGCACCCGTCAGAAGCAAAGTATAGTTCAAGCGTACGTGCCAATAAATATGGCACGCCCATTGATTAGCATGGGGAACTAGAGCATATGAACATTAGCAGTGGGTCAAAACGTACCATATGGGGTGCATATATTAAACTTACTAGTTGGTTTTCTTTTACGGTCATCGTATGACGATTTACACGCCTTAAGCATCTACAGAGCACAGCAGCATACGCCGCTGACATCGCCACTAACGCAAACAAAACAAAAATCGTTACTCGAGCAGCGAAAAAAGGTTCAGAGAATCTACACTCCGCGTGACACAACAGAGAAACACAGTTGGTAGCTCTAGTTTGCCGCACGCGCTGTTAAAGAACACCGCCAGGGTCACCGCGCACAGCTTAGCGAGCACCGGATGCAGCGGAGCGCTGTGACTAGCCGCATATTCGGCGACTCCGGGCGCCATGTGATCCGTCTTGATGTAGTGGCCGCTGTTGGGTACCGGATTCCAGGACTCCGGAAAACCACGCTTCGGGTTAGTGCTACTGGTGCCGTCTCCGCTCCGCTCCATGGTCCGCAGTGCCGATCGAACGACGCCTAAAGTGAGGAAGTGTCAGCCTGCGCAGCACCGGCCTTTAAGTAGCAGCTGCTGCCGCAGAAGGATCTGCTTGATCCCCGCCAGCGCTCGCAAGGACAAGGCTAAGTGGCGAGAGGGGTAGGAGGCGGGGCCGACGCGGAGTCAGCGGCTTTCAGGAACGAGCAAAGAGGGGCCCTACTGCACTCCAAGGACCCGGTCAAGCAAGCTATCGCCGCAGGCCAGGCTGCCAGCGTCATGAGCCTACGAGACATGAACACTTTAGTGCAGTGGGGCCGTGCGGAGGCCCAAGGACCTATGTGTCCCAAACTCCCCTGTTACAAAGTTTTCACCATAACTGCCTCAAGCTGTTGGCCAGGGCTGCTTTCTTCTCTCTTTAACCGCCACCGGCCAGCGCTGGATCAGGGGAGCTGCATCAGGGGGCTGCAGCCCGAGGCCTCACTTCCGACAGCTGGAGAAGGGGCCCATTTATTCTAACCGCCGCCGCGGTGGCTCAATATGGTTATGGTGCTCGGCTGCTGACCCAAAAGACGCGGGTTCGATCCCGGCCGCGGCGGCTAGAATTTCTTTGGAGGAGAAATTCTAGAGGCCCGTGTACTGTGCGATATCAGTGCACGTTAAAGGACCCCAGGTGGTCGAAATTTCCGGAGCCCTCCACTACGGCGTCTCTCATAGCCTTAGTCGCTTTGGGACGTTAAACCCCATAAACCAAACCAAACCATTTATTCTAACCTGCTTAGCATATGGAACCATAGGCAATAGAACTTCGAGTAACACGTATGAAGTGAGAACGAGGAGACGGGCCCCCACCTGGTGTAACTTTGTTTAGTCGAATCGGTTGGGGAGAGCTTGTCGAGCTGCAAAAACAGGAATCCCTCACCACCCCGGGGGGGGGGGGGGGATTAAGAAAAATGGGAGCCCTGGGCTGACACTGATGTAGACCCCCCTGCCCCTGCTACACTACTGGAATATATCCCATGTTTCATGGCAATTCCACCAAATTAAGAAGAACGAAGTAACAGTAACGCAGTAGCATTAGTTTAACAGCGCAGAAACACAACGCGACTCTTGGAACGCGCGACACGTAGTACGTGTCCGTCCGTGGCCGAGCGCCGATCTCCACGGAATAGCCACGTGGGCCGACCAACAGCTTGCAACGCGTGCCACCTCCTCACCTGTTTCAATGACACAGTATACACAACCCTAAAGACGGGTTTTCGTTCGCAGCACAGTTTTAGCACATTAAAGCAGGCTGAGCTAGCTTCCTACAGTCGAGCTGGGTACTCTGGCAGCGACTAGGAAATAGAAACACTCGTTAATTAGTGCGAGAGGAGCATTCTACTGCGCACGTTTATTTTCTCAACAGCCTGTATATGATACTCAAGTAGACGCCACTTCAAACGCCGCTGCGCATTCTGATTTCGTTTTTGCTACCCTGCTTTAATCATACTTGTGAAACTAACGCGTTACATTTCTTTGCATTTCTTTACAGCTCAACTGTAGGAAGCTAGGTCAGCCTGCTTTTCTTTAAAGTGTTAAAACAGTGCTGCGAACGAAAACCCATCTTTAGGCTTGTGCATACTGTGTCATTGAAACATGAGAGGAGGCGGCGCGCGTTGCAATGCAGCCCCGCGAGTTGTTGGTCGGCCCACGTGGCTTTTCTGTGGCGATCGGCGCTCGGTCACGGACGGACACGTACTACGTGTCGCGCGTTCCAAGATTCGAGTTGCTTTTGTGCGCTGTAAATCTAATGCTACTGCGTTACTGTTGCATGAATCCCATTGATCGCACTTCGTTCTTTTTAATTTGGTGGAATTACAATGAAACGTGGGATATATTCCAGTAGTGTAGCAGGGGGCAGGGGGGTCAGTAAAGGGAAATGGGGAGGGGGGCCTACATGCGCATTAGCCCAGGGCCTCCATTTTTTTTTTAAATCCGGCCCTGGTAGCCCGTTACACCTATAACGGCAGGGGCAGGGAGTTTTACTGTTCATTTCTTCTGCTCGTCCCAACATGCTCTTTCTATAACTATAGGTTCAAGGCCCGCGAACTCTGTCCTATAGAAACAACCTGACGCCGCGTCCGCACGCATTCGCAGCTGTACGGATTTTTTAGAGAACTCCTAAACCCGCACTCGTAAACAGATAGGCTGTGTTACCTCTTCTCATAGGTTGCGCGTAATCATGTCTTTTGCCGTTGACTTTTGTTTTCACGTATTTATGGGCTCGCCTATTGTGGGGACGCCGCGTTCGACAGCCATAAAACATACGGAAGTTGGAACGGGAAGGGGTTAATTGTGCCACAAAACTTTCATCTGGAACTGATAACCGATGGCATTTTAGCGCGGCGGTTGTGGATTACAATAGACGGAAGGCGTAAAAGGTGGTGACTGAAAGCCAGTTCGCAAAATGCGATCAGCAAAGGTGGGAATTTGACCTCAGAGGCCTCGACCTCTCCTCAACCTCAAATAAATTCTGGCAACCTCACTCAACATTATCATTAGAGGTTGAGGTCTCGTGCGCCGTCACGTTCATTTTCCAGAGGCCAGTAGTATCCTCATTCATCTTCATCTCAACCTCATTTTGTGAAGTTGAGCCCGGGTGGTTGACCTCAAAATCCGAAGGACCAAAAATTGAGCATCTTGCAATTAGGTACCTATCCGTCGAGAATCGGTAAACAAACAAGTTTTGACGCCGTTATGCGGACTAGTTATAATAACGACATTAAGGAGTGCATAATTATTCATTATGTTAACTGCACATGATGTTCAATGCACACATAATAAGAAAAATTGGGATTGTGTCTTAATATCTGAAGTTTTTTATGATTTACGCGAGGATGAACCGGCGTACGTCTCCCGCGATGTTCTGGCGGTTCGGCGAGAGGGCAAGTGTATGGTCCAGGGGACCTCGAGTACCCGGTGAGAGCGTTTCAGTTTTTACTGCGCTGCGCCAAAGTGAATACTCTCTGGATACTCGGATGGATACTCGCTGGCTGACGGAAAAGAAAGACGGTCAACTTGTAAGACAAGAAAATAAAAGCGGCAATAAATAAAACCATTCCCGCTAGAAACGATTAACAAAACTATTCATCCCATTAGGTGTAGAGCATCATGTGGCCAGTGTTCTTTTCTAATAAGTAAAACAATATCCGACCTCAACTGTTAACATCTTTAAAAATTGATAACGATAGCATTGAAAGTTTTTTCGCCGGGTTGCTGCCTCATCATGCTCAGAAGCGTGTGAAGGGAAGTGACACTTCGGTAAGGTCAGCGACGCTTGGGCTTCAGAAGCGCGCAAAAATTGCAAGTTGCGAGTATGGTGGCGAGCATTTGCCTTTAATGGCACATGCTCGCGATGTCCGTCCGCGCGCTGGAATCGTGCCAACTGTGACCTCTCCTCCGCGCAGCGGCGCAACCTCCTCCCCTCCTTAGCAACCGGTGCGCCGGTGGTGGGCGCAGCTGTGCATAGCAACCGTGACGTCACACAGTAGCGGTATAGTGAACTAGAATATTTCTAGTGGCGCGACCGCCTCCGCTGCAGAGGGCCTCGAGCGGAAGAAAGTTGCGGCGGCGCTGTAGTCGCCCGCACTTGAAAGCGCGTCAGCCGCGGCACCTTTCAGGCGGCCGTCGCGCTTGCAGGACACCGCTTCCGCCGATGTTTTAGGCGATTCAAGCTTACCACCACGAAGGGATGCAAAACTACTAAGGGACAAAAATGTTTGCTTTCCGCTTTCTGTCCCGTGTAGCTTCGTTGTGCATGTGGAAATATTCCGATGCTGTCGCTGGCGGACCGAAGAGTTCCGTAATTGTCTGGCCGGGGACAGCCGCTTCACATTTCGCGGTGGTATTCGTTGCAGTTTGCCTTGATTAGTATTGACCCTGTTTTATCCATGAACGAGCAAAATGAAAAAATAAAGTGATTTTGCAAACGCTCACTACGATTCTCGCGGGCGGCTCAGCTGTATAGCTGAATGCAATATACATTCCTCGCTTCGCTCATACTCTTTGTATGGTAAATTTCATCTCACTGACGGTGCGCTCCACACAAAATATGTGCTTGCGTCCCCGCTTTCAAGCGCCATTAAATACGAAATAAAAAGGATTCCCTGTCTATGATCAAGATACCACCGACCATCAGACAAGAGCACATAAAGAAGGTAGTTCGCCGTAAGTAAAATGAAAAGGCGATTAATATTGTCTCCTTACTAGCATTTTGAAAGAAATACGCTTTGTCAAAATGTTAAAATTGCTCACCGTGACTCATACGACCTCCTCCCTCTGTAACCAGGCTCGGAACTAGCTGCGGCATTTAATTACGCCGAGTCGTGGCGCTATTCTATTTGTGCTGCATGCGTGTGTGCGTGCGTGCGTGCGCACGCGCGGGGTAGGGGACGTGACGCACCTGAATACCATGTGTGGTACTGGATACATGTTCTTGGTTTATTAGGGAGATTCCATTATTTTTCAAACCATTTAATATCTTCATCTATGCTTCTGTATCACAAGGAATTTCCACTGCACTTACTACTACTACTTGGTACGCACAGGTGCTTGGCACAGTCATGAACAACAAACAAAGTTTTCACAGACCACAACAATGAGTTTTACTGCACAATATGTCCACTTTTAAGCCGACCACTGCACAACAGCTTGGTTGATATGTCGGGGTCCCCCTCGGAATTCTCACTTCAGTTCCATTTATTACATGGACATAATCCTTCAAAATTAGATTAGCTTCAAAGTGCAATTCACAAACAGCACAATCAGCGTCAAGCGGCTTGTCAAGCCTGTGGAGGTTTCGCTGCCAAGCAAGCCTTTGCTGTTCGTCTTTCGGAGCCTTAAAAAGCGATAACTTACGCTCCTGTGCTGTTCTCGAGTAGCCAGTTGTGCAACCTGGTGCATAACAGTGGTTTAGCCGCCGCTTGGGAGGCATCGTAAACACTGATGCAGAAAACGCACGCACGGAGCAACACACCACGACGCAAACAACGACACGCAACTGCCTGCGGGAGCAGAAAGCGCGCGCAGTCGCTTCAAGTGCGGGCGACGACAGCGCCGCCGCTACTTTCTTCCAAAGCAGGGTACGCGGCGCACAATAGGAGGCGCCTCCGCTCGAGCCACTGTAAAACTTCTAGTACACTGTAGTAGCGGTAGAACGAGCGCGCGAGCGCCGCCACTGCCGCTCCTTCGCCAGTCGTCTCGTTGCAGTCGAGTGAGTGATACGCATGGCTCCGAAGCGGCCCAGTGATTCCGCGCTAAGCGGTTCGGGGAAGCGGCAGTGGGCTGACCACAAGGCTTTTGCCAAGCGCACTAGAATTTCCAAAGTGTCTTCGGTAATTTTTCAAAGCATCAACAAATTAGTACAAAAGAAGTGAGACCGTCACTGCACGCTTGGCATTCCAGGCAGTTGAAAAGTTTAGACTGTAAAAAAAAAGATGTGAAATTACAGTTATTTTACAGAAAGTTTCTGTTGCCGGAAAGAACAATTCTGTGGCCCAAACAAAACATAGTTCTGGATTGGGTAAAGACAGAAATTTTCTGCTTTTTATCCGGTTGCTCACACATGTTAGGGACAGTAAAATAAAATCTACTACGTCTGCCTTTTACTCTGTTGCAAGATACGTGCACAAATATGCAATAAATCTAGGTGTTATTTATTGCAGGTAAAGAATACTTAGTGAAATATCACACCGCATTTCTTTTTGCGGCGGGGCAGCAAATCAGTTACGTCATGGCGTCGCCGTAGGAAAGTACGTTCGTTCAGCTTAGGGGACCAGGACTTTTTATTTTGGAACACTCTCTCCAGAAGGTACAGTCTTTGTCAAAGGTAACCAGGCTGCATGGTTTACTTATTCGTATAGTAGACACCTCACGTCATCTCTAAAGATCAAAAACTTCTTTGAAGGTGAGGGCAGGGGTTCTCCTTACCATACAGAGATTTAGAGCTTGAGGGCTGGCATAGTTGCTTTACTATACGACTGAGGAGCAAACCGTGCAGCCTGGTTACTTTTCACAAAGACTGTACGTAGTATCACTTGTATTGCTGTACTACAATTAAAAGTTGCTTTCCTTCGATTCTGCTCGTTTTTGTTGTTGATGCGCGTGGTATCGTGAATGATTCATGCGGATTGGAATTACTCAGAACGCTCATGCTGCATGTGCTTAATGGGGCTGTCATAATCGTTGGCACGAATTAGCGGTTGATGTTCTCTAGATTTGAAGTTTTGTAATTAATGACATTTTAGTTGATGAGGAATTAATGTTCATGAGGAGACGGCAAGCTGCAACGATCGCGGAAAAAAGGCTGACGCCGTTATGTACGGTAGGACCACCGGGAAAAAATTGGCTGCCGCTTAGCTAAGGTTAAGCCTGGATATCTCGAAGCGAAAGGCTCTCGTTGCTTTTCAGCCAACTCCCAAGCTACCACTTCTGGATCGGTGTTTATGCGCCGTCCGACTGTTGCGTTTTCTTCTCCTTCCATGGCGAGCGTCTGCACCTGTTCTATGGGCAAGCGCGCCTTATATACCCCTCCTTTCAAATGTGCACTGCGCACGGCTTCGGCGAAAGGTCAAACGGTGGCGAGGAAAGCGGCGACGCACATGCGCAGTAGCGCGTGGCGGCGGCGAAAGATCAGACGACATAGTCAGCGCGCGGCGGCGACGACGGCTGCGGCAGCAGCGGCCACCTGCTCTTCACGTGACGTCACTCGATTTCGCGCATGCTCAGCTGTGGCAAATCTGTAGTGTGGCTCACGCGAAGCGCGGTGTTGACGAGCCTAGTGAAGCTTTTCGCTTCAAAACTGAACCATGCGGCCTGGCAACCCAGTCGCTTGGAGTGAGCTCCATGTGCGCGAAAACAGCGACGCGACGAGGCGAGGGCCGCGGCTGTTCGCTCCGTTGCTTTGTATGCGAAACTTAACTAAGTAAGGCGGGAGGCGACGTGCACCTGTGACTTGCACCAGCGCGTGGTCACGTGCTTTCTCTCGGCGCCTGCGGATCTGCAGAGCATCATTCATGGCTTGAGTTTTGGTACATGGAGTTAGTTCCCTTCACGGAGATCATGACTGGTCATCCGTGGGGCGTTGTTTCGTTTTTCGTCTCGTTGGCATTTCGTGGCCTCTTAGGAGTGTCACGTCGCGGGCTCTGTATTGTGGCCCGCCGGGGGACCGGCCGGTCGCCCTGAGGGGTGGCTCGTTTTCTCGTAGACGTATCGTGGCCTCTTGATCTGTGTTTCGTGGGAACGCGCTGCACGAGCTTCTAAGTGAATTTTCCTACAATTTGAATTGTTCGCGGTGCCTGTCTCGTTGCGCGATTATATCCTTGGTTCTTTTTTGCGCGCTCCCTTTTCCCCTCAGGTTCCCCCTTTCTCGCCAGCACGGCGCTTTTGACGCGTCAGTCTACCCCTTCTACGTTTCTTCGCAGCTCGCGATTTTTACCAACATAACCAAATATGGAGTCGCCAGAAAACTAGCCACTAAACAAACTAACTACCGATTCCACCTACACACTTACAAATCCTACTCGCAGCGCAGGACAATACCCAAAGGACTTCGAGTTAATGTTAGGTGCTCCCTCGGTGCGCTCAGGCCTAAACTCCTTGCTCGATGGGAGAAGGTTTCAAATGACGCATC
This sequence comes from Amblyomma mixtum, assembly GCF_055824585.1. NCBI lineage: Eukaryota > Metazoa > Arthropoda > Arachnida > Ixodida > Ixodidae > Amblyomma > Amblyomma mixtum. The sequence continues at coordinate 234,945,129 of NC_143012.1, forward strand.
CCTTTCATTCATAGCTATTTTAAAAGAACATTGTCAAGAGCAGTTAAATTCCCTCGATGATCAACTTAGTAAGATAGAACTAAATTCGGGCGAAAGCCAGGCACTAGCAGATTTTGTAGCCAGAAAGGAACGCAAGCTGCACGATAAACAACAGCATAAACAAATTAGAGATAAATTTCCGCTAGATACGAATACATCTGGACAGTTTAACAACCGCCCTCCAATTTCGATACAGACAAAAGATGACTACCTGATGATGACGATGACTACCTGAAACACCTCCACTCGTTAAAAAACACACTAATCACCAGAAACCATCCACAGACAACCCTTAATAATGCGTTCCAACGAGCAACCACTTTGAAACGAGATGTAGCTCTTAAAAAACGAACAAAAGCTAACAGTCAACGACCTCCTGCACTTATAACGAAATACTCAAACGCGCTTCCAAACATAAACAATATCCTGCGGAAATACCACCCCATTTTAACTGGTAACGACCGTCTCAAGAAAATATTTCCCGACGCACCAAGGGTAACATACAGACGCAACACAAACCTGAGGGACATCCTGGTGCATGCTAGGCTCGGTAAGAAACCACCACCGACAGTAACTTCATGCTCTCGACCCAGATGCAAGACATGCAAACATTTACAAAGGGACACTACGGTTAAGAGTACGGCAAGCGATTTCAGTTTCGATATAAAGACCAGTTTTGACTGCACATCGTCCAATATTATCTACATGCTCCAGTGCTCCTACTGCCAGAAACAATATATCGGAGAAACCGGACAAACAATGAGCACCAGATTAAACGGGCACCGGGCTGACACAACACGGAATGAACAGAAGGCAGTGTCGACCCATTTTAATCAACGCCATCACAAATTCGACGAACTCAAATTGTTCATTCTTCAGTCAGGCTTCAAATCGACTAGGGACAGAAAATACAGAGAAGCATTCCTAATCCACAAATTTAAAACACTGCAACCAACAGGGATCAACATGTCCAGAGGAAACCTGGAATCTCTCAGGTACATTCCAGGGTGAGCATAATTTTAAATTAACAAATGTCTTGCACGTGGTCAGACTATTTCCTAGAACCTCACATAAGTATATTGTCGCTCCTTGCACCCTTCCCACGTCATATCTTCCACCCCATTTCCGGCCTTGTCACCCTCTCCCTTTGTTCACCTTTTTTTTTTTCTCCTAATCCACTGCTACCAGTTCTCGGAAACCATGACACTCCTGTTACCCCTGATATATTTGTCGATGCTAGAAGCGTGTCCCACCAGGCATCGGGTCCAGGATCACCGCCGCAGTGCCGAAGGAGGAAGGAAACGTGGGCCGGAGACGGGGAGTAGGGGAAGTGAAGGAAAAACTGTATTCACATATTTACATTATTTACATAGAGCGGGACTGAGAATGGCTCTCAGTGGAAGGGGAACGTCTTCGTCAACCGTAGTCGACTGGAGCTAGCAGGCTTCCCGGCCACACTCACGGCCGAGTTAAATATCGTCCGGTTTCCCCAGATCCCTGGCTGGGGAATAATGGTCGACGAGCACTGTCCAATCCGATGGACCGAAGGGGACGTTCTTGTCACCACCCACGGCTGGGCAGGTGCGAGCTTTTCCACTCTAACGCAGCTGGGTCGATGAGAGGGGGAGAATGCTGACTCAACCAGCCCAGCGGGAAAGGAACCTCCCGAAGTCTTCCAGCAGGGGAATGAACTTGCCTCCCCGCCGATTTCCCAGAACGCGAGTCGGGGACACAGAATTCTTCAATTATCCGCCAGCGTGACCGGCGCCGCCAAGTCGCCTCCGCATTCACGGTGGTTGCTCGGACAAAAGCTCCTGGGCCTCGCCTGCCTTCGTCGCCGCTATAGTGGTCATCTCCGCTGTGGTCGCTGGGGTTTCTGCTGACAATGGCCCTCGACATTCTTGCTACACTAATCCGCTGAGGCTCGGAGGGGCATTCCAAGCATCCAACTTCCCATGGTCGTCGCGAGGTTGTCGACCTCGATGAATGTTCACGGTAGCTGCATGATCGGGCCCACGTGGTCCGAGCGGACACAGGTGTGACGGGAACACACAAAGAGAGTTAAGGGGGGGGGGGGGGGTAGAAACACAACAGCACGTCCGCCGCCCGAAGAGGTCTCGTAGTGGTTGCAGCCAACGCTGCTGCGCGCAGAGACCTGGAGTTGTGTCCGTTCGGCCTTTGGTCACAGCTGGGCCCAAAGGTTCTTCTTGCTTCGTTGACAGCTGTAACGAGCTCAACCAGCAAAGTCCAAAGCCCAACCAGCAGAAAGCGCCAAACCGACTTTAAGAACTGCCAAGCTGTTTTCGGTCGACAAAGTCTGTTTAGAAAAAATGAGCTGTCGCGTGAAATTTACGTCCTCCTCCGAAAGTTTCCAAGTTTGACCAAACCAGAATACACAGAGCTTGATTAGTCAAAAGGGAAAAATTTTCTAAAATTTTGGGGGGGTGCCGTAGCACGGTGTATGTCACAGAAAGCCACCGCCCGTGAGAGCACAAAGGGAAGGTGGAGCTGCTGAACACACATACAAACAGACAAAAATGATTCTCGCTAAAGCAAAAGAACAATACAAATTTGCATAGCGGAATAACGTCTGGGGAGTCATGAAAGGGCATTACACGGGAAAGCTTCGGCTGAGGCCATCAGCGTTTCCATTACCTCGCACTTTACTGCAACGCATGTAAACTGAGTCCCGCAATGCCAAGCTCCAAAATTTCACTCTCATTTCGCATAGGAGAGTGTAATGAACAAAAGACAAAAACAAGCATTAAACTCAATATGAGATTATGCGTCATATCCGCCCCTTGCGCGGCCGTGGTCCGACAGCTGCTTTAGCAGATAAGACATTACATAATGCTAGGAATTTCAGCTTGCATTTCTGTACAGGAGAGTTAAATGAACAAAAGAGACAAGCATTCAACTCAAGAACGGGTTATTCCTCGAACCCGCCCGCAAACAGCGGTGCGACTCAGGGAATTTACTGGTTCCTATTTTTCAGCCGCCCCCTGCGCGGCCGCGGTCCGATAGCTACTCTAGCAGGTGCAACAGGACACAAGGCTAGGAATTTCAGCTTGGGACCCTTAACTGTTCCTCGTCCAAGTCTCGCGGTTCTGAAGTTTGGCTGACGCTCAGAAAGCAGAATGCGAGAAGGGAACGAACGGGTGCGAATGCCGTGCCAGCGTATCCGTCTCTCTCGGATTGGGTTCGCGCGTTGCGTCCCCTTAGCTTGTGTTCCCTTCAAGCGGCGCGTGCGAACTCTTGAGCGCTGAGGTGCCAAATTGGGGCGGGTAACCGGTTGTCCGGTTTTCTGTGCAGCAGTCAACATGAGGCGCACTTTCCCCTTCATTAACATTCCCCGTTTGGCCACCTCTATACGCCGCCGCTCTGTGGAAACCCTCGCTGTTGGTTTGCGGGGCGCGTCACTAGCCATCGCGGAACCGTCACAGGTTAAGTCGTCGGCGTTCGCCTCATTGTCAGTTTGTGATCCAGCCTGCTCTGGCTCACTACCGTTAGAGTTTATAAGGCTTACAGGGCCACGTTTGCCCTCTTCACCCGCGTGCTCTGCTGGCTCTGCGAATTCTGGAGCCTTCGAACTGGTAAGGACCTGCGCAGCATTATTTCCAAAACAAAGGCCTTTTTCTTTGGGCAGCATATCCAAGCGATTTGATAAAATCGAGGGATACTGCATAGGCAGGTTTTGGGAGACGGCTGCCTTGGTCAGACGCAGCTCGAGCGGGCTCTCGTTCGCGACGCGGGCAGTAAGTTGGTCGTATTGGATACCTTTCCTATCCTTATACTGGCGGTACAGCAGGCCAGAACGGAGCTGGAAAGGTATGTTCTTCCGTGACACACCTATGTCACTTTGGTGACTCAAGTAATGTAGAGTCTGGTCTTTCTCTTGCTCAGCGGTGAACGTTTCTCTGTCCACACGAAGGAGTTCGAGAAAGCCATCCGAGTGGGGTAACACCAGATTGGTATTCAATTCCTCACCTAGCTCCAGCTCATCACTTGCGCCTGATTCGGAAGACTCACTGTAGCTTGCACTACTATCGGTGCTCTTAACCCCTGTGCTAAAAGTGAGTAAGTCCTGGGCTGGCTCGTCATTAGGTAGCGCGGAGCCGTCACGGGTTAAGTCGCCTGCGTTCGTCTCGTCGACAGTTTGCAATAAAGCCTGCTCTAGCTCATCACTGTGAGAATTTACAGGCTTCGGGCTTACAGGTTGAGGTTTGCCCTCTTCAACCACGTGCTCTGCTGGCGCCGCGACCTCACGAGCCTTCGAAATGGTGAGGACCTGCGCAGCGTTATCTCCAAAACAAAGGCCTTTTTCTTGGGGCAGCTTATCCAAGCGATTCGAGAAAATCGAGGGATGCTGCTTAGGCAGGTTTTGGGAGACGGCTGCCTCGGTCAGACGCACCTCGAGCGGGCTCTCGATCGCGACGCGGGCAATGGGCAAAGACACGCTGGTTTCAGTAGAGCATAACTCAATTTCTGGTGTTCGGTCGCGAGCGGCTGTCGTTCCCTCATCGTTGAACTGATCATGGTTTCGAGGCAGCGCTGAGACGCATTCCTCGCTTACAATAGAACTTGCAGTTGCCGCTTTCAGCGCGCGACTGCTTTCTGGAGGACTACATTTTTGCTCTGCGCCTACGCCTTTCTGGGTTGCAAGGAAAATCTGCGCGGCATCGCGCTTTTCAGCTAACGCCGCGCTCTGGCTTGGAGCGCCACAGTCGCTGTCAGGTGACAGACAACGACGCTCTGTGCCGCAGATCATCACATCAACTTCCCGACTGCCACTGTTCTTCTGAGCAACTACATTGTGCGTAGCTGGCCAAGCGAGGCTCTTTGGCTGGTCACTGACGCACTGACGGGAGCGCGGCCCGCTGCTATCACTTCGGCTTTTAGACTCGGTCTGTACGCGAATTCCGAAGTATCGGAAGAGGGCACTTTTGGCTTTGTCGTAGTTTCTGGCATCCTCATCGGACAGTCGCGCTAATACGGCGCTGACATCGCAAGGAAGGATGGCCAGCAACATCATTGACCATTCGCCCTGATCTAGTTCCTCCTCCACACATACCTGTTCAAAATTCGCGAGGAACGTTCTGAAGCTCTCGCCTCTCTGAAAAGTCCGCAACCGATCTCGGGCCCTTCGCTGTCTGAGAAACTGAGTCGTACGTATGAGCTCCTGCTGTTCTTGTTTACGTAGTTCCTCGAGCTCAGCGAGTCTCTTACGCCATTGCTCCTGCCATTCTTTTTCAACCCTCTCGACCTTCTCCCTGCGCTCTTTTTCAATTCTGTCAGCCTCCTTCTTAGCGGCTTCCTTGCGGTAAAGGCGTTCTTTTTCTATCCTGTCAGCCTCCTCCTTAGCGGCTTCCTTGCGGTAAAGGCGTTCTCTTTCAACCCTGACGGCCTTCTCCTTGCGTTCCTTTTCAACCCTGTCGGCCTTCTCCTTGCGTTCCCTTTCAACCCTGTCGGCCTCCTCCTTAGCGTTCCTGATTCCCTCCTGAATGACTTCCCAGGTCTCCCAAATTTTGTCACCCTCCTCCTTAGCACCACATGCCTTAATAGCCTCAATCAGCTGCGGCTTTCTGTGACTCTTCCTGGCCTCAATACCCAGCTTTTCACACAGCAACATCAACTCTGGCTTCTTTAGCTTGCTCAAATCCATGGCAATTCCCGAACGAGCACTTTCAAAAATAAGCTGCTACGTGAAATGCTTAAGCGAGCACGCGCAGAAAACAATCTACAGGAAGTGATAAATTTCCAGAGTTATCAAGCCTGGCAGATTCTTAAAGAAAGTCAAGCGCTCACCACTGCTGAAGCCAGGACCAAGCGTGGAAGATCCCGCCGCTGCCAACCAGTTGATATATTTGTCGATGCTAGAAGCGTGTCCCACCAGGCATCGGGTCCAGGATCACCGCCGCAGTGCCGAAGGAGGAAGGAAACGTGGGCCGGAGACGGGGAGTAGGGGAAGTGAAGGAAAAACTGTATTCACATATTTACATTATTTACATAGAGCGGGACTGAGAATGGCTCTCAGTGGAAGGGGAACGTCTTCGTCAACCGTAGTCGACTGGAGCTAGCAGGCTTCCCGGCCACACTCACGGCCGAGTTAAATATCGTCCGGTTTCCCCAGATCCCTGGCTGGGGAATAATGGTCGACGCGCACTGTCCAATCCGATGGACCGAAGGGGACGTTCTTGTCACCACCCACGGCTGGGCAGGTGCGAGCTTTTCCACTCTAACGCAGCTGGGTCGATGAGAGGGGGAGAATGCTGACTCAACCAGCCCAGCGGGAAAGGAACCTCCCGAAGTCTTCCAGCAGGGGAATGAACTTGCCTCCCCGCCGATTTCCCAGAACGCGAGTCGGGGACACAGAATTCTTCAATTATCCGCCAGCGTGACCGGCGCCGCCAAGTCGCCTCCGCATTCACGGAGGTTGCTCGGACAAAAGCTCCTGGGCCTCGCCTGCCTTCGTCGCCGCTATAGTGGTCATCTCCGCTGTGGTCGCTGGGGTTTCTGCTGACAATGGCCCTCGACATTCTTGCTACACTAATCCGCTGAGGCTCGGAGGGGCATTCCAAGCATCCAACTTCCCATGGTCGTCGCGAGGTTGTCGACCTCGATGAATGTTCACGGTAGCTGCATGATCGGGCCCACGTGGTCCGAGTGGACACAGGTGTGACGGGAACACACAAAGAGAGTTAAGGGGGGGGGGGTAGAAACACAACACCCCCTCCGCCCCCACTTTTTGGCTTTCTCTGAACACGAGCCGTTTCCCCCCACCCCCCCCCCCTGCCTTGCCCTTCCTTGGAAATGCCCCCCTTCCTTTCTCCTTCCAGTGCCCGCCCCCTTTTTTTTTCCCTTGTTCTCATTTCCCTGTACCACGCTGACTAATCCTTTTATCTGAGTTTTGCAGGTTCACCCAGCGCCTCCCCCCCCCCCCCCCCCCGTCGCAGCCCCTTCAAAGCCTTTTGTTCATTGCACACCCCCCCGGATATAGGTTGTTCCACTATTGCAGCCTAGCGAATGATGATTCACCTCCCTCCCCTTCCTGACACGCATCCCCTCCCACACCACTTTCCTTCCCCACCCCCGGGGCCTTCCTCCTCGGAGCGAAGGCCCTATATAATCCCTGCCGATGATGAACGCTTTGCCCAGACGAAGACAAGTCCCCTTGTCGAAACGTTGGCTCTAGCAACCTGAGGTTTTCCCCTCCCTTGTTCATTTTGTGATCAAATATGGAGTAGCTATCCATCGTTTCATCTCGCGATTCTGTCGTGAAGCCGCCGCGCAGGCTATGCGGCTGGTGAAAGAATACGGGTACCATGCAGTCGCAGTTGTTATTCGACAAGCATCTCTGCCTGCAGTGCGCTAGCCCTTACTCCGTTACAAATATTGTTAACGCTCCGCTGCCAGCGAGTAGACTGGCCCATCCTTTTGTTGCGAAAGCAACACTACGCCAGCCAGCTCGGCTCGTCGCGTGGTCGCACTTAGAGCTCTACTTAGAGCTCTATGCTCTACCTAAGGATGCTCTACTCTAAGTATAGCATTGGTGCTTACATGCGTCGCACGCGTTGTTTTTCACCGCGAGAGAGGAGGAAGCAAGAGAACAAACAAGAACAAACGCGTACAAAAACACGTCACAGCGCTTGGGCAATGCGTTGGCCGAACGTCGAGATAATGCGCAGGGAAAGAGGTGGATGGAATTCATGGAATGGTGGCGTTGTTTTTGTTCATGGAGGGGCTTTAAGTATCCACCGACGCAGATGTTCCTTCTTGCCTGCCGTCGGTGGGCGGTTCTAGAGCGGCTTGCTGCAGGCGCCGGAGTCTTCACTCGGCGGCTACGCAGAGACACACGCCGTTTCACCTAACGGCGCTCATATTGATCACGTAGTAAAAGCGGCGGACAAACTAAGTTCAAAGACGCAGTGGAAAAACCATGCAGCTGCTCTCCAGAAGCACCACACACCAGACATCTCCCCTAGCTAATGGGCTGCCCACCCAATCACCCCCCCCCCCCCGACCTTCCGTCGCCAACCTTCAGAATGTAGAAAAACTTTGTCGTGTGAGTGAAGCCTCGACTAGGAGTAAAAACATTCATTACAGCAAAAGCTTCAAAACTATTATCTAGCTTAAATCTAACTGTTTTCCAAGAATTGTGCCATCATACGTCTGACCGTCCCTTTAATTTTACTACGAAAGCCCTAGGAGCAAATTAGCGGGAATGCCGACGTGTGTCACTTGGTTGCCGCCAGGTGAAGCCGCCTGCGCCTGCAGCGAGCTTACTGTGAAAACCACCCCAGGGGAGAGGCGAGATGAAAAATCTCCATCGGCGGTGGCGGAGAGGCGGGAGCAGCGACGCCTTCAAGCGAGTGGAGAGTGTGGAAGAGGGGAAAAGAACTTTTATTCTGCAATAGAAAGGGCATCCCCCCCCCCCCCTCCACCTTAGGCACTCGGCCGGGGAGGCATAAGGCACCGCTTCAGATGCTGGCCAGGAGGTCTAGTGACCCGGCAGCCTCTACAGCCAGTCGGACAAGGCGGACCTGGAACGCAGGGTCCGAACTACGCAGCAGTCTCTCCCAGAATTTTTTAGAATCGATATTTAGCGAGTGCGGAGAGAAGCAAGCGACACCGAAAGAGAGCGCGCTTCAACGGCTGATCCAGCGCAGCGTGCGAATAAATGTTTGTAATGCAACAAATGTAAAAGCATAAAAGTTATTATCCAGCCATATAGCCCACCAAAGTAAAGCGAAGTGTAAATGCTGCAAATGTAAAGCACGAAATCATTAACTAGCGACAAAAACCAACCAAAATGAAGTGAAATTAACTGACGGAATTTTTAGGCAATGGAATGCGGCAAAGGGGAAAAAGCATCAAATGGAAAATCGTCCCGTCAAAAAGCGAGTTCTCTTTACCCAGTTCGTCGCACCAAACCTTCTGAACGCCTGCCAATTTTTCAAGTGATTCTCCAGACTTTGTGGTCCTTCGTTGGCCAGTTGTTGGCGTGTCTCATATATGCGGCACTGGTCACGATTATCTGCCAATAACTTGCGAACTTTCTAACTACTGGTCTTTTTCCAACTTTGGACAAGTCAAGCTTGGGCGATGAACCTTCTGCTCTTTTGTGAGCGTCCACAGAGAACGTGGGACGGGTTGGTGCTTTGGGTGGCAAAAGCAGTGATGATGATGGAGGCAATGCACGCGAAAAAAATTGCTGAGAGATAACACAAGAATGGGTCGTTCTTTAAAAATTACTGACACTGTGTTAGCTCGTTATGACTACTGTCTTCAAAGCTGCTGTGACAGCGTTCTATCTGATTCAAACGAAGTATTAAAACGAGAATGAGCCAAATTGTGTTATATGTCGGGGGCACACTGACGGCTACGCAACAGCCCGGCATCCGCCAAGATCGAGAGACACACGGGGAAGATGGGATGCTTGCAGCTGTTATTGCAGGTTTAGCTGCTCTTAGCTCTTTCATCAGTTCTGCGCCTTCGGCGCCAACCGCAACACCGACAACCGGCTACAACAGATGACATTGGCTGCGCGCCAAAGTGTTGTTGCGCCAGTAATAGCGGGGCGTGTTTATATTTTGATGAGCGCGCCTGCTGGGATTGCTTGACGGTGGACATCGCAGCGGACAAAGACGCTGTGGCCCCAACAGTAGCACGGCTTGTTTGTGGGCAGATTTTCGCTTCCATACCACAGCTAACGGTGAAATATTCGCGTTACACACTCTTGACCATCTTGTGTTTCTTTTTTTTTCTCTTGCTTAAATTTTTTCCCTCTCAATTAGTTAACACGCGGCACCAGCAACGGATTATACTCAGAAAAGAATTTTTTAATCAATTTACCACTCTATTAATCACCAAACTTCGTCTTTGTCGTCATTCTGATCAATACTTCCTGTCGTATGTTATCTCAGCAGCCATTTCCGGTGGAAGGACACGCTAAAAAAAATTATTGCTAACTAGCGGTTCTTCAGAAAATCCAGCGTCGTCTGCGTTGTGACCGAAAAATCCCCGCAGAAGCAACCAGGTGGGCCACCTAGGTCACTTGACCTTCTGGCGTCATCGCAGCCTGCCCCGCGTATTGTGAGCAAATTGACCACGGTGGCAGTTAAACTAATAATTGGTCGCTCGGGAGGAGCAACCTGGGTCACACAAGCCTAACTGGTGGCAGCACTTGCCATTGAAGAGCAGTGGCGCATCGCTTAAGCACGGCACCACTGCGTTAGCAGATATTATGACTCCCAAGGATCTATGAATGTAAAGTCGAGAATGACAGATTCTGCATATATGGGCATTAATTAGCACATTCACGCTATTGCGACATACTCTTAAAGCGGAGGTTAAGTGTCCTCTTCAACTTCTTACACATAAATTAAGAATTTGGCTTAAAAGTGAAGAAACTAGCAACTCCAACTAAAAGAAAATATTTACAGGTTGAAAGAAGCCCTTCCTTTAGTGAAAGTGAAGTAAAATGGCCACGTCTTGAGGCATTCATAATTCAATGCTTTATTCGCTCATGATTTTCATGCGCACACAGCGAAGGGTCACGAGCGGCTGCAGCAAACCACTCCCTGCTGGATATGTGCCCATTCACGACGGTGACCGCACACAGGCGCCAGGGGAAGTTAAAATGCGACCTTTCCATCGGATGAGGGGGATGCTGAACCGCCTCCTTTCTGGGCTGTTGCAAACCGGTTCCACTGCCGCTTCCACTCTGTTGACATCAGGTGGACCCAACAGGTCAGCGAGCAATGTAGCGACTCCCAGGAAGACTGGAAAGGTTTATATTGCTCCCGAAACCGAAGCTACGTCATTTACTTACGGCAAAAGAACAAGACAACAAGCAGAGCGAGCGAAACCTGATATTTATTTGGAATAAACACAACAAATTCTCTTGAAACGGTCAACAGCGTAGCTGCCACAATGGATCCCACCCGGTGCACCTTTAATACCACCAGGTGTAAGTTTTAACGTAGCCCTGAGGCAGACGTCACTGCGTATAGTCATATGATGTCGACTCTCGTCGGAAGGTCACGTGAGCAAGAGATAAAGTCTTCGCGTTCTCATTTCTTGACGGCGAGAGTGACACCGTCGCCCATGGTGAGCATGCACATCTCGACCCGGTCATCCGCGGCCAGCTTGCGGTTAAGCCGGCGAATGGCCTCCGTGTCGGGGTCGTTGACCGTTGGGTTGTACGTCCTCGTATGCCACAACACCTGCGTATTTGTGTCAGCGCAAGAATAGCACAAACTTGTCCACAACGCTTGGCCCCGTACACTGTCACACAACTGGTTGGTACTAGAGTGGGAGTTGCTAGGCGTACACTCTCCCAGCGTCAGAGACTGCCGCATAGGAAAAATAGAGCAGATTATGAACTCTTTCTCGAGTTCTTTCATTCTTCAGCTGCTAATGAAAATGCACTTAATACTGCTACCTTCTATTAACCAAGCTGCTTAGATTTCTTGGGCTGATCACTCAATCGTTCAGGTACACTGCCCGTAGGAATGGCGACCACCATGACGACTTGCACTGTTGTCATGGTGGCCGCCATGCTTGACAATAGCCTCATGCCAAAAAATCCGCGTGCTTGCCTAATCGGCCTAAAGCTGCCTGCTTCGGTGTGCACCTGTGGAAGTAGCTCCCACTCTAGAACGGACAAAATGTGAAGCACAGAAATTCACTCGTTTAATGAATCGTTCAGTTTTAAAAGTAAACTCACTACAAACACACCGGAATAACTTCGTATTCCTAGCAGTACTCCACGTTATTAAGTTACCTCATGTCTGACAGATGCTGCAGAAATGAATGCACCAAAGCGTTTACGATGTTATTTGGCGAGGCGATTTATTTCGATATGCAGTGGTATTCAGAACCGTCGTCGAGCAGATTTCAGGCTCAAGTAGCACCCGTCTTATCCTTGCCTTTCTTTGTCCTGTCAAAACAATACGTTTTTCGCTGAGCATAATGTCTGATCAACTGGCCCCCAGTACACTCTGTTAGATATCAGGCTAGCGCAATTTTGGAAACTATTTAACATAAGAAAATAAATTATATTAGTACTATCCGAGTCAAACCAGGACCCTCTGTTTACCACAATGAAAGAGCGAATTTTAAATGAATAAAACGCTTTATTCAGCACAGCATTCTCCAGTCCTTAAGGGACGCGACTGGTAAATGTTAACCGTAACGTTCCGAGAAATGTTAAGGTAACTGCAGTCACCCGCAATTGGTCGCAAATCGTTTTTTGGAGCAATGCTCGAAAGCCTACTGGACTGAAGAAACAGGAGACTCCTGTGATCTGACAATGGCAATGTTTTTCTCTCGCGGAGGTGTGCACATATTCTATAGCCGAATCTATTATAAAGTTCATGGCTTCACCACTACTCAAGATGTTCACAGTAGTGCTGGCAAATGAGTTTTGTGGCACATTTAAAAGTTATTTGCAGAACGGTACTTCTGTTGATTCTATGCAAATGTAAATGACTCTGTGATTTAATACATGGGGAGAGAAGCATTGGTCGCTTGCAAAACCAGTACACAAAGTTCCCTCAAGCATTCAGCATACGGACTCCTCTTGTAACTAGACAGACATCCCGTTGGTAGTTTTTGGGAGAGACATCTTTGGTGTCTCAACATTTATGGCCACGGAAAAGGTTTATAGGTTTATACTCTGGGTAGCGAGGTAGCCTGGGCACTTGTCGCGACGCCTATGATTGTTATCCAGCAGTGATGTAATCGAGTGTTTTCCTGTATGCCAGTCGATTCTACATTTTATCGTTTCTTGAACATAGCCTATCACTTCTTCAATGGATTGTGAAGTTGTCCTAGCTAAAACACTGGAAGTCTATAGATTCACCACTTCTCAAACTGTTTTGAACGTTTCTTTCTGCAGGCAAGATAATTCTTTGTGCAGGCAAGCTAATTCTTTCTGAAGGCAAGATAATTGAAGGGTAGCATTTTTTAGACTAATGTGCAGCTCTTCCTGGAAAATAATTGTCGGTTAAACTGAACTTTGTTCGATGCATCAGACCGCTCTGCACGTTGACTCCTGCAGGATGAGAAAGCATAACACACAGGAAAAAAAGGAAAAAGACATGGGACGGGGCGAGGAATCGAGGCAAGAGAAAGCCGAAGCCTGTAGAGTGAACGTCTGTCGGAGCACTCAGGAACACTGAAGCTGAAACAGAGCCGACACCACATAGAAAAATTGACCACTGCATGCCGCATTTAATCGCGGGTCGGATAAGGGAAGTTCAGTACTCACATTGTCGACCGCGATGACGCCATTGCGTTTGACGAGCTGCAAGCTCTTCTCGTAGTAGTCGTCGATGGACTCCTTGTCGGCGTCGATGAAAATGAAGTCGAAATGACCGGAACTTCCACGAGAGATCATGTCGTCTGCGAAGTCGAGCAAGGGGGCAGGTGACCAAGAAGATGTGGCGGGGAAAGAAAAAAAGAAAAAAATTGCCGACAATTACGTTACTTCCTAATGCGAAATTTGAGCGTAGTCCATCAGCTCTTTCAGCTTTTCGATTGATTGAGGCAAAGAATTCGAGCAAGACATGTATGCACATTTACAGACAACTTGTTATTTTTCACACATTTTCCTTCTTCAGGAAACACTCTAGTAACAGTTCTTGATTGCCATGAAGGAAGCTTTGTGGTCGGAGAAACAGATATATGCTCGACTTGCTCCACCAATGCCTGGTTCTCAAAGATGAGGTGTACGCAAATATTGCGCGAGCTTGTCACAGCCGTGGGAGCCGTTACGAGCGAGAGGAACGGGAGGAACGGGAGGAACGGGATGTTCTCCTGGATAAGTGGTAGGAAATTCATGTTTGCCTTTATATCTACATTGCAGCCCCTACCCACCCTGGCAGGTGGCAGTTGAAGGCTGATCGCGAGAGTTCGCTCACCGCTGTAGGCGCTAGCGCATCCAGCCCACATCTCTCTTTCTCTCATCACCCCACGTACCTATAAGGTCCCAATAAACAGTTCGCCTGCAGGCTATTCCTCGTTGTGTTGTTGTTCGCGAGGATATCATTAACTCGTGTTTGTTTTCTGGCCAGGCACGTAGCCAGAATTTATTTCCGGGAAGGGTCGCGAAATAATTCCTTTACAAAGCCCGAAAGGGTAGGGGGGAAGAGCGGTGGCTTGGCGATCAAGAGCACTGCCAGGGAAAATGGAAGATAAGGAAGAGGGCGAGTCTGATTTCGGGAGCTGGGAAGACCCCCTCCCCGGATACGTGCCTGTCCCTGACCCATCCGGCTGTCTTCCTGCCATTTATTGCTACACCTATCGCTTTCGTACCAATAGCGCGCTGCGTTGTCCTCAACATATGATCAAGCCTTTTTCAGCGAAAGCAACATTGGCCACGAACTTGCGATTTCGCTGTGGCCGTGCTCCGAGGAGGCACAGAGACCGACCCTGAGCCGTTGCCTAGCAACCGCCGCAGCTGGCGGACGCCGCGCGCTCGCCGCGCCATCTGCATGACGTCATACCGCGCGCCTAGCCACGGAGCCGCCGCCGCCGTTTGGTATGACGTCACACCGCGCGCCTCGTCGTTGCGCTCGCCTCTGTTCGCTTTGCCAGCTGTGTCGCATGTCTGGTAACATGCCGGAGGATTGAAAAGGAGACTAGCGTGCGCCGCAACCACAGTTGAGGCGGCAGTATGGACGGCGACAAGTGTGCTAAGCAGAAGGAGGCCTGGAATCGACGCCGGAACGAAATGAAGAGGAAACGAATAGCCCCGGAAACACAGGAACAGCGCACCGAACGACTGGCTAAACGCCGTGAATATGCCGCCGCGAGACGGCCACGTTTAATGTCCGATGTCACTACTGCTAGCAGCAGCGACAGCAGCCGGAGAAGAGACCTGAGTCCTGCTTTCGCTACGTACATCATGACATAGCCGAGCTAAGCCACTGCCAATTTTTTCTCCTGTCTCCAGATCAAGTTTATGATATATCCGTGAATACTAGAAGGATGCAATTGTTCTATCGCTCCTCTTGAGGAGTACTAGTGAGATGGTATTCAAGGCGTACCAAATGTACTCCGTCCTATTCATATTCAGCCATACTTATTTCGTTGTCGTGGACCATGTAAAAAGATGGTCCTGAATAAACGAGCTCACGGAGGCGCTTTGCACTGCTTCCCGCTGACATGATTTCGCATCAGAAGTGTCGCGTGCATGTGATATCCCCCATCTGCAGTTGAAGCTTACAAAAAGTTCGTTGCTCGCGCGGGGAGTACGAGATTCACAAGCATTGATCCTGGTGAAGCTGAAGGTGACTGTGAAGCGAGATATTTTTAAGAAAAAGCCGTGTGGGAAGACCCCCCCCCCCCCCTTTTTTTACGAAGAGATCTCAAGAAGTTCGTTGTGCAAATAAGACCGCTTCTCACAAGACATAAAGAACCACACAAATCAAAAGATTGTTGATACAAAGGCACATCGCAACTTACCTAAAGATTTTTTGGCGTCACCAAACACGATTTCAATCTTTCCGTCAACGCCAGCCTGCAAACAGTGATTCGAAAAAGAGAGTTCAGCGCGGGATGATCGCGGCACTTTGCTCTCATCGACGGCTGCAAAGCATGATTGCGTTTATTCCTTAAGTTCTGCTAAACAGCGAGATTTCAGCCCGATGTTTCAGCACGTGCACAACCAAGCTGCTCATAGGCTTTCTTACTCACGTGACAGCGCAAACACACATTTCTTGACTGGCGCGTTAATCAGAGGTTACGCCTTGGTGGTTCAGTGTAGCAGGCTTCTTTTGATTAATGAACATCTCTGCTATATCTCGATAAATATTTCGCTCTTCATGCACGTGCCCACCGAATCTGCTCCAAACCAACGCATCCACACAAAACAAACGCAGTGCTTCTGATCTGCAAGAGCAATTTTTTTTCCATTGTACTAAGTCCGTAGAGAAATAAAAAAAAATAATCAGTCAAAAATTAGCGATGGTTTGATTTGGTTTGGTTTATGGGGTTTAACGTCTCAAAGCGACTCAGGCTATGAGGGACGCCGTAGTGGAGGGCTTCGGAAATTTCGACCACGTGGGGTTCTTTAAAGTGCGTTGACATTGCACAGTACACGGGCATCTAGAATTTCTCCTCCAAAGAAATTCAACCGCCGCGGCCGGGATCGAACACGCGTCTTTCGGGTCAGCAGCCGAGCACCATAAACGCTGAGCCACCGCGGCAGCAAAAATTAGCGATGGTTTTCGGGCACAAGAACGCTTAGTGATGGGCCGCAATTAACAGCGCGAAGCAAGTTAACCTATATAAAATGCTTTGCTGATCCGGCCTCTGAAAAGTATTCTTGCGGTGAAATATTAACACGACTAGCTGAGCGGCTACAATGTTGACGGAGCACCACATGCACCACACCACACACAAAAATCACCACATGTAACGCCATAAGGTATGTGCTTCAAAGCGCATACGAGTGCTGCGCATGTCTCTCTAGGCCCCGCGTTCAAAACTGTTCAAATATAGCACTCAAAATTTAGCTCAGTCGATAGCAGTTGAAATCATTTGGCTGGTACACAAACATATCACCCCAGATCCCTGAAATCCACCTGTTAAAATGCCTTCATGAAGTGGCACGCGCGTGTAGCATGTAGTTAAACCAAAATACAATGCTCAGTTTTGCCCTGCCAGCAGTCAAAGGGGAAAGCAGATTCCAATGCTACATTCTCCGTGGCGGCGCTATGAGGTGCGGGAACATGCCCGCGAACACTCCATTCGGGAGCTCTGATTGGCCTGGGCCAAGAAGCGTAACTAGGGACGTGTGCTCATATCTGAAACGTCGGCACCGCTTCCAGCAGGCGCAAAACCACGTAGACGAGCGCTGGATCGTCATTCCACGTATGTGTGGCTGAAGGTTGAGATACAAGAGGCTTTTAAGAGCTTTACGTTCGCGAACGTCACCGGTAAGAAACGGGCGCGGAGTACTGCGCTGTGTTGACAGGGCTTCTATAGCGACCAACAGACTAACGTTCAAAGCGGAAGTGCTCGATGAGCGATTTTCCGCACTACCTTTTGCCAGAAGTCCTATGCCGCCCACATCCTTTGACTTCTCTATCACTATGGTCTCTTTCTCCATTAGAAATTTGAGCAAACCACTTCATAATGAAGCTGGGGGCGCGAACAGGTACTATCACAGGCGTAGGAACACACTCCGCACAGACAAATTTTTACTCTTGCTAAATGTTTGTGAATACGATGCTTTGAAAATAATACTGCTGCCTTCGAATGCTTTACGCACAGCGTGATTGTGGTTTGCAGTGGTGGTGAGAAAATTAAGTTAAAATTTCGAAAGCTGCCACGCTGCAAATGAAGTGAACACAGGCGAAGGACTGCATTTTTGCATCTTTAGTGGGACGATCCATGTAAGACATCGATCGGCAATACAGCAAAAATATGAGTGCGCCAAAGTTCCTTGGCTGCCGGGTCGCAAGCAAGGTCTGGCCAACAATCATCGTCTAACTAAGCGGAACTCCGTCTCGCTATCCACTTCACTGATACATATCAGTCGCCCGTTGTGATATCCCCCGTGTCACGTGATCGGCGAGCGGGTCTTCGAAAATCGAGGATCAGCTGTGCCGCTGCTGTATGCTTAAGCACGCAAGTGGACATATTCTCAAGTGCATCGAAGTTATTACTATAGCTTGTAGAAGAAGAGTAGTGGTCTCTTACGATCGGAAGCAGGTTTTCACACCCCACGCAACGAACGTATTTGTAAATTTTTCGGTTGGCCTGTAAGATAATTAAATATGTAGAAGCCACATCAAATGATCGAAAATCATCCTTGCACTGCAACGACCAGGCGCTTATGTAATACACTAGAGACACAAACAAAAAGACAAAAAATAAATAAGATCCCCAGGTGGTCGAAATTATTCCGGAGACCTCCACTACGGCACCTCTTTCTCTCTTTCTTCTTTCACTCCCACCTTCCTCCCTTCCCTTACGGCGCGGTTCAGGTGTCCGCCGAGATATGTGAGACAGTTACTGCGCCATTTCCTTTCCTCAAAAACCAATTTACATTTACATTTTTACCTCCTTCCAGAATGGTCTCCCAATGTTGACGTTTTCTTCGTTGATTTCCAAGCCGACGACGCGACCATCCGGTGGAAGGGCCAGCGCTGCTGCCAATGCGCTCACGCCAGTGTACACACCTTCGCGAGAAATAGAGGAGAGAAATGTTAGCTCACCACACAACACGCGCACTGCTAGGTCAGTGGATCGCACAATCGCAATCACCATCGAAATGCGCAGAAGGCCTCCATACAGTTTCTCGAAAAAGTTTAAGAGACGCCTGTGCTCGAAACCTAATTTATTGTGGCGCTGGTTCGAGACCCAGTCGCGTGGCATCGATACGAGCGGATGAAGCATTCGACGCATACCACGTAATTAGAGAACAAGTATCAGTCTCATGAGTTCCAACACAAAGCCGGCGTTTCCAACCACGGGACGGGGAGCTAGTTAGCAAACTCTGTACAACTTGCTCGCGATGGTAAACGGGTTAGTTCAAAGAAACAACCAGTGGCTTGATATGCGCACTCAGAGGAAAGCTAAACGACATCAGAATTCAGGAACTCCCGCACATTCAGTTTACTGACTTTCAGGACAGAATGAAAAATTGTAAAAGGCGCAAAAAGGTGCTAAATCTGAATTAGGCAATCCTTATGAGGCCTACACTTCTTCTCGGGGTAGAATAAATTGTGGTCAAGTTTAAGCTCTTATGCGGTGCCATTCGCTGTGGGAATAGCTACACGAATCGGTCCCCTTTATTTCGTAATAACAGTTTAAAGAAACGGAGTAAGGCGCTTCAGAAGATTTCTTACTCGGAGATGTGCATGCTTTGTCTGAGAATATCGCCGATTGACGACACAGGTAAGCACCGGTGCGCATTCATTAAAGTTGGCCCCTGAGCACCTCAGTGGTTTCGGGGCAACTCTGGTGCAAGTCTAAGGCACTGAGATTAGAAAAAAAAAACTCCAAGCAGGATATATTTTGTCTGCAGACCTTGCCGTGTAGGATTGTCATAGCCCTAAAATACTTTAAACAAATGGGAGAAGAGCATTTATGGGCTAACGTGCGCTCCAAAAGTAATATTGTCTGGCTGTGCCGGAGTCATCTCCGGCGTGTACCTCAGTTTAAACTGACTTACCAATGAAAAGTCATTATGGAATGTGCAGCACTCGCAGTCGACCAACGTAGACGAGGACACGCAGCTGCACATTTGTGTGCCCTTGTAATGCCCGTCGTCTTCCTGCACTGCACATTCCATAATGGCAGAACCCAATCAAGAATACCCCGAACACACCCTGCTCGGTTAAAAGCGCGTTTTCAACACATTGATGTATTAAGAATCACATTCGAAAAATTCGGCGTCCTAAGACGCATACAAAATAATTTCTATGTGAGTCAGCGGTGATATAAAATTCATATAAACAATGAACAAATACATATTTTAGAAAATAACAGCAGCATATAAACTTTGAAATAACATTAGAAAATTCAGGTTACAAAAGTAACTTTTTCGCTTTCATTAGCGATAGCTGTAAAGAGCACGCGAAACAGGGGGCTCATAAACGTTGAATGTAATAAACTCGGGGATAACAAGTTGCAGGGGACTTTCAAATTATTTTGTGATATTCTAAATTGGTAAATTGGTTTTTGGGGAAAGGAAATGGCGCAGTATCTGTCTCACATATCTCGGCGGACACCTGAACCGCGCCGTAAGGGAAGGGAGGAAGGTGGGAGGGAAAGAAGAAAGAGAAAAAGAGGTGCCGTAGTGGAGGTCTCCGGAATAATTTCGACCACCTGGGGATTTTTAACGTGCACTGACATCGCACAGCACACGGGCGCCTCTTGCGTTTCGCCTCCATCGGAACGCGGCCGCCGCGGTCGGGTTCGAACCCGGGTACTCCGGCTCGGTAGACCAGCGCCTTACCACTAAGCCACCGGGGCGGGTCTGCCGTTCTGCTAAAAAGAATGCAACCAATTAAATTCATTCAGTTCTAAGTAGTACATGAGCGTCACTGTTTTTAATGGACAATATGGCGAGCACTGCCCCACAAACCCATTGTTGGCTTGGGCAGGCCCGTATTTGTACAATGTAATTTTTCAAATAATTTTTATTATTATTATTATCCAGTAACGGAAGCCGAACGAAATGTGGTCTTCATAGAGCGTTTCATTTTGCCATTTGAAACAGTATAATTCAATCCTTCACGGTTGCTTTAGAATTGACAGGTGCTAACTGCATTCCACACAGATTTAAAAGAAAATCGGCTATGGATTTTTTAATCCGATAAAAATTCGCCATTTTTTGCATTTAGGAATATTGAGCACGCTACTAAAAAAACTTATCCGTCTAGAAGCGCGAATTTTTTCCTGTCTGTAATAGAACGGGCAGATAAATACTAAAGAAAAATTTTATTCCTATGTTTTTGCTCCTTTTTGTCTCATTGTAGCTCAGAAAATCGTCCTTCTTGGAACGCGTAACTGTTTGAACCATTTTTGAGAGTTTTTTTTTTGCTTTAAACATTAAGTGTTCCGCGAATATACACAGTGGTTCACTGTTCTAGACCATGTCTGTGGTATGGTTGAAGTGCCTAGTCTAGTACTTGTATGGTTGTGAGCCTAGAGATACGGCTAATGCTGCAAACATTCTTCTGTGAGGGTTGGTTTGCTGACGGCTATGTTCACCCCTGAGGCACGTATTTTTATTTTTCTTAGTACATTGTCAAGAAATGACGGGTCACAGGCGTCCTGCGGGCACAAATAAATGGTCCCTCTACAAAAGACGTGCAGGAAAGCCGGAAAATGAAGATACTTTATATAATTATAAAAGTAAATGATTAATGAATACGATAGTTCAAAACTGGGTTATCCCCGCAAGCTTCCCAATCACATCCGCCCACTTGACTTACTGCCACCCATGCTATGCTTACCTTCACTTGGAATCCGCCGCGTTACCTTTAAGGACCATAGGTTATGTTGCCTTCGCATTACATGCCCTGCCCAAGCCCATTTTCTCCTTTAATTTCAGCTAGGATCTCATCAACTTGCCTTTGTTTCTAAAATCGCTCTGCTCTCTTCTTAATCTTCACGTTATGCCCGCCATTTTTCGTCATTTCAAATTTAATTTCAAATCTTTTCGTCATCATCCAAGTCCACGCCCAAGAGGCGACCTCCGGCAATGTACGACTACTATATACTTTCCTCTGGAGAGATATCAGCAAGGTCCTTTTCATCACCTCGAAGCAGCCCCTGCCAAGCGCACACACCCCACTCCGTAATAAAGTAGAAGGTGCCAAAGGACTCGCCGATTTCCAGGTAGTTCCGGGCTCCCAAGGCCTTGAGGAGCACCTGGAATTGCCGAAGCTCGAGCGTGTCGCACATCAAGCCGGCGAGGCGATGTTTATTTGTTACCTTTCATTTAGGATTGCACAGAGGGGGGAGGGGGGGGGGGAGAAAAACAAAAATACAAGATAAATCATAACTTTCTGACAAGTTACACCTTAAACAAAATCGTTCGAAACCAGCATAAGTAAGAAGTGTGTGATGAGAGGCTAGTTGGTAAGACATTCTGAAGACATAAAACTACGCAGGAGACAGGACACAGAAAAGATGCAGGCAGGACGATGCAGACAGGACTACGCTCGTCCTGTCTGCATCTTTTCTGTGTCCTGTCTCCTGCGTAGTTTTATGTCTACAGCATAAGTAACGTTGCATAAAAGCAGTAACTTTGCTCGAGAGAGTAGACTGTCATTGTTTCGATATTCAACAACTGCAGCAACGTTTCAGTGACAGCACGTGTAGAAAGTCTGTTTTTTTTTTTTTTATTCAGCGTAGCTATTTCTCCGTTAGCGCTTCGTTTTTGTTCAAAAATTGGCTCGCCGCGGTGGCACTGTGCCTACGGCGTTCGGTTCCTGTGCCCATGGTAGCTGGATCGAATCCCGGAAGCGAAGGCGGAATACAGTTCAGGTGAAATGCTAAACTCGGCATTGTGTTATGTATGCCAGTGCACGTTTAAGAACCTCAGGTGGTCGAAATTATCGTTTAGACATCCAGCACAGCGTCTATCACAGCCCATGTGCAGCTCTGGGATCGTAAACCAGGCAAACTATTGCATACAGCTGCTTAAAATTATTCCGAACCGGGAGCGTGTTCCGTGCCCTGAAAACGCTAATAATTTCATTCTACCTTCGTGCACTGTAAACGACTGTAGCTGCGCGGGCTAACAAACTACCGACATGCAAGCAAATATTCTCTATATAATAAGGGAGTAATTACTCCTTATTATTCACCCAAGCACGTCACGCGGCTACGAAAAGAAAGCACAGCTAGTTGCTAAAATGGAAACACTGGAACAAGTATTCTCTATATAGAATGGACACTAGGGGCAAGAAAATACCTGTTTGAGTAATAGCCAGAGTACTGTTTTAGCCATCCGTTTTAGCCAGAGGTGAATACAGAATGAAAAAATTAAGGTCTATTTGCGTAGTTCGGCGAAATACAATTTAGGTGCTCTGGAACTATGTGGCGATTGATTTACATTGTTTATCGTGGTTTTGCTTTGTTATTCATAGTATTGCTTTGCGATTAAATTGGTATATCAAGTGTATTCTTCGTATTGTGTGTATTTGAATGGCATGAATGAAACACAGTAGATGAAGCAGAGTCGCACAGTTGAGAAAAACAAAATGATGACTTTCTAGACGATGTGTGTCAGAAAGCTGCGCAAAGCAACAGTCAATGAAATGCAGCTAGAAGTGTCAACGGCAAGAAATAAGTGCTCAGTGACAGTGCATAGAAAAAATATGAACTGCTACAAGATATTTGTGGAGACGATCCTATTTCTGATGCAAAGAGGGTAATGGAAGTGGGCGGGCAAGTTGGTTTTTCACTCTGACAGTGAAAGCGCTCAAAAAGACAAGGGCCGCCGCGGTGGCTAAGTGGTTATGGTGCTCGGCTGCTGACCCGAAAGCGCGGGTTCGATCCCTGCCGCGGCGGCTAGAATTTCTTTGGAGGAGAAATTCTAGAGGCCCGTGTACTGTGCGATGTCAGTGCACGTTAAAGAACGCCAGGTGGTCGAAATTTCCGGAGCCCTCCACTACGGCGTCTCTCATAGCCTTAGTCGCTTTGGGACGTTAAACCTCATAAACCAAACCAAAAAGAAAAGGACGACAGAAAAAAGAGAGACGTACAAAGCGCGCTTTGTGCGTCTCTCTTTTTTCTGTCGTCCTTGTCTTTTTGAGCGCTTTCACTGTCAGAATGGCAGAGAGGGTATCATGCTTTGTTTACTATGTGGAAAGCATATTACAGTGCTCGTGCTTGCGTGGCATATGCTATGCCCGAATGGCTGCGCTTTGTTGAATAGTCGTCGTGACTGAAACCCATACGCTGTGGTCGCTTTAATCATAGCACAGCGAGAAAATCTGCCCGTTGCAAGAACTTAACTCAGTTCAACTAAAAACTGCCTAATTGGGTTCTTTTCTATTTGCTTGTTGTTGAGCGAGATGTCGGGCTGCTGGCCAGTAATGGTTCGATGCTCGAGCAATTCATGTTAAGCAAATAGAACGGCTGTTTCTATCAACGACTGATATTTGAGCGCAGTGACTTATGTTAACGTTACAATATTAGACCCATTTATAGTGGCTAGTGTGCACTGGTTGGGAATTCATGATCAAGAATTTCAAAGAGCAATGTTCGGTCCTTTCCGCCGTCACCTACACTGACACTGTGATAGATTGTGCCGTCACACACTGTGACGGCACAATCTATCAATTGTAAAAGCCGATTTAATGCCAAATATCTCCCAACTCATCTGTGCTTTCTTATGCCATCGCCGACATGAACGTTCACCCGTAGAACAGCGCACTACATTCTGCTGGTTCTGCATTATCGTGTATTTTTTTGAAGGGAAGCTTGCATGTATTTTTCGCTTTTGACCGAAACAGAAACAGCAACTGCAAAGTGGCTGCTGGCTACGTGTGCTATGTGCAATATGAAAATTAGCTGCTAACCTAAATGCGCGTGTTTCAATATATGAAAGAATAAAGTAGTCCTCCAATTTTGTTTCCCAGGGACTGTCTTCTTTTTATTTATTTGTGTTTTAAAGGAAGTTTCGCTGTCTAGAAAGTCCTCCTCCCCACAAAACAAATCTTTTGTATTTTAAAGGTAAATCTTCCTGGGACACGCTTTAAATCCGACGGCTAAGCAAGTTTCTATGGGCAGGCACAAGGCCTGGAGGTATCAAGCCTGTAGCCCCCAAAGGCTACTGACCTAAGCTCCTTTCGACTACGACTGCAGCGGAGAAGATAGCACCGCCTTTACCAACGGCAAACGTCTTATCTCAGCAGCAATAACAATCTCTCTATAGGTACACGGAAACAACATGTGGTCGTGTGCCAATACGAGGGCTTTGTGACGCACTTCTAACCGCAAGATTAGACTGCTCTTGGTATTTCTGTCGAATAGCTGAGTAAAGGCAGGTCTGCTAAATTTGTTCAAGCAGATACGGCGCTGAATAAGGCCGACCGAAAGCTGCTGCTCGAGGCCACTCTTGTTTACGATGAAAAGTTTACGATAAGCATTAGTGTGCACATTGCTTTAACATGCGCTGCTGAACGCCCACGCCCATTGCTCGAGTGCATTGCGTGATCATATTTCAAGGGACCTTTTTACGGATCGGCACATTTACTGCGATGATAATTTCTTTCGTTTACTTACAATGGACCCATCAGAAGCAAAGTATAGTTCAAGCGTACGTGCCAATATATGGCACGCCCGTTGATTAGCGTGGGGAACTACAGCATAAGACCATCAGCAGTGGGTCAAAACATACCATATGGGGTGCATATATTAAACTTACTAGTCGGTTTTCTTTTACGGTCATCGTATGACGATTTAAAGGCCTTAAACATCTACAGAGCAGAGCAGCATACGCTGCAGACATCGCCACTAATGCAAACAAAACAAAAATAGGTACTCGCGCAGCGAAAAAAAGGCTCAGAGCATCTACACTCCGCGTGACACAACAGAAAAACACAGTTGCTAGCTCAGGTTTGCCGCACGCGCTGTTGAAAAACACCACCAGGCTCACCGTGCAAAGCTTAGCGAGCACTGGATGCAGCGGGGCGCTGTGACTAGCCGCATATTCGGCGACTCCAGGCGCCAGGTGATCCTTCTTGACGTAGTGGCCGCTTTTGGGCATCGGATGCCAGGAACCCGGAAGACTACGGTTCGGGTCAGTGCTACTGGTGCTCTCTCCGCTCCGCTCCATGGTCCACAGTCCCGATCGAGCAACGCCGAAAGTTAGAAAGTGGAATCCAGCACAGCACCGGCTTTTACGTCGCAGCTGCTGCCGCAGAAGCGTCTGCTTGATCCCCGCCAGCGCTCGCATGGACAAGGCCTTGTGGCGAGAGGGGTAGGAGGCGGGGCCGACGCGGAGGCAGCGGCTTTCAGGAACGCGCAAAGGGGGGACGCATACGGCGCGGTTGCCAAGGCTGCGGCCACGCAGATATGCGGCTGCCAGCTTTCGCACACTCATTGATGATGATAATTGCCTCGAGCTGTTGGCCAAGGCTGCTTTCTTGTCTCTTTAGCCGCCACCGACAACAAAGAGGTCGACGGCTCTAGGCACGTTGTAAAGCGGTGCCATTTCAAAAGAGGCCAACAACAACAACGCCAGCGCTGCGACCATTTCAACGGCGCCTGGCTCATGATGCAAAGGTTCGCGGCGGAGTGCGCACGGCATTTCATTTCTCTGCTACCAACCTGCTCATATATTATTACCCTTGCTAAGTTTCGTGAGCGGGTCATAATGAAAGAATTTGCGGCGTCAGCGCTTCAGCTTTCTCCCCGGACAACCAGCAACTCTTGATTTTTGTGGAGCCGCAAACAATGGCCATCACGCAATCTTGGGGTTTCCTTCCCCGTCTACGTTGTCTAACTCAGCGGTTAAATTTCTGCCTTCACAGGTCTGGTCTAGCGGTCTCTTCTTTATGTGCTCAACCTGAAACGATATACTGGCTGCCTTCTGCTGTCCTGCTCTCGTTTCTGTCTAATAAGGCGCCTGTTAGAAATTCCGCTTCACTAACACGACCTGTGTTTTTATACAGGGGTTGTTGTTTCCCCTGAGTCTTCTTCGCTTGGACATGGCAGTAGGATTTTTCACTCCGACATACCAAACTTTCTTTTAGTATCGCTACAGCTTCCAAGCTGAAGACTTTCTTTAATTCGTATTTCTTTCACAGCTTATGGCTACGGATCGCACCTTTTAAAACCGTCTTGTTTTCTACATATAAAGCATGCCTTCTATATTCAAACAGTCGTCTATCCCCAAAAACCAGTCTTTAGTTCCTATTATGTGCCAATCTTCTGCTTTCAAATATTTCATCATAGTTTTTTTGCACACCAGGTTGTCTTCGCCCGTGTCTTGGCCATTATCCCCCTCAGTGAGTACGCGTCAGTTTCATTTGTGAAGAAAAATAAAATCAACCATGCACGCACGCACGGGCTTTAGCTGTAGCTCGTTATACCTAGCGTCAGGGGCAGGGAGTTTTATTGTTTATTTCTTCTGTTCGTCCCAACATGCTCTTTCTATAAATATAGGTTCAAGGCCCGCGAACTCTGTCGTAGATACAACCTGACGCCGCGTCCGCAGGCATTCGCAGCTGCACGGATTTTGTAGAGAACCCCTAACCCAGAATCGTAAATAGATAGGCTGCGTCATCTCTTCACACAGGTTGCGCGTCAGCGTGTTTTCTTGCCGTTGGCTTTTGTTTCCACACATTTATGTGCTCGCCTATTGCGGGGTCACCGCGTTCGACAGCCAGAAAACATCTGGTAGTGAAACACTGGAGCGCTTAGTTGGGCCATAAAACTTTCAACTGGAACTCAAAGCAGTGCGAGGAAAGTGGAAAGAAGGCGAAAAATTAAAAGCGCCCATTGAACGTGCCTCATTTTCCCTTTCTTGCCCGCCGTTGTTACGGCTCCACTCTCGAGATCATGAGCCGCAAGCTAATGGCGCTCTTGACACCTGTCAGGCATTGCCCCGCCCATGCAAGCACAATGCGGAGAACTGATAACTGGTGGCACTTCAGGACGGTAAATGTGGATTCCAGAGGAAGGAAGACGTAAAAGGTCGTGACTGAAAGTCAGTTGGCAAAGTGTGATTAGCAGAGGTGGGACTTTGACCTCAAAGGCCTTGACCTCACACCAACCTCAAATAAAATCTGGCAACCTCACTCAACATCATTATTTGAGGTTGAGGTCTCGTGCGCCATCACGTTAATTTTCCAGAGGCCAGTAGCATCCTCACTCGACTTCACCTCGACCTCAATTTGTGAGGGTGAGCTCGGATGGTTGACCTCAAAAACCGAGCAACAAAAAATTGAGCAAATTAGTGATTCATTTAAAATTGCAATTAAATACCTCTCCGTCGTGAATCTGTGTAGTTATGACGCTGTTGTGAGGACTAGTTATAATATTAATGACATTAAGTAGTGCCTACTATTCACCATATAGCGTGCATATGATGTTCAATGCACACATAATTGGAAAAATTGGAATGTTGTCACGAGATCTCTTAAAGTTTTCTAGTTTTTTATCATTTGCACGAGGAAGAACCGGCATCCGTCTCCCGCGATTGCCGAAGGATCGTTTACACTTGGCCTGTCGTGTTCAACTATAGCCCACTGTCTTAATGACTTGCGGGAGAGGGGGCGAGCCTTGCACTGCGACCCCTAGTACGTCGCGGCGTACGTATGTAATTCTTTCCTTCAGTGACAACCTTTGCACACATATTATAATAGTGGTTGGCTTATGAATTTAACATCCCAAAGCGACTCAGGCCATGAGGGACGCCATAGTAAAGGGCTCCGGAAATTTCGACCACCTGGGGTTCTATAGCGTGCACCGAAATCGCACAGTACACGGGATATTATAATACTAGGCAAAAAGCTTCGTGTATACCTCCTCATAGTGGACGCCGCTCTCATCGACGGTTGAACCTAAAGACGAGTAATCCGCACCTTCTACGACTATTAATGACTGGGGGGGGGGGGGGATAGTGCAACATGGCTGATAGTGCTGATGATGATGATGCAGATAAAGAAATTGACAGACATTTATGATGTAGTCGGTAATGTGAAATTTGAGCAGGTGGCGTGTTACGCGGCTGGCCACCCCCGGGAGTCTTCCCGTGGCAGCCACCTCCCGATTGTCCATGCCTCCACTCTTACTGTGGCAGGTGGCGTTTCGCTCTTATACTACCTGCCAACACGCCATCTGCCACACGCCTACATACGCCACCTGTCAGGTGGAGTGTTATGCCGACTACGCCGACGACTACGACTCGGAACGCAGGAACAGACGCCTAAGAGCTGCGCTCTAAATAGGAAGGTAGCAGCTCGTGTAGTGAAGAAATACAGTGAAATCAAAGTGCGCCTCGGTATTCAAAGCATAACAAATCAACAGAAAAGAAGTGAGATCACCACTGCACGCTTGGCGTTGCAGGCAGTTGACCAGTGTATACTTTTGGCAGCCGCTTAACATGGAGGCCTGGAACCCTACGAATGCGTAGCCCTCGGGGCAGTCTCCAACGTATAGCGTTGTTTTTATTCCATCCTACCACAGCTGCAGAGGGAACGCTGTAAGTTTGAAGGTTGGCGAATGTTTTTCAGCAGATGTAACATACGTACGCATACCCCGGATGTACGAAAACAACCATGCATGATCCGTGGGTAGTGGAAATTGTGGTGCTGGGAGTTAAATCTCTAAAGGCACTGTCGCGCGATGCGATTGCAGCCGAACAGCAGCGCGATTTACGACGTTTGGCGACAAAATGGCGCGTCGGTGTCTTCACAAACCCTTTGCAACGGACTTGCAACAAGTTTTTCGCACAGTCGCACCGTCTGCACGATCGTTGTGAATGACCCAGTCGTAACCAATAGGATTTCTAGGGAGGTTGGACGTTCGCAGTTGCGTATCTGTTAATGAGCGAAAAAAAATTCATGTATATTTTATCGTACACAAAAATGTTCCACAGCTCTACAGAATTAATCGCAATTTTATATAAAAAAAAAGAAAACGCACAATAAGATGTTTGCCACTTATATTCGCCAAAGCACCTCTTGCCAATGAAAGGCCGCTCACGCAGCACCGAGCTAGCAGTTGAAATCATCATTATCAGCCTGACTGCGCCCACTGCAGGGCAAAGCCTCTCTCATGTCTCTCCAGTTAACCCTCTCCTTGCCACCGTACCCCCGAAAACTTCTTGATCTCATCTGCCCACCTAACCTTCTGCCCGTCCTCTGCTACGTTTGCCTTCTCTTGGAATTCACTCCGTTACTCTTAAGGACCTGCGTTTATCTTGTCTTTACATTGTCTGCCCTTCTCCCGCCCATTTCTTTCACTTGATTTCGACTAGGATGTCATTAACCCGCGTCTGTTCCCTCATCCACTCCGCCCGCTTTTGATCTCTTAACGTTACACCTATCTTCATTTTTCTTTCCATAGCTCGCTCGTTGTCCTTAACTTAAGCTGAACCCTCTTTGTTAGCCTCCACGTTTCTGCCGTGTATAGGTGAGTACCGGTAAGATACAGCTGTTGTATACTTTTCTCTTTTGGGATATTGGTAAACTGCCATTCATGGTCTTAGAGAAGATGCCATATGCGCTCCACCCCATTATTATTCTAGTTATTTCTCCTCTCATGATCCGGATCTGCTACCTGCCCTAAGTAGACGTATTTTCTTACCACTTCCAGCACCTCATTGAAATAGCGGCTGCTACTGGCGTCGCTACGCCAGTGGGACTGGGCCGTACTTTGTCGTGCGTGTCGCACCGTGTGAACCGGCGTTAAGGACGGATGCGGTAGAACAGTAGGCAATGAGTTCAAACTACACGGAAAGCAATGACGCGAATGACGAAAACCGATACCAGTCGAGGCAGACTGCTTCAGCTGCTCTTGTTGATGATGATGTCCTCAGAGGAACATATTAGTACTACTTCCTCTTCTGAGCAGCCCAACATCGTTGTCTTTGCCTGTCTATAGCGTACGCTTTTAATTTCTTTTCTCCTTGTTCATCGTTCATACTCGAGCAATTTCGACTTCGCGCAGCAATGAACCGGCTAGCTCGAGAGGTATCACTAGGGAAGTGTTATTGCTGTTGCTGTCCACGCAACTAACGGCATATACGAAAACTGGTGGATCCTCCAAGAACTGGCAGCACCTCGAAACGAAGGCGAAAACGAAGAAGAAGAGCGCGGCAATGGAGGAGGGTCGTGTATCGACAGAGCGCATCGACGACGTGGAGCCTCCCGTGCCTTTCGACCCGGAGTTCGACCCGAGGTGAGCCACTGGACGAAGCATGTGTCGTTTGTGCTGTCATCACAACTGGGACCTTTATCGTGCTGGTTCAGCGCGTTGTCGCAAAATCGGTCCGTGTGCATTAGCCTACATGTCAACGTGTACCAAAAATATTCACAAACTCGTTGTGAACTTTTCGGTGGTGTACTGTTGGTGTTGGTGTACTGAAGGGTTCTAGCATATCCGCAAGAACTGTCTCAAGAATGGTGAAGGTTGAATAGCCATTCATCCAATGGACTCGGCAGAGTTGCCACCGCAGTATAAAATAAAAAAAATTCAAAAGGGCATGGTCCGCCGGTTCTCGCAGACGCCTGAGCTGTATCGCACCACTGTATTGAAAAGCACAGCTAGATGTGGAGCAGCACACTGTGTGAATGGCAATCTAATGACTCGCGCTTTCCTGTTTCCCTAAGACAGCAGAGATGTGTGCATAAAAGCTTCCCACGCACCTATGAACCTGCAGTGAGAAAAAAAGTCTGCTGCACGCACAAGACGACGGCAGCTGAAAATACGGTTTGGACAGCGCTGGCAACTTTGCTTTAGAAACGTTTTCCTCAAGCGTTTTTGCACGTGAAGGGCGCTGTCGCATCATAAACTTTGATGATTCAATATGGGCCTATTATAAACATCATGAAACGCATTTTTATGAACAATCAACATCAAAGTGAACAGTGTAAATTTCTTTCACTCCGGTTTTCGGCCACTTGCATGAGAGGTATTCTGTTCCGTTTTCAGCTCCACTCGAAAAATGTGACGATTCGGGAAAATCACGTTTTATGCGCCTGACCAAGCTTCCTTCCACTACGCACAAAACGTTTCCTCACAACCAGCAGCAGCTTCCCGGATCATGAATAACTTTGGAGGTCACAAGCACTGCTGCGTGGCTAGTACTGCGCGGATCACATTATATCCTTAATTCCTATCCCACAGAGAGTTCCATTCAAGAAGCGCCCCTGCTACAGTGAGCTCGTTCAACAGCGACGTCAAGGACGCATCTACATATTTGTACAATAAACTGATGCGCGCCGCAGGTTGAATGGCGTGGGGGCCAACAAGACGTTCACGTCCGTCGCCTGCGCAGTCGTGGTGGTGTGCATATTCTCCTGCGTCGTCCTCTCCATGGTGCTCTACCCTATCCTGGGAAAGATAAAGAATGGCAAGTGCCTTTCTCTTGTCTACTCGTCTGACACCGCGTGTAATCATTCAAAGAGGGAATGGCCATAGCCACTTAAAGGCATTAAGCACCGTTATAAGGCTCCCTGAAAGAAGGGAAGGTATAGTTGTCTCATAATTACTAAGAGCATGCCCAACAATTCTGAACAAAAGCATTTTTGAACAAGATGACTATGGGGAGAATGGTTAAGTACGTCCGGAGCCAAAACAGCCAGACCGTCTTCTGTTCCAATGTGAGGCCGGAACCCAGTTTGAGATTCACTCTTCAATTCTTGGCTGCATTCAAAATCGCGGTCTCCCGCATCGCTTTCTCCTTTCAATTCACTCATTTTTAACAAACAGAACCTTCAGTGTACGTGTCCATGGGAAGCCTTTTGGTCACTTTACCTCCAACCGCAGTGTACTCCAGGGCTCCGTTCTCGCCCCCACATTATTTAACGTAACTTTTATACCTCTTGTTCTAGCCCTAGAGAAAATTCCTTCTGTACGCGTCCTTGCATATGCCGGCGACATAACCTTGTGGTCTTGTCATCTAGATGCGTCTGTGCAACAGTCGGCGCTCCAGCAAGCGCTGGATGCCTTACCATCATGACTACCCCCTTTGGGTCTGACCCTCTCGTGTAATAAATCTTGTTTTGGTTCGCATTGGAAACAGAAGTGGCTTACGGAAAGCAGCCCCTTCTACCTTCACGGTAGATAATCCTCAAATTCCTCAAGTAGAAAGTGTGCGTGTTCTAGGTCTTCTACTTCATACATCTGGGACTGGGACTCCGTGGCTAAACGCGACCCGTAAATCGGCTCACGCTAATCTCAGTCTGATTCGATGCATAGCTATGCGCTCTGGCGGAGCGCGTTTTGATACTGCCCGTCAGCTCGTGCTCTCCATCCTCCAGCCGCGGGCGGATAGTGTACCAGGCCCAATTTCATCGCTTCACCCGCCGACAGTGGGACTCCCTTGAATCAATCAATCGGGAGGCTATGCGCGCCATAACTTATCTTCCTCGTATCACACCCATACCCATTCTGCAAGAGTACGCTCAACTTAATACATTAAGTGAAATTATCGACCAGCGTGAGGCAAACAGAGCACGAAAGATGTCGCTTCAGATTCATCGTTTACAGACTCTTCCTCCATGGTCATACTGTCAACTCACAGACAATCGCTCCTCTGCTTCGACGCCGATATCAGCCGCGCATCTTCCTTCAGGGTGCATAATATACACCGACGCATCACACACAGCACTGCAGGGAGTTACTGCAGTTTACAGTCCCTCCCATCCTCATCTTAACTCCCGCGCTACATATAGAGCGGATATTTGCTCCCCCCTTGCCTTGGAGCTTCAGGCGATACACAACGACATTGTTTCCCTTCCACTCGTGCCCACTTTCGATATTGTTCACATTTACACCGACTCCCTTGCCGCCCTTAAGCAGCTTAAGGCTGTCCGGCGCACATTACAAGTTACACAATCTATTCACCAACTTTGCACAAAATAGCCCTGTCCTGTGCGTATACATTGGATTCGCGAGCATGCCCAGGATCCGCATAATATTCATGTGGATACAATGACACACCTTGACACATCCGATATCCCGCCACCTTTCCCTCTTCCCCCAGATCCGTTCCTGTCCCATGTTTCCGAGAAACAGGCTTTGCGTCAGCGAACACGCGCTCTAATTCCTCCGTGTTCGTACCCTCTCCCCCTTAGTTTCACTCGGGAGGAGGAGGTATATGTGCGTGTGATTCGGGCAGGAGCGGCTCCGACCCCTTCTGTGCGTCATCGGTGGCGTGACAAACGTTTCGAAGTGACTGACAAGTGTCCCCATTGTGGTGCTGCGCCAGACCAGTGTGACGAAAAACACTTGCTGTGGACTTGCCCGGTTACAGCTTCCGTGAAACGACGCTTCCTAAGAAAGATAGGCCTGCGATGTTACGTTGCAGGCGACAATCGCAAGTGTACTCATGATAATCGCTTTATCGCGAACTTTTGCCACTTTTTAAGCGAGGCTTGTTTGCACTCCCTCTTATAACTTTCTTTCACTTTTACATTATGCCTAATGGCAAACAGCTCGAATAAAAAAAAAATCATATTTGAACGGGAAAGAGTTTACGAACGCAATTTTTTTTATATTTTTTGAGATTTCACTGTAGCAATCAATATAGCTACAGATCTCCCGCCGATAGGCTTGAATTTTTGCTATTGACGTTTTGCTGTCTTGGTTTCCTATGGCAGTCTTAAGTGCTCGATGCGAGCGATGGAAAAACTCGAACACGGAGCTAGGCTGGGAAACTGTCACGCGACTCACGGTGTTCACGTGAACTTCTGCGTGCTATTTAAGACGTGGTTAGCCTTGGAAGATTTAAAACTGCCAAGCACATAGCACCATCTTTATTGTTCTGCTCTGTATCATCACTTAACGCTGCTTTCGGTACAGCGTTATTGCACACGTTTGGAAGCTGAGCCCATGTTGCAAAAGAATCTTATTACGAATGCCTGCTGACTATGAGAATCAGCGCTGTACAGTTCACGACGATCGAGTGTTGCATGTAGAGTACTCCTAATAAGTTAACGCAAAAGAATTTTTTTTGGCCCCTACAGCATTTCTAGATCGTGATAACGGTCGCGTAACCATAAGTAATTCGGTGTTGATTCCAATAAACAAGAGTACTGATAATTAATATCGACTAGGAGGTACAGAGAGATATACTTTGACGTCCATATGGAAGCGTAGTGGTTTACCGGATGAGAAGGTGGGATTTGCAAAGTAGATGGATGGAACTTTGAAGCATGTTGCGTACCTCACCAGACGATGTGCCAGTTGACTGCAGCCTCTTTGTACGACTACACTCTCTCGTGGGTTAGTTTACATGTGTTATGCAAAAAGAAGTACAGTGAAAGGACGCCATTCTTTTACTATTTCTTCCAGAAAACATTGTGAACATTCGACGAGAAAACCCTCCATGGCTCTGAGTTTCGGAGCGTGCATGGAAGAATGCTCCTGGGGACATCAGGGCCAAGAGTACATTCATCGACTCCTCTAGGAGCCATCTCGGACCTATATTGTGCTCAATAACGAAAATATTGCGTACGTTTATGATCCTGTGCAACTTGTACGTCTTCTTATTTTTGTGCAATTATGCAATTTTTGTGCACATGACACGCGAGCAAGACAGTTAAAATAGGGTGCAGCAGTAAAAGAGCATTAAAAGAGCCTCCAGGAAGGAGGCGGTCGTAGCACTTAGAATCGCACAACACAAGGCACAAGCACAAGGCACAGAAGGAACACAAGACCGAGGTTTAATTGGTTTTTGAGGAAAGGAAATGGCACAGTATCTGTCTCGCATATCTCGACGGACACCTGAACCGCGCCGTAAGGGAAGGGAGGAAGGTGAGAGTGAAAGAAGAAAGTGAGAAAGAGGTGCCGTAGTGGAGGTCTCCGGAATAATTTCGACCACCTGGGGATCTTTAACGTGCACTGACATCGCACAGCACACGGGCGCCTCTTGCGTTTCGCCTCCATCGAAACGCGGCCGCCGCGGTCGGGTTCGAACCCGGGTACTTCGACTCGGTAGACGAGCACCTTACCACTGAGCCACCGCGGCGGGTCAAGACCGAGGCCGCTGTGATGGATTCGACCAGCGAGCAGGCGCCAAACACAAACAGCTTCATCCGGGTCGTCGCCTTTCGATGGGTTCGCAGGGATATCTAAGTTAGCAGGCTGCAGCTGTCTTTTCTGGTATTTTTTCTGCCCTTTCACCTCGCCTTTCGCCGCACTTGTGAGATCGTCGACCCTGCGAAGCATCCTTTGCTCGTCCCAGCGCCACCACTTGTCCACAGGCAACGGTGGGAAGCTGCACCAGCTCCAGAGCCTGTATTGCGAAACCATAGTAAGTAAGCGCACTCGAGCAGAGTGCGCCATGATTTTGGCTGAAAAGCATCTCTGAATGCAGTGATTGTTAGAAAAGGGAGAAATAGATTTCTGGCGAGGCGTCTAAACAGCGATTTTGGCACTAAGGCATCGGAGAATGCAAACTAAAAGGCAGCACATCTCCAGGGCAAATGATAACTGACTTGCTAGCTCTTAATTCTTGGTTTTGAAATAATTAAGAGAAGAAACTGCTGTTTTACGCTGTCTCCACTTCTTTTTTTTTTTCTAACATGGAATTTATTACCGGCACTCATGTATAAGAACAGGCTATAAGTGGTGGTTATTGATAAAGAAGACAGACAGGGGCTAAAATGACGGAAAGGAGCGCGTTTAAATGTCTTTTTAACCTTTCTAAAAAAAATTCTATTTTCCGTTAGGTGACGTTGCTGAATTTTTTCTACCCAATTTTCGTGCGTACTTGCAATTATGTTTGAAATCACTCGCTGACAACGGCCTTGCAAAACTGTATCCGCACGTGCAGACCTTTATGGCCTGCGCTGCCCTCTTCCCGGACCAAATATACAGCCGGAAGTCACGTCAGGTCACGTGATCGCTCTCCTGGGGCTCGTCTCCTAGAGTGCGCCTACGGCATGTGGTTTGGCAATACGTTGCACGACCTGTGAATTGCACCATTCGATTAGTTTCAAACGCACCGCGTTCACCATGGGCTATGGTCACGGCTAGAATAAAGCCTCTCTGACTTCTACCAAACCATCATCACAGTGACGTGACTGCACATGTCGAGTGTGGGATTGGGGTATATAGGCTGCCCACTGGCTTAATTACGACGGTTTGGTTTCACTTGGAAACCAGACGACGTATTTCACGATGCCAAGTGAACGCTGAGCACTTTCTGCGAGAATAAAAATCACTTTAGCCCAGTCTAGCTGGAAGCCTGGTTTTGTCCCGTCTGGGATCATAGGCTTGTTTTTGACACGCACTACAACAAAACCATGCGCACAACAAAGAAAAGGCGAAAACATAAAAACGGTTTCGCAGCTAAGCTTCAGTAGCCATGTACTTTTTTTTTCGACCTTGAACAGCACTTTCCTAACTGTATAGTTCGCAAAAAAAAAAAAATTGCTTCGGAATACTCCGAGCCCAGGCATTTGAAAGCGTTACCGGGGCAGGCGGTGATAGAGTATTAGAGCCGCAATCCTTTCCATCAATCACAAAGCTATTCTAGGCATTACTGCCTGCATGCGGGGCGTGAAGGCTTCGCCGAACGACTTACTGGCTCTGCACGCACGAATCTCCTTTTCTTTCGTGACCGATGAGGCACATTCAGAGAGCACGAAAAGCAGGCGTCTGCGTGTATAGAAAGGAGTGCTTGGAGCGAGCCTAACGCGCTGAAAAGAAACCCACAGCAAAACCCGCCGAGACGCTGGCTGTTCATTATCCCATGCAGGCCTCTGACTGGCTTCCGGTTCGCGCCCCGGCACTTCCGCTCGGCACATCCGGCGTGAAATTAGGCCACTTTATGGATTCAGTTGTGTGGACATGCGCGACCCCTGTAGAGGGCGCTAGTTCAGTGCCGTTACTTCAGCGCTGTTTATCAAAAAAAAAAGATGAAATCGATGCTATGGTATGACCATACAAGGTCACCTGCGGTGGCTAACAGCAGCCAACAATTTGTAATGGCTCCTTTCTGTAGAACTTAACGTGACAATAATAATTAACGAACATTAGAAAAGCGTGTACATGGTTGAGCTTAAAAGCCGATACAGCAAGACGTGAGCTTCACTCTCTCTGAAGCTCACTTAACTGCCTTCGCATGCTACGAATTTCGTCGTTAAAGTGCGCCGTTAAACACGCGTTGTTGGCGCATTTTTGTCCACTCGTTATGGTTCGCACGCATCCAATGCGCTTCTCACAGTGAAACTCTGTAAATGCCCACTTCTGCTTCTTCGTCTGCCATGCCCTGCTGAACGTCGCAGGTAAGTGTCGTCATTTATTCTTCGTGCGTATTTTGAAGAAAGAAATTGTACCGGGACCGATCGCACTTTTCAGGGATATTCGTAGACGAGATTTCTGCTCGTTTGCAACAGGTGTCAATGAGAGACAACGCAGAAAGTGTCTTTTTACTGGTTTCTAGCACCCCCGAACTCGTTCTAGCTTTCAGTTGGATACGTCATTTGGCTGCTAACAGAATCCTACACGAATAATCTAGAAAAGCGCATACCAGGAGATGCTCAGAGATAGAGGTTTCGTAAAGAAAGACGAAGATTTTAGCCGGCGTTGAAACTGCGCTGACATGCTAATCTGCGTTGAGGAGGGGTTTTGAGAGTGAAAAGTAGGAAGAGAAGGTTTCAGGAAAGAATACAGTAAAAGAATAAAAATAAGCGGTGAATGAGCATGCAGAAATGGAGAAGTCAAACGTCCTCAGATGGGGACACAAGAAGTTAAATGGAAGTTCAAGTTGGAGTCAGCGCCCGTCCTGTCATGTTTATCTGTGTATTCATCTGAAAAATTAGCGCTGTTTAAATTTGAAGAAAAGAAAATGCATCACCAACTAGCCCCGCAACGTGTTTTACTAAACGAAACCGAAGGGTGCAAGAAAGGTTTTTTTTTTTTTCAATTTGTCTAATATCCTCAAAATATTCAACTCAAAACTTTAGTGCACGGCGCGGTTGCGGAGGGCAGGCTCAGGGAACTGAAACACAGGTCGCTTTTAGTGGCACTTCTCCGAAAGAGTTGCTATAGTAACGTGGAGCTAACCTTGTTACTAGGAAACAACTTGCTGCATTTTCCACTGGAGTCTTACACACTAGTGGTGAAGGTAGCAGCAAAGAAAAGCTCTCCGACTGAGCAACTGCATATAAGAGCTGATTACTATAAGGTGAAAAAAAAAATTAGTGCGTGCGGCGGTCCGGAGTGGCTTTATGCCACAATTTCGACCATTTGTGACTCTTAGACCACATATCCGCTCTTTGGAGCTGTAAAACATTTACACACAAAAATAGAACAACCATGTTTCCTTTAGGTCATTAATAGGCCCATGGTATCCTTCAAAAAAATATCTGACTAGGCCATATAGTCATTATTATTATCACCGTTTATTAACGCATAAGGGTTCCGCTAGGGACATCGCATCAAGGGGATGGAGGATACGGCATATTCAGGAGCTTTATGCGTAGAAAGGAAAATATTAATAGCAGAACAAAAAAATGAAACTAAAGAGGAATAACAAAATTAAAAAGTCAAGTAAGGACATAACGTGGCAAAAAACATAAAGCAGTAAAGACGACAGCAATACAAGGAGTACAGTAAAACAGGCTGACAGGATTGCAGGAGTGATTGCTACAACAGTACCTTTTCAGGTCCCTGAACCAACAATGACAGGAGATGCCGTCAGTGAAGAGAGCTTTTGGAGCACGTGCGGACGCGTGTACGGACAGCTGGCTCGAGACTCCGGTCTTCCTGGAGCCGACGCCTTGGTCGAGGGCGGCAGAGTGCGCCGTCTCCTTTGGGCCGCGGCGCTGTTCACGCTGGTCTACTACAGCGTCAGCGAGACGGGCGCCATCTTGAGCGAGTACCTCACATACAGCGTAACCGTCGCCTTCGAGTACAACACCAACGAGTCCTTCGAGCTGCCCGACCTCACCGTGTGCAACATGAACCCGCTGAGAAGGTCTGCGCTGTGCGCCCTCGATCCGACAGAGAGGGCCATGGACCGGGAGCTGGAGGAGCGACTCTGCGGCGAGGGACAGACATTCAGAGAAGTAGGTACACGTGCTCGAGTATACCCTAGCAGAAAGCAAGAGGACGAAATGGACTCTGGCGGGGCGCGTATTGTGAAGAGCAGATAGCCGATGGTCCCTCACCATTGCAGAGTGGATATGAACGGAAGGAAAGCGTGACCGAGTGGCGACAGATAGTGTGCTCGGTGCTCTAGATGGGCCCCAGTTTGGTGTTTCAACGCAGTAACCGAAGCGAAAGAAAAATGTAGGAGGTGTGAACAGTGAAATGTAAAATGGAATCAAAAATGAACATCAGGAAAAACGGTATTAGAGTAAATCCAGCAAAACTAGAACAAGGGTCAGTTGGTTCCGCGTCATTGTTTACTGCGCGCTGCTGCACAACACTACAAACACCGATACAAAGAAACAGACAAGTACAGTCTTTGTCAAAAATATACAGGTCAAGGGGTTTGCTTTCACGTCATGCAGCCGGGCTTTTAAGCATTTTGCCGCCGCGGTGGCTCAGCGGTTATGGTGCTCGGCTGCTGACCCAAAAGACGCGGGTTCGATCCCGGCCGCGGCGGCTAGAATTTCTTTGGAGGAGAAATTCTAGAGGCCCGTGTACTGTGCGATGTCAGTGCACGTTAAAGAACCCCAGGTGGTCGAAATTTCCGGAGCCCTCCACTACGGCGTCTCTCATAGCCTTAGTCGCTTTGGGACGTTAAACCCCATAAACCAAACCAATCATTTGGCAGTCCTAAGATTGGAAGGATTGAGGACATAAGTTCCTCGCGGCGCCTTCGTGAGATTACGGTCCCTGAATACGCAAGAGGAGCCGCGCTGCAGGGCTCATACGCGGACTCCTTGGGCTGTATACTTTTGACAAAGACTGTGCATACGAGGGGCGTCGTATGTACTTGTCTGTTTGGCTTGTCGTCTGTAGTGCGGTGTAGTAGCGCGCACTGAACAACGATGTCTTCGAGTCTCAAATAAAACGCCGAATGCGGCTGTTAAATATCAGATGCAAGAACGAATGAGAGGGTAAGAGTACAAAAAAAAATCTTTGCAATATTCGTT
Source organism: Amblyomma mixtum (assembly GCF_055824585.1). Classification (NCBI taxonomy): domain Eukaryota; kingdom Metazoa; phylum Arthropoda; class Arachnida; order Ixodida; family Ixodidae; genus Amblyomma; species Amblyomma mixtum. Next base: position 234,985,433 of record NC_143012.1, read on the forward strand.
TCGCTTGTTTAACCGAAAAACTATTTAATGTCACTCGTGAGGTGCTCTTTAAGGTATGTTTAGGTTAGAAAGAAGACAGCACAATTTGAGGCCGCGGTATGTGTACGGGTATAATACTTATTGCGCAGTGAAATGTTAATTCACAGGGGAGCGTTACTTATTCCTTTTTGTTGATGAGGTCAAATTAATTTAAAAGTCCCTTGAGATGCGAATAATTTAGCTTAAAGTACAAAAGCTTCCAACCCAAGTAAGTCCATCCGGTAAGGTCCGAACTCTCGATCTTCGCATGTCGGACACTGTGCTCTACCAACTCAGCTACGGCGACACCTGTCTCGCCTTTTGCTTTCAAAAGCATTCGATCACGTTCAATTAGATCACCCATAATCCAATCGACAATGCGTCACCTGTTTGCATGCACCACAGAAGTCGACTTACCTTTCCTGGTCTACTCCCGTGCAGGAAGATAGCCTGACGTCATCTCCTTGCAAATAATCGTTTCTACAAGTGCAGTAGTCCTGGAACTGATATACAATGTGCTCCTGTTTCATTTGATGCAAAGGCAGCCAAGGATATGCGACTTTATTAACTGGGAAGTATATAACAAGTTATCTCCAGACAACACGGTGGTCTACTACACGAGGCACTAAGCTCCACCTTATGGGTATGACGCGATATCGTAAATAGGTTATTTATTTATTTAATGGGGTAACGCCCATATATGCGAAACTGGTTACTCGCTACATTCATCGATCTCTAGGGGTCCTCATACCACTCCTGGTGCAGTGCGGTACAGTGGTTAAGCGATGCGCCACTGCATTGCGATGGCAGGTGGCGTCATCGATGGGATCTGTGAGGCCCAGGTTGTTCTTCCCGAGTAACCTCTCGTGACCAATTATTCATTTAACTGCCACCTGCCACGGTGGGCAGTTTGCTCACAATTCAGTGGGAAGGTTGTGATGACGCCGCAATGTCACGTGATCGGCCCATTTTTCGACATGGCGGGTTGCGCGAGAATGAGCAGAATCTTGTGCCTTAACGCTGAATGTTAAGATGTAGTGAGGCACTTGTATTCTTCCAAGCATCCCTCGGTTCTAGAGCTCAGCCACCAGCCATCTTTGCTTCACAGCCTGCTGCGCTTGGCATCGCAAGGCATTGCGCCAGGGGCGTTGTGCCGCTCGGCCATATGCACCAGCAGAGATTTTGCTGCGCTTTGTCGGATATAACGAAATTGAATCTCAAAGCACCACATGAAGCATTAATGCGGCTCTTGTCATTACTGCCACACATATATCGTCGGTGCAGTGCTCTAGGTTGGTGCCTCAGTGTTGCCCCGATGTCAAAATTTCGGTTTGGGCTTATTGGTTAACTGCAAGACACAGATAATGAAACCAGCGCAACCAGCGCCCGGCATAATACATGGCGGGCGCTGTACTGTCTTTCGCCGAAACTAAGGAGCATAGGGGATGTTTTTCTTTTTTTTAATTTTGTGATGTTTGTCAATGGGAGACTAATAGTTAAATGAACTGATAATTGATTAGAAAAACGAAGAAAAAAAAACGCAATTCGCAAGTGGGATCCGAACCTACTACCGCTGGATGTTGCGTCCGGTGCTCGACCACTGAACTACGGCGAGGGCTGTCCAATCTTCTTCTTCCTCGGGTATTTATGTGTACAGCCTATGTGTGTCTTTAATGTCCTCGTTTAGTTGCGCTGGTTTCATCTGTGTCGTTCAATGGTGTCCACGCAACATTTCACCAAAGTGGCTTTTCAAAACGCTTAAGTTCCAGTCCCTAGTGCAATCTATACCCATGCGCAAGTCTGTAATGCTCCTGCCTCCTTCCCAGATGATTCGAGCAACAGGCTTACTCTCTTTGCTTGAGTATATCAACCGTCCCGTCTTACAAAGCTCACGTCATGTGCAGGCCAACATCGACGACCTGAAGCTTCAGCAGCGCCTCTCGGACTGGATCGCCCAGCGGAAGGCCGGCAACCGAGAGTGGCTCAAGACGCTCGGCCATCAGTTCGAAGACCTCGTCCTCGACTGCAGCTACAACGAACGGGACTGCAGTGACGTGGCGTAAGAGACTATTTGCCTCAGGCCAGAGAGAACACCCATGCAAGTGCAATGCTCCCACGACAGAGTCCTGATTACCTCTTACCCATCCGTCTGACAGACAATGCAGAACGTGTGCACGACATTCCTCACATATGTCGCTCAGAGCTTTGCATCATAATTTTTATCATAGAAGGTCAAAGAAGGGTGACTTTCAAAGGCGCTTGAGCGTGACGTATGTGCACAGAGTCAGTCTGTGGAAGAACCTACCATCATGATTCGTAGTAATGCTGCGACATTTGCTTGCCTTCTTTACTGCTTTGAAGGGAGGATAGTTTAAAGCATTACCATTATGGCGGCTGCGAAGGCGGAAATGACGGCCGTCGTTCGTCAGTAACCAGTAGCAGATGGTCCGCCTGCCACGGGGGGCAGGTGGCAACCTGCCCACCGGGCTACGGATAAACTTAGTTGACTACTTATAGGAACTTTGTATACTACCGCTGATATAGCGAACTTTAGCGTGCCACCTCGAATGTAACCACATTTCGTGTGTTAACCTCGGATATACCGAAACTATAAGTATTCCACCTCGGATATAAATAATTTTATTGTGTAAACTTCGGACATGACTAACGTTTGGCTACTAACGCATTCAAACGATCCACCGAGGATCGCCTAGTTTTTGCATATGGTATGGTGTGGTATGGTATGGTATGGTATGGTATGGTATGGTATGGTATGGTATGGTATGGTATGGTATGGTATGGTATGGTATGGTATGGTATGGCATGGTATGGTATGGTATGGTATGGTATGGTATGGTATGGTATGGTGTATGAGATTGAACATCGCAAAGAGATATAAGGGCTACGTGGGACGTCGTAGTGGAGGGCGCCGAATAAATTTTGGCCATCTGGTATTCTTTAATGTGCGCTGCCATCGCAGAGTACACGAGGCCATTGCGTTTCGCTTCCATCGAAACGCGGCAGCCGCAGCCAGGGGCCCAGCAGCCGAAGGAGCTCTCTTGAAGAGTAATTTGGTTGGAGATAGCTGTTTCATGCACTTTGCTTGCCGTTAGGGACCTGCGTGCAGGTGCGGATTTAAGGGGGTGGAGGGATGATGGCTAAACTGCATGACGATGCAAGGCCTTCGTTTTTGCGTTGGCGTCGCAATGGTCAGGCCGGTTCTACACTGGGCACAATCTGTGTATGCACCCTGTCACAACTGGCTTGTTTCCTGCAATGTTTGTTGAATAAATACACGAACAGTTAGCCCAAACGACAAAAGACAAAATGTGCGGCCGGCCTCTAGATTATAATCAGAAGGTTATTGAAACATGCGTCAACATATAGCCACATCAGGCCAAATATAATCCCGACGTCGAAAGACAGGAGCCAGCTTGTCACAGACCCTGTCTTGCTGCGGCCAAACCTGAACGCGATGGACAGTTGTCATTTTCAGCGACCTTCTCCTTTTCCCCTCGGTCGCTGACCGGTGGCCCTTAACGTCTGCTGCCGGCCAGGAGAGGACTCAGAGAGCGGGTCCGTTCCTCCAAGTTTGGGAGTAACCCAGTGGCGACTTAAGGGGACCTAGCTGTGGTGAGTGATGTGCGGAACGGCAGAAGCCCAGTCGGTCGGTTGGAAGAAGACGGTGGAGTACGTTCTGGTGGTTGGCTGCGTGCGCGGTAGGGACAAAGTTCCGCGACCCGACGCGCGACACCTACCTCCGTACACGCCGTCATGAGGCCAGCGCCGCGACGATGACCACCCGCTCTGGAGCCGTCGCTTCGACCTCATCTGTGGCGACTGTTCACTGGACGTTTCCGTCTCTTACTTTGTAACATTGTAAACCTGGGTCTGAATTATGTGGTTTGTGTTTAATTGAAGAATTGTTGGTTTCCTCGTTCTTTTCGCTTTTCCTTCGTTTTAACTATGCAGATTCATTTGCTCCTTATTTATTTTTCTATTTGTTCAAATACCTCACGGGCTCCCACTGAAGTATTATGTGAGGGGGAGTTACATAGCTGGGGTGCGAAAGAGAAACAAGTAAAATATGGTTATTTTAACATCGTCATACAATAGCAAGCAATCAACCGGACAATAGAACAAAATTAAAAAAGACACTACAGAACCCACAGCAGAAATAACACACTTCAGAACAAAATGCTGCTTATTTTTTCTTTGAAAATAGCATAATCTGATATGTGAACAATGTTGTCAGGAAGAGTATTCCAATAAATGATTGCACGGGGCAGGGCTGATGAGTTGAATACAGTGGTCCTTCCTGAAAGGCGTTTAAAACTGAGGTGATTATGCAATCGGTGAGATGTGTGGGCCGGTTTTGTAAGATGTAGTGTGAAGGGATGACAGCTGTAAACAATTTTATGGAAGAGGTAGATAAGTGCTATTGTTCTAAGAGATTCTAAGGTTGGAAGGGATAACGACGCCTTAATGTTAGTTATGCTGGAATGTCGGCAATAGATGCGAGCAATGAAGCGAGCGGCACGATTTGGTACGCGCTCTAGAGAATGAATTAAGTACTGTCGGTGGGGTGACCAAATGGAAAATACGTATTCAATTTGAGGGCGGACAAATGTCTGATATGCCAGCTGACGTGTGGAAGAACGTGCATCTCTGAGGTTACGCTTTAAATAACCTAATGTATGGCTAGCTTTGGCAGTAATTTTTTCTATGTGGGTTTTCCATGAGAGATTAGGTAAAAGTTGGACGCCAAGGTACTTGTATGACGACGCGAGAGTGACTGGACTGTGGTTAAGCGAGTAAATGAAAAGGCAATTAGACCGTTTACGGCTAAATGTCATTAACTGGCATTTATCAGTGTTAAGGGACATTTGCCATGATGCGCGCCAGTTATTAATGCGGTGTAGATCTTTTTGAAGAGCGATGTGGTCATTAAAGGAGCGGATTTTGCGATAAATAACGCAATCGTCAGCAAACATTCTGAGTGTTGAGGTAATACCTAACGGTAGGTCATTGATGTAAATCAGAAACAGTAAGGGGCCTATTACACTACCTTGCGGTACGCCTGATGTTACATCAACTAAAGGGGATGAATGATTATCAATAGAAGTGAATTGTTTACGAAATGATAAAAAGTTTCTTATCCCAGAACTTGTTAACCTTATTTTATTGTTCCCTGTGGATGACTACTTGCTGTTTTTCAACCTCGCTTCCCGAGTTTCCTGTTCTGTAACCCACGCACCGACACACGTGTACCCCGTAGAGGCTGACCGGCCATTAAAAAATTAATGATGTCCAGTGTTCGCTTGAGAGCAGCAGGGTAAGCGTAAAGTAACCGCTGCGTCTCTACGGCATGCGTCCGGCAGCCATTAGCCGAGCAGTTTAGGACACACCTTAATTCACCCAGCTGCATATTGTATACCTGCATCACAACTCAGTCCTTTGGCATACTCTGCTCTTCAGGGTGCACTGGGACACTGCGGGTTGCATGAAATGATCATGATGACGCAGAAGCAAAGAGTGCCCTCAGCAGCAATGTACGAACAGTAAAATCCTCGAGACAGGCCGTCGCCTGCCTGCTTTTATGTTTTATGAGCAGTGAAACAGCGAGACGCTTATCAACAAGACACTCTGCACAAACCTCTTTAAAGGATGGCTCAATCCATGGGATTTACCATTCTGTGTGGAAATCGGTGTAACTTGGCATAGACTGATATTGGGCGTTGTTTCCACGCAGCAGTACCTGCATTTAATTGAATTCGCGGGCTGTTCCTACTGCATTTCTTGGCACATCACTGAAATATATTGAGCATTTAATCGCGATATTACTTGCCTGTGTGTGCGAAAGACCGGCGTTGACCGCTACCTTGGCGCGTTTCGAGAGCCGGCCCTTCTTGGAGGACCTTTCACTAAGCGCTTGTCTGTACAAGACTTGAAAGGCTGGGAAAAGCTTGGCTCAGACTTGGAAAGCTACCAAGGCAATGCGGACGCTCCCTTGTTTTTGGCGCAACATAGGTTTTGACTCACAGTTGTGATTAGAAGGGCACATGACATGCTTGCTTATATTCATATCTGTTTCGTGCCGACATCGTCATCCAGCGGCCGCCGCGGTGGCTCATAACAGCGCTCGGCTCCTGACCTGAAAGACGCGGGTTCAATCCCGGCCGTGGCAGTCGAATTTCAGTGGAGGCGAAATTCTAGAGACCCGTGTACTGTGCGATGTCAGTGCACGTTAAAGAACCCCGGTTGGTCGAAATTTCCGGAGTCCTTCTGAATGGCGTCCCTCATAGCCTGAGTCGCTTTGGGAGGTTACACATCCATAAACATAAACCAACATCGCCATCCATCATAGCCATATTTGTTTTCTTTTTCCTTTCCTCAGTGCTGAGTAGAAGACCGGATACGAATACCTCAGCACGATTTCTTTCCCTTTTTCTAAAGTAAACTTCTCGTGCTGTCTTGGTACGACTAATTTCTTGCTGTAGTACCAGCTAAATGCTCGAGTTATTATTTTATTTCAATGTATTTTTGCTACTTTTTTACCCTGCCTTATGTCGTATGGTCGCCTCACGTCACATTCCATGTTACGCTTGTACTTCTGGCGTGTGTAAAAAGATGATGGGCATTCGTTAACGCTGTATCGCCATCCCTCGAGGCTAACAACACTTGACAGAGGAGCGTGCTGAAACTGTTGCCCAGGAATGGCGTCCCACACTCCCGGTTCTCTGGTTTGTCTAAACCAACGCTCTCCCTATTCCTTGGCTATTTTGTATTTTTTCTTGTGTACCTTGTGTGGCTTATTTCTCTCCCTCTAGTTGTATTTTCATTCTACTCATTTTTCTGAGACAAAATATCCTTTCTTTGTTTTTCAAAGCCCCATTGCCGTTTCCAAAGTAACCTTGCTGTAACCTGTACAGCCCATTTATTCTTCTTGATTTCAGCTAAGATGTCATTAATCCGCGTTTGTTCTCTCACCCACTCCGCCCTCTTCGATCTCTTAACGTTACACCTATAATTTTCCTTTCCATAGCTCGCTGCGTTGTTCTTAACTTAAGCTGAACCCTCTTTGTTAGCCCCCACGTGTCTGCCCTATAGGTGAGTACCGGTAAGATGCAGCTGTTGTATACTTTTCTCTTCGGGGATATTAGCTACCATTCATGATCTGAGAGAACCTGCCATATGTACTCCACCCCATTCTTATTCTTCTAGTTATTTTCCTCTCATGATCCGGATCTGCGGTCACTACCTGCCCTGCGGTGGGCAGGGCATGTAATGCGAAGGCAGGATAACCGCTGGTCCTTAAGGGTAACGGAGTGGATTCCAAGAGAAAGCAAACGTAGCAGGGGACGGCAAAAAGTTAGGTGGGCAGATGAGATTAAGAAGTTTGCGGGGATACAGTGGTGACAACTGGCAAAGGACAGGGTTAATTGAAGAGACATGGGAGAGGCCTTTGCCCTGCAGTGGGTGTAGTCAGGCTGATGATGATGATGATGAACCTGTACAGATGTCTTCTATAGTTCCTATCTCTGTACCTTGTCGTTTGCGCTGGTCCTTATAATAAATACCCACTCGCTTACTTCTCCTTTCTGTTGAAGGTTGTAGACGCTGAAAGCCGATAGGTTAGCCTTCTTCACACTGATTCGGTCAAAGTTACAATCCTTTGCGTGCTACACTAACATATTGTAGTTATCAAGTGTACTTCCGCTCCTTTGCAGGCAATATCGCTGGATCGTCAGCTCCTGGTTCGGCAACTGCTTCTGCTTCCACTGCGATAAAAAAGAGCGCTTCGAGTACAACGCCCTGTCCTCACCTTATGACGGTAAAACCTTCCCAATACGCAGCAATTGCGCTAAGTACAAAAATTATAATTCTATCGCGTCTTTTTCCGCATTATGTTTTGAAACCTTTAGCTCCTATGCTTCAATTTCTTGGGAAACTTGTGTGGGAGCTAACCGTACTAGTACGTGCAACATAGAGCAGTGGAGTGTATAGCGGAAGGCAAAGGAAAATCGCCAAAGCAAACTTTTTTTTACAGTTCCTTTGTAGCAGACTACGTGCTCATTCGTTGAGCATTTTTTCGAAGAAAGATATGATCAAAGACCATTTCTTCCGTGGAGAAGCCAAAATAGCTAGTGAAGCCTTAAGGCTCAGTCGTAGCTCAATTATTGAAACACGGAGAAGCGAAAGGAATCTCGAGAAGAACGGTCCTATATAGACAAGAAGTCTGTGTGAGACAGCTTGGTCGCGAACGTGCTTACATTGCAGTGGGCGAAGGTTGAAAGTTCTGCGTTTTTCCAAGCCGACCTTCCTTCCTTGCCTGACAGGTCTGGTGATGACGCTGAACATGGAGCTAGACGAGTACTTGCCCACGTCCTACCAGGCGGGCTTCATCGTCATGATCCACGCACATGGTACTCGGTGAGCCACTACCGCCACTAAGCCATGGTCAGAAGACGATGGGCAGGACTGTAGCTCTAGTGCTACAACGATAGCTTTCGGGTGTTTTCTGAGACTTTGGTCAAGACGATGATCCTAGCCCGCGCTGTCGAACTAATAGGGTTCTAGGAGTTTTAAAGCGATATCATGAGGGTGTTGAAGATTTGCGGGGTCGCAGCGGAGCACCAGAGCAAGATGACCAGCGAGGCAGGCTTCTAGTTCCGAACAGCCCGTGCCGGGCGTGCGCTCCGAGCACGCGCTGTCCATCTTTATTTTCCTCTAGCGCGCGCTGGTAACGCCGATCTCAGCGCCTGCGCTTTATAGCGTCGCCGGGCGCTATAAGGGCATTTGTGCGAGGTTTATGGCACCAGTTTTCAGTTTTGCCTGTGTCAGCGTAGAATTTCGTGAGAAGAAGATCATGTGTTCACCTCCTGCTTGAAAACCTGCTGCTCAGGTGGGCGTACGCCATTTGAAACACGTAGACAGGATAGCGGCGTTCTTAACAATATGCCATGTATCATCGTAGGAGCCAGACAAGAACCTATGGAAGTCAGTTTATGCAGCGTACGAAGCAAGACGGGAGGAAATATAACACGATTTTCTACCCCTATCAGCACCTTTTCCTCTTTTTCGTGGTGAACGCCAATCGTCTTCCACAAACTAGCTTAGAAAGAGCCATTAACCAAGCCTACAGATTCACTGATTGAGCCAAGAGCAGACTTATGTGTCACATATTCGAGAGCGTGGTTGGGTGAGGAGGGTCTTATTTGAACCACGTATTTTTTGGACCTCTTTTGCCAAAAATACGGGGCCCGGAACAGGCACAGAGAGAAGGCGTTCGTACCGCCCACCGCAAATTCGCCCTCAGATTAAGCAGAACAGAAACCTCATGCTAACCTTACTGCTTCCTTTCGCACGTTTCCTAAGGCAGTATCGAGGAAGGGATGACCATACCAAGACCTGAAAGTAGACAGGCAGTGAAAACTTGTATGTGAATTTCCACGGTACTGTAGCGTAAGGTACTGTAGTGCTGCAGCGCTGTATCGTCTTGTCTTTCTTCGTCCTTGTCTTCGGAGTGCACTGTGTTTTTCCCTAAGATGAACTACCAACTAGCCCGCTCTTCCACCCTTGCACTGCAAATGAAACTGGAAAAAAAGAAATTGGGCCTCTCGTTCGTGTGCATGCATAAAAGTAACCGTAAAAAGAACCTGTATTTCTTTTTCAATGGTAACTGAGGTCGGAAAAACTGCATATGCTTTGTTTTTTTTTCTCGTAGGTTTTCTGTGTGCAGTGATGGCGTCTACCTTACACCGGGCTACACAACGTACGTCGGCCTCGATGTGGTAAGGTAGAAATTATGGCCAATGGGTGAACGATGGGTGTCTGGGTACGCACGCCACCAGTGTGTATGTTAAAATTTCTGGCATTCGCACCGGTGATGTACTTATTCAGACACCTTTAGAGTACGTGGGACAGTGCCCCGTCTCTCAGGAGATGCCCTCGACTTATCGTGATAAGCTCAGCCGGAATCCAACTATCAAGTGACAAAGGGAGGAAACGGAAATTTTTGGTGCCCAGCTTGCCGGTCGCAAGCGAGATATTAGGTCGCAGAAGACAGACGATACATAGGAATTACAAATCACTTTTAAAACATATGCCATTTTTCTACAGACTAATGCAACACATGCAGAGCAATACTAGGCAGAAACAACAATAGAGATAGAAATCTTACAACAATAGTGCAGTAATGAACGCACTAGGCAAACAAAAAACACAAATTATTCAGCGGGTACTGCAACAGTCCGATCACCGTAGGATCACAATGTGACCGTACCAAAGACTGGCACGCGTACCAACGCTGGTTGGCTTGCTGGACGTCAGTGATGAATTCCGGGACTCGCACTATACCGCACCGGTTCTTTAAAGTCCAACTATGGCACGGGCATGACGCCGGCGCGCTAAGGCCCCCTAGCGACACGGAGCGTCGCGTGTGTTGGTCACTTCGCATCAAGGTAGGCACACATATGTAAGCGCTCTGTCCGTCGCCATTGGTCAGGCGGCGAGGAATTTTCCAGAAAGTTCGATCCGTTTCCTCTCCGGCCCGGCGCAGCTGCTTCAGAGCGAAGTGCAAAAGGCACCCTTCCACACGCGCAAAGCTATGCATTCTCCGCCAGTCGTCACTGGATTTTTCTCTCTTGTTCTCCTGTGTTCTACGGGTGGGTGTGGGCGAGTTTCTTTTTGATGCCGCGCCCCCTCTTAAATGTGTGGCGAATTTTGTGACATAGCGCCAATACTACATTTCAATCTCTCTAAGTCGCTAGTACTGGTTGTTTCGGTTTCCGTAACAAGCTTTTATATTCCTTTTTACATCCAGACATGATGTATGCGGATTGCTAACCACAGCGAGAATTCGGTATTGTTGGAGGGATAAACCTCCCGTTGATGCCTATCGATCGACAAGTTATTTGATGCTAGGCATATTAAAAGGAACCCCATCGCTGCACACGTGGCGGAAGGCCACTTCTTTTGTTGTTGATAGTCGTGTAACTATAATATTTCCCACTGTCTCGTCGGTGTCGATACATGAAAACATGGTACGTGTACTGTTTGTGTGCTAAGCGATCAGTTAACTGAAACTTGGACGCAGTTGGCGCAGACGGGACTGCCGGAACCGTACGCCAACCCGTGTCGGAACTCGTGGCCTCCTCCCCTGATGGGCTACATGGACAACATGTATGGCGCTTACACGAGAGAGGTAATGCTGTGTCTGCCCTCCCCTATAGGTAGCTACGCGAAGTCAGGTGTTCGGCAGCACTGTAGTAATAAACGTCACATCCAAGCAAGACAGCAGAGCTCGCTTGTATTAGTTGGCATGATCTATGTTTTCTTAGCCAACAGAGACTGTGTGTGACAATGTCCAGCTGAACAGCTTTTGTTCCGCCAAACCAGAGTTCTCAAAATGGACCACATTGAAAGCGCCAGTCACAAATTATGTAATGTCCACCGTGCAATTGTAGATTGGTGCGAAATTGACTGAAGTTGATTAATTTCGTGGGGAACTGGGCCCAAATAACCTCCACCATGCCAAACGCGAAAGATAATTAAAGACCTCGATACCTTACTCTTCCCTCTTGTTCCTACAGATTTTAAGAACCTAAACGGTGGGGACAAGCATGCATTTGCTCATGACCAAGAAAGGCTAAATTCAGGAGTGCAACTGTTGTGAGATTGTTTCCAAACATGACAAGTTCAGCTGTCCAAAGGGATGAATAGCTAAATCAATATTTTTTTGACACTTTCTCAATGCATACCTGTTTTCCTGATCTTAGATGCTCAACAGCGTATGCCAACTCTCAAAAAGGGCAGTAAGGTTCCTGGATAACAGTGGCTGTGTCTCCAGGTTTGTTTGGAATGGTGTTACTGCCAAAAAGAAAAAGTCATATGTGGGCTGAGCACTGCTGTCGATACAGTTATATTATTACGTATGCACCATGGGAAACCGGCAGAGGGGAAGAAAGGCTTTTATAAGAAGATAATTCCACTCCCGATCAAAATTTTTATTGCGAGTCCTAAATCTTCAGATAAAAATGCTGATAAAAAATTCTCTTCTTCATTTAAATCAAGAATGCTTGGATAGAGGTATTAGGGAAGATTCGAGAAAAAGATCAATTTCGAAACATCCATGTGCGAGGTTAGAACGTTCGCCTACTGGCAAGTGTAATTATTTTCCGCGAAAACAAAAGGCTAGTCTGCCGAATGGATTTTCCCTCCACGGTGCACAATTTCCGAACAGCCATAAAAATGACCCCCATGAGTATTAACGCAAATCCGCATTAATACCCTGCACGAAAGACTTTTGCTGCGTATCGCATGCAAGAGGGACGGGGTTCGTTCCCCAGTGACGCCGGGTACCCACCGGTGATACAGTGGGTACGAACTTCCCCTCACCATATCAGTCTTCGATAGCCTGATTCGTGAGGATTACGTGCAGTAGGAAGCACGAGACGGTAGTACCACGAACGAACTAGCGACGTCGTGCAATTAGTTGTCTCATTTCTTTTATTTGTCTTTTTCTTTTTAGTTTTTTCATCTATATGCGCATTTAGTTACGAATTTGTTCTGTGCTCATTTGCAATTTGTGCGATGCGCTTGTCATGTTAGATTGTTACATGATATGACAGAGGGTTTGCAACAAATATCTCTCATGACTAGGAAGACGAGCGAATTATTTTGTGAAACACGACTGGGTAGCTTTAGTTCGTTAATAAGGTCAAATCTGGCTGAAGGCTCCGTATTCAATCCGCGTCACGGTTAAAATATGGTTCGACAAGCTGGACTTGTAAACGAACAGTAAACATAACACTAGGACCTTTTTCATGCATCCTGGGAGCGACATGACTATGTTGCACTATTCGTCGGCGACCCAGTCATTGTCTCCTGCGCCTACGAATAACATGCCTTCGCTGCTATACAGCTGGCTTCATTCACATTTATTTCCCAAGCCCCCTGAACATAACCTGCAAAATGGCATTCTTGCGGGCTAGTTGGTGTGATTCATTTATGGGGCCAGCATAAACTTTTTGTCTCCCTACGTCTCCCTAAAATGCTACTGAACATAATTTTTTCCCCTCATTTCCTTCCATACTCTGGGCGCGAGCAGGACTGCCTGAACATGTGCCTGCAGGTGAAAATCGTGGACAAATGCAAATGTCTCTCGGCTCAGCTGCCGCACATCCGTATTCTGGCGAAGAAGCATCGCACCTGCACCGACCAGAGTGAGTCACTGTGCGCGTCCTGCAACACCTGGACAATAAAAAAGTTACACAGACGCTCTCACACATCTGAAACGAAGGGCATGAGACGCTCCATGAGGTGATTCAAATGCTTAGGGTTCTATAGGCTTCACCCTCAGCACTTCCCTGATGGACGTCCGCTGTCTGACGTCCAGTGTAGCCTCAGCAGCGAGAAGGGGGAGTGAACTTTGTGGAGGGAGAAGCAAGGCGCAGGGGGGAAGCTAAGAATAGACAGGACAGGAGGTGACCATTCGGGTAGAGGTGCGAGACGACAGACTGAAAGCGCAGGACATGAAGAGCAGAGTATGCTGACCTTGGGAAGGGGGAAGAGAGCCATAGGCGAGGAGGTTGAGGCATTTCAGGTCACCGTCTTGTTCAATGCACGCCCGGCACCAAGCTCATAAGCTCAGCTGCCGGAGAATTAAAGATGCTAAGCATTTTGGATGCCTCTGAAACAAATGACAAACAAGCAAAGGGTTTCATCTTTTTGTGCTCGCATATATGCAGTGATATCTGTTTGCGGCGCTTTGTCTGTTGTCATAGCCGTCAGTGCCGTAGTATGTCGTCGTCTAGATCTCCCCAAGTTCCTCAGTTAGTCGAAGAGAATATCGTCGAGGAGAGTCTGAGCTATGGTGGACACATGCGCCGGAGAGTGCTGGCTCTTCACAATGTGGCGCATTCTTGGTTCTTTATCAATGGCCCGTTACCACTCGTCACATGCGGCACTGTGCACATGAGACAAGTTTGGAATTCTCGCAAGGCGGGGGCCAAAAGTTTTCCGAAGTTCGCTGATAGGTATACATGGCATATCTGAATATCAGGTCCTAAATAGAACTAAGGTTCATGCTCAAGAGCGACATATATCACGACGAGTCGTGACCACTTCGGAGGTAAGGAACAGAGAGCTCTAGCTTGTCTCCTTTTAGCAGTATTCGGGCTGTAAACGACATGCAGCGAAATGGCGCTCACGACATCACTCCTCCGTTCAGCTCAAAATACATCATGGGTATTTCCTGTATGTTTCTAACTATGATCCGTTCTGGTGCAGAGCTGGAGTGCGCTTCTGAAGTTTCCGCAATCGAGACCAACGTGAAGCTTGAGAAAGAGTGTGGCTGCCATCGCTCCTGCCGGTAAGAACTGGGATATAGAGCGCCGTATATTTTTATCTTTTCTTCCCATTTCTTCCGCATTTCCTTGTCTCTTTAGTCTGAGGCCAAAGTGCAACCTGTTACTCGCCTTTCGGGAGAGGTTACTCTGAGACGTCCCGGCTGCTACTGAGGATTCGTGTTCCACTGCTGATCCTGTTCTTATCGGCTCGGTTTTAGGCCGCGGTTCTTACGAGCGTGAAATGCGAAGACACGCTTGCACCGAGTCCTTCCGATTCTTTCATAAAGCGCCTGTCGAAATAAATCCCGCATAATAACCATGTTTGTGTAATTTGCCGTAGTCTTTCGTGGGCGTTGTTTAGAACTTCAATGGGATGAGGATTTGGTGTAAGTAGAGCGAGAAGGCCTTGTGCGGAGTGCCATGTTTTGAGCGCTACCACACCGTTGATAGTCTCCAGCAGTATGAAGGGAATCAGTGGAAGAACAATGCATTTTGTACACTGTCTTTCAAATCCATCGCTTTTTTTTTCTGAAGTTTAAAGCGCGGGCATTAGATAACACCTAATAAAACATTGTTCTGTGCCGTATAATGTTTTCACAGATAATTTTGTCTTTTAAACATGTTATTCAAGTGTTTCACATCATGACATTATGAGTCATTTTGGCACCTGTTTTTTAGTGAGACCTTAAGGGGCTAGTGAAGTATAAAATTTCTCTTTGTATGAAGCTTCTGGATACTGCCAAGAGTGACTTGGCTCTGAAGAGAATACTGCGCATACACAGTGTCGTCCTTCCTTTCAGGGACATCTCATACAAGCGCGACGTGACAATTACTACCCTGAGAGAGGTAAGCACGAGAGCCGAATAGCGCAAACAGAGCGGAAGCGGGCAAAATAACGGACGTAGGGAACACACTTAGTACTGAATGCCTAAGCTAGTTCAATTTTAGTTCACATATTTATGGCATTAAACAGATGCGCCTATTCTCCCCCAAGTGTAACTAATACATCTGCTCGTAGTACATTAGTTAAAAGTGCAGAACTTCCTTGTATTTACTCTGTCTTCTTTTCAGTGAACTAAGGGATGCCGATTTCTATTTGCGGCAGGAAAGCAGCATTAAGACTAATATACTAG
This sequence comes from Amblyomma mixtum, assembly GCF_055824585.1. Taxonomy (NCBI): domain Eukaryota; kingdom Metazoa; phylum Arthropoda; class Arachnida; order Ixodida; family Ixodidae; genus Amblyomma; species Amblyomma mixtum. The sequence continues at coordinate 235,000,935 of NC_143012.1, forward strand.
TACCACACAAGAATTATAGATGGGACGAATAACGGGTTGTTTGTGTGAGCATAATAAACCGACCAGCAATCATTCAAATCAATGACAATTATTATATAAATTTCACCAGTATCGAAAAAAGGACCTCGTCAATCTGTAGAATGGAGATGAATGATGGAAAGTGCTGAGAACCACGGCACCGTTAAGGTCGCTTCGCTGACAGTTTTAGCCCTCCATCAATCGTATAACATATTTCACAAACACCGTGATCATTAAAAAGGTCAGTGGCTGAAAAAGCTCAGCACAAGCGTGCCTGAGGCGTGTGAACATCGGTATGCTGAGATAGGAGTGAAAAAATATGCTCGCTAAGAACGCATTCTTGGGCAGCTCGGCTTCTTACAGCAGTATACACAGAAAGTCAGGTGCAATAGACTCTCTCACCGGTTTCAATTCTCATTGCAGGATATCTCGGCACAGACCAAGGAACACGGGTACGACGCTCGCCGAGTTCTTATTCTGCGGCGCACGAAACTGGGCACTAGAAAACGCCGGCGCCATTGACAAACTTCCACGCATACACCTTTTTTTTTTAACTTACTTCTCACCTAGACTCGTGTTGCGTCCTTCACGTGTACTGTCAACACGCTTCCCTATTTTTGTTTGTTTGTTAAGCCCTCTCTCATACTAGCCTCTGTTAGCTCTCGTTTAGCCCTTTCAACAAGTTAACTAGAAAGATTAAGAGGGTGTTTTCTTTTTTCACATCTAACATGTGTTCGTGGCCAAGAGTCCCTCTCGTAGGGAACTCCTACATGCAGTAAGTATACTCAAATCAAGGCATATGACGTCACCAGTCACTGCGCAGAGCAGCGATTACTCGAGTAGAGTAAGGAGTATACCACGGAACATTTGGCACGCTGTTGACGAGCTTACAGCGCGTGCTCGAACACCTCTTCTCAAACGCTGCATTCTATACATGATCGAAATCATGAAGGGATACATAGCTTTTGATTGTTTTGTCTATTACTACGAGTGAAAGAAAATATTGTTGCAACATTTCCTCCACAGTGCTTTTCTTCGTGACAGAGACTGTAACAGAAGTCAGTGTAGTGCGCGTTTGAAAGTAGGTTGAAAGAATCTGCTTTTTTTCTTTCAGCAGATAAAATGTCTTACATTTCCCTAGCTCCGTCTCATTCTCGGCTTTTTTTTCCTGATGTAGGCCACCGGCTCGCCTGGTCCTGTATTTCAACTCTCTCACCTACGAGCAGATAACATCAGTACCGAAATACGATGTGAGTACGGGGAACTCTACTCAACGTCCTTAAAACGTTAAGCCGAGTCCATCTGCGTATTTGAGGCGCCCAGAAGTAGGCAGTCACATTCCTTACAAGTGGCGAACCAGTGTAGACGAAAAGAAGTTTTTCACAGCGTTACACCTGAACATTCGTTCAATGATGTACAAACATCAAATGATTGATAGCCTCGTGAATAACCTCCTAGAATGTTTTGACTGCCATACGTTCAGTGAAACGTAGTGTCAACAACAAAGCGATCTTATGCATTTAAATCCTTTTCCCACTTTACAACTTAAACAGGCTGTCACGAGGAGGGGGCGTGGCCATATATGTAAAATCTTCCTATAAATGTGAACCGGAATTTTCAGCTTCGACAGACAGCTGCTAGATTCTAACACTACGCCATAATAAATATATTGTATCCATTGTCTACCGGCCTCCAAATGGAAACTGCGATCTTCTTTATAATAATCCTAACCAACTTCTAGGATGCTCTTCTTTCAACCCATATACCTTAGTTATGAATGGATATTTCAATGTTAGCATAAATGAGAAGAGCATCATTAACATTCTCTAGAATAATCGAATCGAATGGATTTACTAATGTGGTCTCTTCTTCAAAAAGAACTACGACGCCCAGCTAGAGCACTATTGATCTTTTCATAGTTAATGCTGACACAACAGTTCACTGCGCTGGCACTGTGTCATGTGATATTAGCGACCATTGTCCAGTTGATGTATCCGTTAAGAAGCGCTGCTGTGCGAGAAATGCATATCATTTTATAAAGTTCCAATCATTCAGTAGCGAAAACTTAATCGCCTTCAGGCAAGCAATACAGAGCATAGATTTGTCAGACATCTTTAATTACGCTTGCGTTAATGACTCTTACAATTCATTCATTTAAAAGTTTACGACTATCTATGGTTATCATTTTCCTTGGATAACAAAGCGAAAACGCAAAAAAAAATTAAGGAAACCTTGAACGACCCCTGAACCCTACCAGCAGATTAAAACAAAGGACAAACACTGTCATAAATTTTCATTAGGAAGGAACAAAAATGATTTTTATCCTTTTTAAAGAGTTTATGAACTCTGACTACAGAACTACGGGCACGAAGGAGCTATTACCAACAACTGTTCATGAACAAACGGCGAGACAATCCGAAACTAATGAGGTAGACCGTGAATGAAGTAATGAATGGCCCAAACAGCATTGAGAGTGTTGGTGAACTTTTAATTGATAGGTTGCCAGTAACGGGTGCCGCGTTAGCGGAACGTTTCAATCAGTACTCAGTTAATCTGCCGAACACAACTTATAATAAAGACGCTGCTGGCTCCATTTGGAGGCAATTAAAAAAATTCCTTATTTCTCCAGTCTACTGTACCCTCTGAAGTATTTTCTACGTTTACGGCACTAAATAACAGCTCTAGCTCCGGCACAGAGGGTTTGACTATTAGACCATTATTATTGGCCGACCTTCTTGCGCCATGTCTAACGTACATTTTTAACCTATCCATTTCGTTCAGTGTATTTCCGAACAAGTTGATGCTGGCGAAAGTTATTATTCTTCAAAAACGTGCTTCAGAGCATGACATGAGCAATTACCGCCAAGTGTCGATTCTGCCAATGTTTTCAGAGCCACTGGAAAAGATTTCGCTTAGGCGCGTAGGACGTTTCTGTAATCAACACTCCCTCATAGATGATTAGTTTGGTTCCCGACCGGGCTGTATGGAATCTGCTGTACTGACACAAAAGGAGGAGGAGGATATAGAAGAGGAAAGGCAGGGAGGTTAACCGAAAGAATAATCGGTTTGCTAGCCTACACGGGGGGAAGGGAGTGAGGGGATAAAAAAAATGAAAGAGAAAGGAGAGTAACAGAAAATTGAAGTCACTCTAAAACGTCACTGTTCCTTAAAGTCACAGCCTATCGTGCAGGCCAGAAGTTCTCAAGAAGCGGAGCAGTGCCTTGCAGGCCTTCTCCGCCGACGACCGCCGCGGCCAGTGGCCGAGAATCTTCATTTCCGTGAAAGGGCGTGTATCTAGGCGCTCCAGCGCACGGCTGAGAGACTGCCTTTCGGTGGTGTAGGCAGGGCAGTCACAAAGAATGTGGGTTATGGTCTCGTCATGCCCGCAGATGGAACATGCAGGACTATCAGCCATACCGATTAAGAATGAATAGTGGTTGGTGAAAGCTACACCAAGCCAGAGGCGACACAGCAAAGTTTCTTCTCGTCTTGGTAGGCCTGATGGTAGCCGGAGCTTAAGATCTGGGTCCAAGGATTGTAAACGGGAATTGCAAAATTGGCCGGAATTCCACGCGGCAAGCGTGATGTCCCGCGCAAGTGCGCGAAGCCTGCTCGCTGCATCCGATCTCGAAATGGGGATCGACACAAAATCGCCGTCGTCGTGGGCAGTTCGCGCGACCTCATCCGCGCGGTGATTACCTGCTATGCCGCTGTGTCCCGGTAGCCATTGGTAGATAATGTCATGTCCTTTGTTGGTGGCACTGACACAAAAAGAACTCATTTTACATATAGAAGAACAACTACTAATTTTAGCCATATTTGTTGATCTCAGTAAAGCCTCTGACTGCATGAATCAGCATTCTACAAGACAAACTTCATAGGTACGGAGTCAGAGGACGACGCCAAAAATGTGTTAGCATTAACGGCTTGTGCTCCTTCTTTGAATATATTAAGTGTAATTTACCTCAAATAAGTAGATTGAGACCTTCTTGTTTATTTTATATAATTATTTATGACGTGGCAAAAATTCATAATTCCATCTGTTGCGACGGAAGTTGCCCCGCAGCATTTCTGCTTGTCCGTAATAATTTATTACCGTAATAACCGTTGCAGGCCGTAATAATCACCGGTCCTGAATCCCCAGTGGCTGCAGAGCAACTGACTAAAGCAGCGGTCAGACGTGTGACGCAACGGAGGGCGCTAAGAATCTGTTTCCAGACAGTCTAGCATTGAAACCTGAACTTGGGAAAGTTTGCCGCAAGATCCTCACGACCTCGAGAGTCCGTAATTTTTGAAGGTCGCCAACATTATCTTAATCCTTTAGAAATTGAACATCAAGGACTTGAAAAATTACAGACCGCTCAACTTTCTGTCCGTTTCTTATAAGGTATTCACTAGGATAATCGCTAATATATTCGAAGCAACCTTGGCCTTCAATCAACCAAAGGACCAGGCTGACTTTTGTAAGGGCTACTGGATAATGCGCCATATTCACACTATCAATTAGGGGAGAGATAAATGCGCAAAATATTAACCAACACCTTCATATAGCCTTCACTGATAACGAGAAAGCATTAGACTCAGTTCAAACTTTAGGCATTACGTTATCAGAATTTAAAGGTATATGTAAGAGTAATGGAGAATATACACAGCGGTTGTACAGCCACCATAGTCCTCCTTAGACATACAGAAATTAGATTGAGGTTGAAAGTAACCTCGCCCGCTCCACTAAAGTACCGCGGGTAGAATCCTTAGACATACAAATAAAATTCAAAAAAGCAGGGTGTTAATTATTTATTATTTATTTATGCAATACCGCTGGCCTTACGCCTTCGGTCCAAGCAGTGGCCAAACAAAAATAACATTCGTAACATCAATTTGTTCAACACGATCTCTGTTGTAGTGTCCACCGCGTGTTTACAGGAGGTATTCATAGACCTCGGTTTCAAACAATTGTGGATGGGAGTTAACGGAGAAGACCGCAGTAATCTGAGAATCGTCGATGGCATTGCTTTCCTAGTAACTCAAGGGGACGAATTCGAGAGCATGGTCAATCACATAGCCAGACAAAGCGGAACGGTGGGTCTTAAAATTAATGCCGAAAACTGAAATGTTCAACCATCTCGGGTGTGAACGGCAGTTCACGATATGCAAGTAAGCATTAGAAGTGGTAAAGGAATATATGTGTTTTTGGCAGGTAGTGACAGCAGATCCCAACCACGAGACTGAAATTACTAGGAGAACAAGAATGGTGTGGAGTGCATCCGGTAGGTGCTCTCAGACCATGCATGGTAGCTTACCAGTATTCCTCAAGAGGAAATTGTAAACTAAAGGCGCCAAAAACCACACACACACACACAAGACAAGAGAACAGGACAGAGCGCCACTCACAACTAGTTTATTTTGCAGACCACAGATACGTATATATACATAACTCAAGAGGAAAGTATATAAAAGCTGTATCTTACCGGTACCCACCTATGGGGCAGAAACGTAGTGCTAACGAAATGGGTTGAACTTAAATTGAGGACAACAAAACGAGCAATGCAAAGAAAAACAACAATAGGTGTAACAAACAGGAAGAGAGCAGAGTGACTCAGCGAACAAACGCGATTTAATGACATCCTGGTTGAAATCAAGCAGAAGTGGGCGTAGGCAGGACATGTAATTCGAAGGCAAGGCAAGCCATGTTCATTAAGGGTAACGGAGTGGTTTCCAAGAGAAGAGAGAAGTAGTAAGGGATGGCAGAAAGTCAGGTGGACGGATGAAATTGGGATGTTTGCGGGGATAAGCTGGCACATGGCATGGCTAACTGGAGACATTTTGGAGAGACCTTTCACCGGCAGTTGGCATAGCTAGACTTTTGCTGCTGATGATGATGAATAATTTAATAAACGTATTTCGACACTATCACCAAGCTGCGTTTCCCACAAAGTCGTAGTTGAACTCTTATTCAATACCGGATTTTCAGTATCAGCAGCGTTATTCATATGAACACACGTGGAGTGAGAGCGTATTCATTTCGTGCAGACCTGGCCATTGCTTACAGATATGCCAATATGACATTAAAGGATGGCTTCACATTTAGATTGAACAGCATCGTTCTGTTAGCGACGAAGATATGCCAATATAACGTTAAAGGATGGCTTCACAATTAGATTGAACAGCATCGTGCTGTTAGCGACGTAAGAGGATCTGTCATTATAACACAACTGCATGAGCATTAGCCATTACCAATCAATTGCATCGATTGCAGACTGCGCAGAATCTGCCACGAGTTTTAATCACGAAGACCTACCAAAATGGTGCGGCGAAAGTATCTTGGGCACATTCGACCTTTTGGTCGAATGTGCCCAAGATATACTCGGCTTAGAGGACGTAAGATGCCAAACGCTTTGAAACAGCAGCTTAGGTGGTAAATAAAAGATTCGGTGAGGCTTTTTGCACTGAAAGGTCCACGTGGAGAACTGAGAGGGATTGAAGATCGTTCAGTAGAACACGCAGTGAAAACACGCAGAGGTGCATTGTTCATACGAGTGTGGTTCTACGCCAACACCTTCGCTTACGCTGATTGGCCCGAGCACACTGCCTGTCATTGGTTGGCAGTTTTCTCGCAGCGTCGTGAACGTACAGTGTTGATTCTGCTTAACCACCTCCTGATGGCTAGTCACGTGACACCCATTTAAAAGTTGATCAAGTGACTTCACTGAGACTTCGCTTGCTAACTTACGACAACAGCGTCGCCATGAAGTACACCGCGGGAAACCTCACCAAAATTTGTTTTCTCTCTCGTGCACATAATGCACATTTTCACAGGAAATCCGCGTATTGAGCAATCTGGGCGGCATCAGCGGCATGTACTTGGGACTCTCCTTCTTCGTGCTCTTCCAAATGCTCGACATCCTGGTGGTCGGGGCACTGCGCCTCGCCAGACAACTCCGCTGGGACACACATTCACGCAGACGTGTGGTCCCGGGATCTGAAATATCCCTGCACAGAACTGCGTGAACTAGCACTGTTGCGTGCGTCATCACTAATTCTTCAACCCTCCACCTTCTGCTGCTGAACCTGCGAGTGATCTTTGTGTCGGTCTGGCCACTATCCTCTAGAGTTATCGGTCCAACCAGTGTTCGTACATATTTATTGGTTTATCTCAATAAAGTTTCTCACAAAGAAAAATTTACTTTCGCGTTCAGCTGTTGGTCGCAAAGTTCACAGGATCGAATCCAGCCCGCGTAGGCCGAATTTCGATGCAGGCCTCCTGAGGCCTTGAAGACCCTCAGGCTCTCTAAATTAATCCGGAGCTCTCCAATACGGCGCCTTCCTAGGAAATGTGTCGCTTCCGGGTTTTACACCCCGCATATCGCAGTCGCCACCTCCATAATAATGCTCATACGATTACAGCTACCGATTAAAACAGGTGGACAATGTCGATGGTGTCTGAGTACCATTACTGTATAGAAAACGATGCTTACAAATCGCAGGAGGGCATGATAGGCCCTCACCGTCGATGAATTTGTTTTGCGCATGTCACTTATGTTTTTTTTTTCTCCCGCTCCTGATTACAGCCCCACCTAGAGGCTAGCAGTACTGTGTAAAATAAATAGCCGTGGCTAGTGTCCAAGAATCTTGAACTCCGTTAGCGGTTCTTAAGTGTGTCAGGCCTGCACGACAGGCTGTGACTTTGCCGAAGCCTTTTTGCCTTCTACTTTTTCTTATATCTCTCTTTTCTCTATCACCTTTATCCAGTGATGGCAACGATAATGCCGACAGCGAAGAACATGATTACTGGTGGATGAGTGAATAAAGAAATCAATCAATCAGTCAATCAATCAGTCCGCCGCGGTGGCTCAGTGGTTACGGCGCTCGGCTGCTGGCCCAAAAGACACGGGTTCGATCCCGGCCGCGGCGGCCGAATTTCGATGGAGGCGAAATTCCAGAGGCCCGTGTACTGTGCGATGTCAGTGCACTTTAATGAACCCCAGGTGGTCGAAATTTCCGGAGCCCTTCACTACGGCGTTCCTCATAGCCTTAGTTGATTTGGGACGTTAAACCCCAATAAACCAATAAACCAATCAATCAATTAATCAATCAATCTCTTTATTCTTATTCTTTACAACACTGTGACAACGAGCCGATGTAAAAGCTGATTAATGCACCTTGGGACGCATTTGACAGTGACTTCTGGATGGGTTTGCACTGTCGCACTGCAATGCCCCAGTATTGAAGAATGTCGAAGAAGTCAATACGGTCGAATGGTTGAACTCGGGTAGAAGTGACTGTCGGATAGAGAACTATTCGATTAGCATGTCGACTATATTCAATATTCGCCCATCTCCCGTAAAATGCAAAGTTGGAGACGAAAATTGGTTAGGGGAAAGGGAAGCCAAATAATTGGCTCACTCTCGGTGGGCACCTCAGCCGTGCCCTGAGAAAGAGGGTGAAAGATGGAGTGAAGAAAAGAAGAGAGAAAGAGGCGCCGTAGTGGAGGGCTCCGAAATAATTTTGACAATTTGGTGTTCCTAATTTGCACTGATATCGCACCGCACACGGGCGCCTCTTGCATTTCGCCTCCATCGAAACGCTACAGGCGTGGACCAGAATTTTATCCTTCGTCCTCGAGCTCAGCATCTGTACGCCATTACCACTGAGACACAGAGGCGAGTTGTTGTGTTGCTCTCTTTTATTTTGGCCTATTTATTTAATTTTGACCTAGTTAAAACGACCTATTTATTCCAGACACAGCGATGTAATTGCCTGCAACATTTGCGAAAGCTGGTTGATATGAAAAGAGTTTTTTTTTTTTTTTTGCTAGGCCCCGGCGATGTAGGTCAACTGACGTACAGGTGCCGTCAAAAGTAAATGGAAGGCAATATTAACAAAAAAATTTGATCATTGCCCTCCCCAATTGATGCATCCTTGAATACATATGTGCAGCCTAATTGCGATTGTGCGAATTGCACTTTGCACCAACAAACATGGACCATTATGCTTTATATTTAAAGAAATTAAATTTTTTTGACCAAGACGCCTTCCATTTACTTTTGATGGTGAGTGTACATGTGCTTGAAAAATTAGTGAAAACGTTCATGTAGATAAAATTTCGTTCGTGTAAGTGACCTGGGCGCAGAAAAAAAGGCACGACTTTTCTGCTGCTATGTGCGAGACGTGTTCATGTGCGCATATTAAATTGTGTGACGCTATATTAAATTTATGCTGAATTGCAGCCGTCAACTTCATTGATTTGTAAAACAGTCTGGTTACGAGAGGTACGCTGAAACACATGATGGCACGCGCAACGATATTTAATGACATGAATTATAGGATATTTTTTTGCTCTTTCTTCGTGCTTTCGTGCTTTTCTAAAATTGTCGCAACTGGCAGGAAAACTGAGTCAAAGTTGCATTTCAGTGATGTGAAGAAAGGGCTAAGGCGTTTAGAGTGGTTACAAAGATGATGCAACTAGGCACAGTCTTTGTCAAAAATATACAGCACAAGGAGTTTGCTTCCAAGACGTGTAGCGAGGCTCTTAAGCACGTTTGACAATCCTAAGCTTGGGATGGTTGAGGGCTTAAATTTCTCTTCCTTTGTGAGATTAGGGTACGTGAGTATGCAAAAAGAGTCGCACTGCAGGGCTGAGAAGCGGAATCTTTGGGTTGTGCACTTTTGACAAAGACTGTACATTCTTAATGGAAACCCAGCTCGACTGACTTACATATGCGCACGTCAGGAAATATTTTCAGGGCGAAAAAGCTGTAAGTGGGTTGCGTACGTAACAATCTGGGCTCCGTCAGGCCAGGATAACAACGTGTTTTTTTTTTTGCACATACAGGTTTTTAAAAGTGTTTGTAGTGGGCATAGCATGTGTCTCTTTTTTTTTATTTCTCACACACTGTCTAACCCCTAAAAAGGTGAAGCAAGATAGCCGCCGTTTACCGGCACCTTAACCAGAGTGAAAGGAAGTTGCTGGCGGCCGTTTCTTTTTTTAGTTTAACAAAAAACGCTCTATGTACCGTATCTCAAAACGGCTATATTCGCTCTTTTCATTCTGTATGTCAGAAAAGTTCAAGTACAATACTCTATGTTCCCATGTGAAGACAGGATCCCTGACAATTAAAAAATACCGGCCGCCATGGTGGCTCACTAAATAAAGAAAAAAAATGCCGCGGTAGCTCAGTGTTTATGGCGCTCGGCTGCTGGCCCGACAGACGACGCGGGTTCGATACCGGCCGCGGCGGTCCAATTTCGATGGAGGCGAAGTTCTAGAGGCCCGTGTATTGTGCGATGTCAGTGCACGTTAAGGAACCCCAGGTGGTCGAAATTTCCGGAGCCCTCCACTACGGCGTCCCTCGCAGCCTTGGGACGTTGAACCTCCCTCAAAAAAGAAAACATCTTATGTGTCTTTTTTTTTTTTGCTGTAAAGAGCATGTTCTATACATCATTATCACCACTTCTTAAGATTCAATTTGTAGTTGGGAACAGAGAGTAAGTCGTTGTTACTAAGAGCACAATCCTTGCCCCCAAAGCAATCATTTGATGCTCAAAAAGCTGAAAATAGGCTTCATAAGGATTTAGCTCATGAGGCGCACGACGGAAACAGAGAATGTAAAACGCGAAGCAAAAATGAAAATCACTTGTGTTTGCTCGCTCTAGAATTCAAACACCTGGTATCCCGCGGCGTTGGCCTTCGAGCGCGCATACTTTCTATTCGGTACCCGACGTGACTGTATAACGAAAACATCGCGAAAGCAGATGCCGAGGCCTGTCGCATATTTCGCGCTCCAGTTTGCTTCGCTGTTGCACTCAGGGTTCAGCTGCGTACTATAGAGTTCGCCCGTGTACGTGTCCTGTCTCCGGGTGTACACAGAGAGAGAGGGAGTGAGGCGCAAAATGGCGCTGACTGCACCTCCAGAAGGAAGCGTGGTCACCATGGAAGAAGAAGAGGCGTTCATCATCCGCTGCATGCGCAAAGTGGGCACCGATCTTTCGCACGCGAAGGCATTGGCCGACGTTCTCGTCACTGCCGACTACTGGGGAGAGCACAGCTACGGAATCGATCATTTGCGTGAGCAGGTGTCCCCGCTGCCTGTCTGTGTTCACTTGCGTGATTACTTGCCGAATTCAGCATACATAGGAGGCCTTGACTCAGTACGATGCGGTAATGAGTTGGTTGCATTGTACAGCACTGCAAGTGAAATGGCGTCACGTACCAGTGATGACGCAAGAATGCGCGCAGTTGCACTGAAAAACAAACTTGCACTCTTCAAAGAAACAGGCTCAGTGGCAGCGATAGCGACGCGTGCACTGTGCGATCGTGGTGATCACGATGTCAATGGCTTTTACCACTTTCACCCTGCTACGTCAAAAAAAAAAGAAAATTACTACGCTTACGTTGTAGGACACTAAACTCGGCGAGTGCAAGTGTAGACGGAATTTCTTTTAGCTTTAAACCTCTACTTCTCACTCCTTCCCTAATCCCGTCATTTACGCTGCGTTCCAGGTGTTCACTCACTGTAATATTTGAAATCTGAAATATCGACAGTAGTGACGTCATTATGAGCTCCTCCGCACTTATCTGACGCAGTGAGATAAACCCGGAATATCACCACGGCCTAAGTTGACAAATACGTCACCAATTTAAATGCTAGAGAAAAATTAATTGGCATGTGTTACCTAGGAGCTCCGTACATTCGAATTTTCGAATCTCTTAAAATTCTCAGAAAACCATCTCGGCTTTTAAATTCTTTTTTTAACGGCACTAAGATGCAGACATCTCTGAGTCAGTCATAGGATTAGCCGCCTTGGCATTAGAACACACAAATACACACAAAAAGATATTTTATGTATACCGTATGCATGTGAATTGTGTATGTCGTGACCTGTGTTATGTGTGCGCAGTGCATGTAGGCTTTGAGCGTGTCGAGTCTGTGTTGTGTGTGTTATGTTGTTTCATGTCTTCACGCATATGTGTGCGTGCATGAAGTCAATTTTCTTCGGCATCAAACAGCCACTGAAAGCCACCAAACTTTCGTCTCATTCTTCTCTAACAGAGCTGTATGTGGCGGACATTCAGAAGGGCCTGTGTGAGCCTTCCGACGAGCCAGCGGTGATACGTGAACAGCTGGCCACCGCCCTCGTCGACGGTAGAAATGCTCTGGGCCCCATCGTCGGCAAGTTCTGCATGGAGCTGGCCATGAAGAAGGCTCGAGAAGCAGGCATAGGATGGGTCGTGGCCCGAGGTAACATAAATAGCGCAGAACTAAAGCTGTAGGTAAGGCGGCATTTAGGACTCTGGAAAAGTAATCGCTGGAGGCACCGCGTAGTTCATATATCGCTGCAGCAGCGCCACCGCACCTCGGCGTGGCTTCAAAATTTTAAAATGAGCTGATTTGCTAAGCGTAAAGTGGCAGCTCGGGCAGTTTTGCTGTTTCTGTACGCGCTGGAGATTTTTCGTGGATTTCTTGCTCACGACGCCAGCTTTTCTGCGGAAGAGGGTGTTTATATATTTGTTTTATTTATTTATGCATACCGCAGCCTCGGCGAGGCTTTAGCAGTAGTGCTGTAAAATACAAAGAAAGAGCAATACAAAGAACAATACAAAGAACAATACAAAGAAATAAAGAAAGCAATCATACAACATTAGGAAGAGGCTTGTAAGAATTTTTCTAATGAAAATGAGCGGATGTTGCCTCCTAAGGAATTCCAAACATCAATGCAGTGGTTGTGGTGGGATGCGGTTGCCGTATCTACAAAACTGGCATCTCCACAGAACGCTGAAGTCAGTGCCGTTGAAGTTGTCGAAAGTGCAACAAGCCGCGGTGCGAGCTGCGACAACAAGCACCGGTGCGAGCTGCGACAACAAGCACCGGTGCGAGCTCCGATACCGATAACAAATATTTGGTAGTGGTTTAGCTCTGGCTAAACCTGGAGGATTGCGAAAGCAACGAGGAGAGAGAGAGGGGCGTTGGAGAGCGCGCGGCAGCGGCGGCGGCCCCGGCACGCTAGCTATGCGCCGCTACTGCGCATGCGCAACTGGCGAGCGCGGCGACGGCACCTCTGAGTCACCCGCGCAGCGACGGCGGTGGCGCGCCAGCTTTGAGGCGTGTGACGTCACTGCTTGCGCATGCGCAGTACGGCCTTTCGTCAGCTCCGCGAAATGGCTCGGCGACTCCCGTAGTGTTGCTTTCGCAACAAAAGGTAGTAGTTCATAAATGCGACGTAAAGCCACTGGCGACAGAGCGAAATTGTTTCACGTTGGGGTAGGCCGGGTGGAAGCTGGAGCTTAAAGTAGCTACAGCTCCGGCTGTAGGAGCTGACCAGAACTGGCCGGAATTCCACGAGGCAAACGTGATCTCCCGTGCAAATGTTCGAAGCCCACCCGTTGCGTCCACTCTCGAAGTTGGGATTGACACACAATCGAGTCGTCGTGGGCAGTTTGTGCGGCTTCGTTTGCGCCGTGACTGCCTGCAGTGATGCTGGGTCCTGATAGTCATTGGTAGACTACATTGTGACCTTCAGTAATGGAAGAGTGATGTAGCTCTCGGATTTCGGTGACCATTCGAGCATGGTAGCGACGTCGAAGAGGAGCTTGTACTCCTTAGAGGGCTGCTTTTATGTGAGTGAAAATATACAACTGCTGGGAGCTTTCTTGATTAATATATTCAACGGCAACCAGAATCTTTAAAAATAATTGAAAAGAAACGATACAAAACACTGGCCCTTGCCGCTCTCTTCTGTCACTGTCTTCTAAATAGCCACAATATAAGCTTCTTCACAACAGCCTCTTCATGATGAGGTAGGTTTTGTGTTTTCTCATGAATTTACCTAGCGAAGTAACTCATTTGTATACAATGCCTTAATATTCCCTGCAGGTTCCAGCTGTTACGGCATTGCGGGTTACTACAGTACGATGGCTTCGTCAAAAGGTATGATTGTAAGTAAAGCTTCAGTTCTACTACTCAGATGAAGCGTCCTGATTAACAGCACAAGTACTGATCACACTACCGGACGTGTTATGTGAGGATGATTAAGGTTTGGTTGGTTTATGGGGTTTAACGTCCCAAAGCGACTAAGGCTATGAGAGACGCCGTAGTGGAGGGCTCCGGAAATTTCGACCACCTGGGGTTCTTTAACGTGCACTGACATCGCACAGTACACGGGCCTCTAGAATTTCTCCTCCAAAGAAATTCTAGCCGCCGCAGCCGGGATCGAACCCGCGTCTTTTGGGTCAGCAGCCGAGCACCATAACCGCTGAGCCACCGCGGCGGCTGAGGATGATTAAGTCGCGCTCCTAGTCACGTGAAATCAATGTGAGAAAGTGGAGTTACTTGATAAAAAAAAACTGGCTACTTTTACGGTATCTGCATTAAAGGCATCTTAAGTGTGTTTTATTGGCCTTCCCTTGGCTGCACCTACGTAAGAAAAACTGGACTATGAGCTTGAAAGTGAAGCTTAAGAAGTATCCAAAAAACAAATCTTTTACTAGGCCACACCAGGTACATTATATCCGTCAGAGAAGTGCTAAATCGTTAAAAAAGAAATTGAGACTTTTGGTCGCACTCTATACAGCAGCAGTAGGCAGCGATAGCTGGCTTTACAGCTGTTCCTTGGAAGACGCCCCGAAGAGCAGTGATCCTGCTCCGCCAGCTACCAAGCAAGCTCTAGGCTAAACCAGCGTATACTGAAATTTAATCAGGATCCACCTCCTTCTCATAAGCTCAGGAAACGGCGGGCGCACACTCTAAACACTTTGCGAGCCCTCATAGCCTCGCGTTCCTCTATGTAATGATTAGGCCTAATTCGACGGACTACCACTCCTTTGTCTGAGTCGTTTGTTGGTTTCTCCGCTAGTATTGGGCGAATAAATGCGCTTTCCGAAGGCGGACTTGCAACAAATCGTGTAACAGTGTTATGCATTACCTGCAAGCATATAGCAGCAGTCGCTCCCCTTCGCATACATCATAAAACGCATTCATTATACGTTGCGCTGAAAGAAACGAAGTTATCACGGTAAGGGCATATAGGAAAGCAGTGGCACTTAATATGAGTGCTATGGACATCTCTACGGGACATCTGTCAGTAAAGTATTCAAGGTGCACTGAAGAGGAATCTGAACTCGTCTTTTTGCCGCGGGAACTCGATCTACACGTTCCGGGCATTCTTAGAAACTTCGGTTTATTGCTCTGTGTGGCCGATTTCCCTAATTAAATCGAATTAACGCCCGGCTCCCGCCTTTTTTTTTTAATTCTCCCTCGTACGGTGGGCGGAGTCGACCAACGCGGGGAATGCCTTTCACCCAGTCCCGTGGCGGTTTGCCGCTCTGCCATCGGCGGAGTAATACGTAGTAGTCCGTAGAAGCAAATAGTCCGCGCGTATTTTTATTTCTGCGGGCTTATTTTTCGGTCATATTATCTGCAAATGAAACTATTTATTCGCGGAAACCTAAAAAACAAAATGAAGCGAAAGCAAAGCCTCCACGGAGCTGGCTGAAAGGCACTCCCCGCGTTGGTCGACTCCGCCCACCGTACGAGGGAGAATTCAAAAAGAAAGGCGGGAGCCGGGCGTTAATTCTATTTAATTAGGGAAATCGGCCACACAGGGCAATAAGTCGCAGTTTCTAAGAATGCTAGGAACGTTTAGATCGAGTTCCCGCGGCAAAAAGACGAGTTCAGATTCCTCTTCAGTGCACCTTTAATGGTAGGGCCCTGCATTATGCTAAGCATTAAAAAAACGTGATGGTAGTCTCAAACGAGCCCCGCAGGCATGTGGTAAGTTTACAGGTTAGTTACGAATATTTCCTTTTAATGCCCCTTTATTTTATTTTTTTTCGAATGCCGCAGCATAGATTTGATTAAACTGATTGGAATTGCGCCAACGTAATTTACTCTGCTTTTGTTTTAGGGAATGACATTCACGAGTTCATATCCCGAAGTGGCTCCCGCTGGTGGAAAGAAGGTAACACTTCTGTCCGCGTCTTTGTTTTTCTCATTTCTCTTTTTTTTTTAATTTGCGCTTTCGCTGTTTTCACTTCTAACTCGAAATCCTACTGCCTCATTGCCACTGCCGCATATAGGTAATATGCAAATTGTCGGCGTTATAGTTCGCGAAGCAGGAAGAAGATGAGCACGCGTTTGACTGGTCAGCGCTCCCTCTACGCACTCATTTAAAATCGCGTCTTGCCATGGCAGAAAACACCTGCACCCTACACTGCAACACTCACGTAATGGACTTAGATGCGGCGCATGCACTTTTAATGCACTGGCATTACTGGCCGCGGTGAGCGATTTCAGCAATCTCTATGGGGTCCTTCTACGTCACACGAACAGAAAAAATTCCAAAAAAAGTGGGACTTGAACTCGAGAATTTGTTAGCTAGCCGATTACAGCTCTCCAAGCAGCTTCATTTTCCGCCATCATCGTTCCTGAGAGTGACAATTTTAACTCACTCTGAACTTTCTGAAATCGTGTTCGGTAATAACAGTTGGGGGGGGGGGGGGGGGGGTAGCACCCAAAACACTGCATTGATTTTATTTTTTATTTTTTCAATATCTCTTTCCCTCCCTTCGCGCTTAGTGGCAGACCATACTTTCATTATTCAGGGCAGAATATCGTTATTTATGCAGGCCTCCGGAACGTCAAGCGAAAGGTTAACAGGTGCGATTCTATTTGTCGAAACGCCAGAAATTCTGGCCACCCGACAACAAATCACTGGATGATCACGGATATTATACAGCGCTATCTTGATTGGCGCTCACAGGACACCGCAGTCAGTAATCGCTACGGTAAACTCGCAACAATGTAATAACGCAAATCTGCTCATATCACTGCTTTGAGGGACTCACGAACCTAGTACCTGGAGGTGGTTCACGCTGGGCACGGTGATTAGTGGGCCATTCACACCCGCACACTCATAAGTTTCATGAATACGGCACCAAGTATTCAAAGCGCATTAACTTGGACTTATCTTCCGGTAACAATGTCCGAGCAAAGAAAAAAAAAAGGCTTTGCGACAACTTGATTTTTTTTTTAGTGAATGCCAAATAATCATGCATGAATTTAATTCTGGGGATGTTATAATTCTTCCCAAGAAATTCCTCGGAACAAATCCGATCAGCATTGCTGCACGGGGCAAGGATGGTGACTCGTTTGTCCTGGACATTTCAACTGCAGCAATACCGCGGATCAAGGTAAGTAACTCCCATGGAGGAGCGCGCTATTAAGTAGCACTGAGAGACCTGATGTAGGTACTGTTAGCAAGAAGTGGCCGGATTCTTTCGAATAAGGAAACAGGTTTATTTTAAGATTTAAGGTTACAAGAATGAAATAACTGGATTATTGATACGTAGGAGGTTCGGCGGATCTGCAGAGTTGGGAGGGCCTCGCCGACGCGTCTCGTATCGTCGGCGCCTCTCGGTCATCTCTCTCTCATGCTGCAGCGGTGGGGCTTTTATAGCCTGAGCAACGGTGGCCACTCCGAACTGGCCAATCCAAAGGCGGCACTCGTCGGCAGTCCGAAAGGACCAACCAGCGACCGCGCGGCCAACCGCTTCAAATCTTGCCGCGCGCGCTGGCGTCCGGGAGAGGAGGAAACGGCGCCTCGCTGTCTGGCCTCTTGCGACAAGTCCAGGCGTGTTGCTTGAAGATGCTTCTCCTTGCGACTCCGCTGCCGTAAGGCGCAGCATCGTGGATTGTCAAGGGGGACGCTCGTCGGAGAAAGTTAGGATGCGGGGCGCATCGTGGTCGCTGAGCGGGAGCGTTAAATGTCCTGTGCTGGCGTGTTGGGACCGCGTGGCTCGTAAGAAATGTGAATGCTGACACGGCCTTTCCAAAATTTGCGCCTGTCCTCAGGCGCACGTTGTCGACAGCAATTCTTGGGCGTGCTGGGCGTTCTTCCCCGCGTATCTTGTGGCTTGCGTCCAGCTCGTTCGAATACGCCTTCGCTTCCATCTGGGGAGACGATGCGACTTGTGCGAAGTGCCGTGTTTGTCTTGTTCGTTTCGTTTCTTGGTCCAGGGAGTCGGGCTTGTACCGTGATGCTCACCGATACGACTGCGTCGTCGTTTCCACCTGGGGACGTGATACGACTTATGCGGACTGCCGTGTTTCTCTCGTTCGTAACGTTTCTTGGTCCAGGGAGTCGGGCTTGTTGGATCGTTCCGCATCCTGCCGTGCATTCGTCGCGGCGCTGGCTTTATGGATGAGCCAGCTCGTCTTGGCAATGGCTTCTGCATTGTAGTAGTAACTGTAGCAGATGCGAAAGGTGCGCCGTGTCGTTGGAGGCACGTCTCGCGGCCAACTCGTGTCGGTAGTGGCTGCTGCACCGCAATATCCGTGGCTGGGGCGCGGGGTCCGTCGTGTCGTAGGGAGCCCGTTCCGTGGCTCGATCTCGGTGACACCGGCTGCTGCACCGTAGTGTCCGTGGCAGGGGCGCGGGGTCCGTCGTGTCGTTGGGAGCCCTTTTCGTGGCCCGCTTGCGGCGGCACCGTGTGCTGCACCGTAGTGTCCGTGGCAGGGGCGCGGGGTCCGTCGTGTCGTTGGAAGCACTTTTCGTGGCCCGCTTGCGGCGGCACCGCGTGCAGCACCGTAGTGTCCGTGGCAGGGGCGCGGGGTCCGTCGTGTCGTTGGGAGCACTTTTCGTGGCCCGCTTGCGGCGGCACCGCGTGCTGCACCGTAGTGTCCGTGGCAGGGGCGCGGGGTCCGTCGTGTCGTTGGGAGCCCTTTTCGTGGCCCGCTTGCGGCGACACCGTGTGCCGCACCGTAGTGTCCGTGGCAGGGGCGCGGGGTCCGTCGTGTCGTTGGGAGCCCTTTTCGTGGCCCGCTTGCGGCGGCACCGTGTGCTGCACCGTAGTGTCCGTGGCAGGGGCGCGGGGTCCGTCGTGTCGTTGGGAGACCTTTTCGTGGCCCGCTTGCGGCGGCACCGCGTGCTGCACCGTAGTGTCCGTGGCAGGGGCGCGGGGTCCGTCGTGTCGTTGGGAGCCCTTTTCGTGGCCCGCTAGCGGCGACACCGTGTGCTGCACCGTAGTGTCCGTGGCAGGGGCGCGGGGTCCGTCGTGTCGTTGGGAGCCCTTTTCGTGGCCCGCTTGCGGCGACACCGTGTGCCGCACCGTAGTGTCCGTGGCAGGGGCGCGGGGTCCGTCGTGTCGTTGGGAGCCCTTTTCGTGGCCCGCTAGCGGCGACACCGTGTGCTGCACCGTAGTGTCCGTGGCAGGGGCGCGGAGTCCGTCGTGTCGTTGGGAGCCCTTTTCGTGGCCCGCTTGCGGCGACACCGTGTGCCGCACCGTAGTGTCCGTGGCAGGGGCGCGGGGTCCGTCGTGTCGTTAGGAGCCCTTTTCGTGGCCCGCTAGCGGCGACACCGTGTGCTGCACCGTAGTGTCCGTGGCAGGGGCGCGGGGTCCGTCGTGTCGTTGGGAGCCCTTTTCGTGGCCCGCTTGCGGCGACACCGTGTGCCGCACCGTAGTGTCCGTGGCAGGGGCGCGGGGTCCGTCGTGTCGTTGGGAGACCTTTTCGTGGCCCGCTAGCGGCGACACCGTGTGCTGCACCGTAGTGTCCGTGGCAGGGGCGCGGGGTCCGTCGTGTCGTTGGGAGCCCTTTTCGTGGCCCGCTTGCGGCGACACCGTGTGCCGCACCGTAGTGTCCGTGGCAGGGGCGCGGGGTCCGTCGTGTCGTTGGGAGCCCTTTTCGTGGCCCGCTTGCGGCGGCACCGTGTGCTGCACCGTAGTGTCCGTGGCAGGGGCGCGGGGTCCGTCGTGTCGTTGGGAGACCTTTTCGTGGCCCGCTTGCGGCGGCACCGCGTGCTGCACCGTAGTGTCCGTGGCAGGGGCGCGGGGTCCGTCGTGTCGTTGGGAGCCCTTTTCGTGGCCCGCTAGCGGCGACACCGTGTGCTGCACCGTAGTGTCCGTGGCAGGGGCGCGAGGTCCGTCGTGTCGTTGGGAGCCCGTTTCGTTGCCGACCCGTATCGACAGTGGCTGCTGGTCCGTGCTGTCACTCGTATCGTGTGACACTTGTCGTTGAGCAAGAAGCCTCCGCAGATTATCTCTCTCGGCCAGCAGTCTCTCGAATTCCGCCTTCTGGGCTTGGCGGCGAGCGTTGTCGTCCATGATCCGCGTCACGATGTCGTCCTTGCGGCCGCTGCACGAAAGTCCTCGGCATCGGAGCTCTTCCACCAGTTGCCGTTTCTTCAAGGTGGTCAGTGCGTTGCGTGCTGCCGATGCCAGAAGGGACAGAATGAGCGGGGACTCCAAGCTCACCGTCGGCGTTCTGCTGGGCTCCACGTTGTCGGCTCGGTCTTCGTTCACGGGTGACTCCTCTGCAGATCCTGTCGGCTGCGCCATGTTAGCAAGAAGTGGCCGGATTCTTTTCGAATAAAGACAACAGGTTTATTTTAAGACTTAAGGATACAAGAATGAGATAACTGGATTATTGATACGTAGGAGGTTCGGCGGATCTGCAGAGTTGGGAGGGCCTCGCCGACGCGTCTCGTATCGTCGGCGCCTCTCGGTCATCTCTCTCTCATGCTGCAGCGGTGGGGCTTTTATAGCCTGAGGAATGGTGGCCCCTCCGAACTGGCCAATCCAAAGGCGGCACTCCGAAAGGACCAACCAGCGACCGCGCGGCCAACCGCTTCAAATCTTGCCGCGCGCGCTGGCGTCCGGGGGAGGAGGAAACGGCGCCTCGCTGTCTGGCCTCTTGCGACAAGTCCAGGCGTGTTGGTTGAAGATACTTCTCCTTACGACTCCGCTGCCGTAAGGCGCAGCATCATGGCTTGTCAAGGGGGACGCTCGTAGGATGCGGGGCGCCTCGTGGTCGCTGAGCAGGAGCGTTAAATGTCGTGTGCTGGCGTGTTGGGCCCGCGTGGCTCGTAAGAAATGTGAATGCTGACAATGTGTCAGCATTCACATTTCTTACGAGCCACGCGGTCCCAACACGCCAGCACAGGACATTTAACGCTCCCGCTCAGCGACCACGATGCGCCCCGCATCCTAACTTTCTCCGACGAGCGTCCCCCTTGACAATCCACGATGCTGCGCCTTACGGCAGCGGAGTCGCAAGGAGAAGCATCTTCAAGCAACACGCCTGGACTTGTCGCAAGAGGCCAGACAGCGAGGCGCCGTTTCCTCCTCTCCCGGACGCCAGCGCGCGCGGCAAGATTTGAAGCGGTTGGCCGCGAGGTCGCTGGTTGGTCCTTTCGGACTGCCGACGAGTGCCGCCTTTGGATTGGCCAGTTCGGAGTGGCCACCGTTGCTCAGGCTATAAAAGTCCCACCGCTGCCTCTTGGAAAGAGAGATGACCGAGAGGCGCCGACGATACGAGACGCGTCGGCGAGGCCCACCCAACTCTGCAGATCCGCCGAACCTCCTACGTATCAATAATCCAGTTATTTCATTCTTGTAACCTTAAATCTTAAAATAAACCTGTTTCCTTATTCGAAAGAATCCGGCCACTTCTTGCTAACATGGCGCAGCTGTTAGCAAGAAGTGGCCGGATTCTTTTCGCGAATTAAGAAAACAGGTTTATTTTAAGACTTAAGGATACAAGAATGAGATAACTGGATTACTGATACGTAGGAGGTTCGGCGGATCTGCAGAGTTGGGAGGGCCTCGCCGACGCGTCTCGTATCGTCGGCGCCTCCCGGTCGTCTCTCTTCCCCAAGCTGCAGCGGTGGGGCTTTTATAGCCTGAGGAACGGTGGCCCCTCAGAATTGGCCAATCCAAGGCAGCGCTCGACGGCAGTCCGAAAGGACCAACCAGCGACCGCGCGGCCAACCGCTTCAAATTTTGCCGCGCGCGGTGGCGTCCGGGAGAGGAGGAAACGGCGCCTCGCTGTCTGGCGTCTTGCGACAAGTCCAGGCGTGTTGCTTGAAGATGCTTCTCCTTACGACTCCGCTGCCGTAAGGCGCAGCATCGTGGCTTGTCAAGGGGGACGCTCGTAGGAGAAAGTTAGGATGCGGGGCGCCTCGTGGTCGCTGAGCAGGAGCGTTAAATGTCGTGTGCTGGCGTGTTGGGGCCGCGTGGCTCGTAAGAAATGTGAATGCTGACACGGCCTTTCCAAAATTTGCGCCTGTCCTCAGGCGCACGTTGTCGACAGCAATTCTTGGGCGTGCTGGGCGTTCTTCCCCGCGTATCTTGTGGCTTGCGTCCAGCTCGTTCGAATACGCCTTCGCTTCCATCTGGGGAGACGATGCGACTTGTGCGAAGTGCCGTGTTTGTCTCGTTCGTTTCGTTTCTTGGTCCAGGGAGTCGGGCTTGTACCGTGATGCTCACCGATACGACTGCGTCGTCGTTTCCACCTGGGGACGTGATACGACTTATGCGGACTGCCGTGTTTGTCTCGTTCGTAACGTTTCTTGGTCCAGGGAGTCGGGCTTGTTGGATCGTTCCGCATCCTGCCGTGCTTTCGTCGCGGCGCTGGCTTTATGGATGAGCCAGCTCGTCTTGGCAATGGCTTCTGCATTGTAGTAGTAACTGTAGCAGATGCGAAAGGTGCGCCGTGTCGTTGGAGGCACGTCTCGCGGCCAACTCGTGTCGGTAGTGGCTGCTGCACCGCAATATCCGTGGCTGGGGCGCGGGGTCCGTCGTGTCGTAGGGAGCCCGTTCCGTGGCTCGATCTCGGTGACACCGGCTGCTGCACCGTAGTGTCCGTGGCAGGGGCGTGGGGTCCGTCGTGTCGTTGGGAACCCTTTTCGTGGCCCGCTTGCGGCGGCACCGTGTGCTGCACCGTAGTGTCCGTGGCAGGGGCGCGGGGTCCGTCGTGTCGTTGGGAGCCCGTTTCGTTATCTGCTTGCGTTGACACCGTGTGCTGCAACGTAGAGTCCGTGGCACGGGCGCGGGGTCCGTCGTGTCGTTGGGAGCCCGTTTCGTTGTCTGCTTGCGGTGACACCATGTGCTGCACCGTAGTGTCCGTGGCAGGGGCGCGGGGTCCGTCGTGTCGTTGGGAGCCCTTTTCGTAGCCCGCTTGCGGCGACACCGTGTGCTGCACCGTAGTGTCCGTGGCAGGGACGCGGGGTCCGTCGTGTCGTTGGGAGCCCGTTTCGTTATCTGCTTGCGGTGACACCGTGTGCTGCACCGTAGTGTCCGTGGCAGGGGCGCGGGGTCCGTCGTGTCGTTGGGAGCCCTTTTCGTAGCCCGCTTGCGGCGACACCGTGTGCTGCACCGTAGTGTCCGTGGCAGGGACGCGGGGTCCGTCGTGTCGTAGGGAGCCCGTTTCGTTGCCGACCTGTGTCGGCAGTGGCTGCTGGTCCGTGCTGTCACTCGTATCGTGTGACACTTGTCGTTGAGCAAGAAGCCTCCGCAGATGATCTCTCTCGGCCACCAGTCTCTCGAATTCCGCCTTCTGGGCTTGGCGGCGAGCGTTGTCGTCCATGATCCGCGTCACGATGTCGTCCTTGCGGCCGCTGCACGAAAGTCCTCGGCATCGGAGCTCTTCCACCAGTTGCCGTTTCTTCAAGGTTGTCAGTGCGTTGCGTGCTGCCGATGCCAGAAGGGACAGAATGAGCGGGGACTCCAAGCTCACCGTCGGCGTTCTGCTGGGCTCCACGTTGTCGGCTCGGTCTTCGTTCACGGGTGACGCCTCTGCAGATCCTGTCGGCTGCGCCATGTTAGCAAGAAGTGGCCGGATTCTTTTCGCGAATTAAGAAAACAGGTTTATTTTAAGACTTAAGGATACAAGAATGAGATAACTGGATTACTGATACGTAGGAGGTTCGGCGGATCTGCAGAGTTGGGAGGGCCTCGCCGACGCGTCTCGTATCGTCGGCGCCTCCCGGTCGTCTCTCTTCCCCAAGCTGCAGCGGTGGGGCTTTTATAGCCTGAGGAACGGTGGCCCCTCAGAATTGGCCAATCCAAGGCAGCGCTCGACGGCAGTCCGAAAGGACCAACCAGCGACCGCGCGGCCAACCGCTTCAAATTTTGCCGCGCGCGGTGGCGTCCGGGAGAGGAGGAAACGGCGCCTCGCTGTCTGGCGTCTTGCGACAAGTCCAGGCGTGTTGCTTGAAGATGCTTCTCCTTACGACTCCGCTGCCGTAAGGCGCAGCATCGTGGCTTGTCAAGGGGGACGCTCGTAGGAGAAAGTTAGGATGCGGGGCGCCTCGTGGTCGCTGAGCAGGAGCGTTAAATGTCGTGTGCTGGCGTGTTGGGGCCGCGTGGCTCGTAAGAAATGTGAATGCTGACACAGCCGACAGTATCTGCAGAGGCGTCACCCCTGAACGAAGACCGAGTCGACAACGTGGAGCCCAGCAGAACGCCGACGGTGAGCTTGGAGTTCCTGTCCCTTCTGGCATCGGCAGCACGCAACGCACTGACCACCTTGAAAAAACGGCAACTGGTGGAAGAGCTCCGATGCCGAGGACTTTCGTGCAGCGGCCGCAAGGACGACATCGTGACGCGGATCATGGACGACAACGCTCGCCGCCAAGCCGAGAGGGCGGAATTCGAAAGACTGCTGGCCGAGAGAGACCATCTGCGGAGGCTTCTTGCTCAACGACAAGTGTCACACGATACGAGTGACAGCACGGACCAGCAGCCACTGTCGACACAGGTCAGCAACGAAACGGGCTCCCTACGACACGACGGACCCCGCGCCCCTGCCACGGACACTACGGTGCAGCACACGGTGTCGCCGCAAGCGGGCCACGAAAAGGGCTCCGAACGACACGACGGACCCCGCGCCCCTGCCACGGACACTACGGTGCAGCACACGGTGTCGCCGCAAGCGGGCCACGAAAAGGGCTCCCAACGACACGACGGACCCCGCGCCCCTGCCACGGACACTACGGTGCAGCACACGGTGTCGCCGCAAGCGGACCACGAAAAGGGCTCCGAACGACACGACGGACCCCGCGCCCCTGCCACGCACACTACGGTGCAGCACACGGTGTCGCCGCAAGCGGGCCACGAAAAGGGCTCCCAACGACACGACGGACCCCGTGCCCCTGCCACGGACACTACGGTGCAGCACACGGTGCCGCCGCAAGCGGACCACGAAACGGGCTCCGAACGACACGACGGACCCCGCGCCCCTGCCACGGACACTACGGTGCAGCACCCGGTGTCACCGAGATCGAGCCACGGAACGGGCTCCCCACGACACGACGGACCCCGCGCCCCAGCCACGGATATTACGGTGCAGCAGCCATTACCGACACGAGTTGGCCACGAGACGTGCCTCCAACGACACGGCGCACCTTTCGCATCTGCTACAGTTACTACTACAATGCAGAAGCCATTGCCAATACGAGCTGGCTCATCCATAAAGCCAGCGCCGCGACGAAAGCGCGGCAGGATGCGGAACGATCCGACAAGCCCGACTCCCTGGACCAAGAAACGTTACGAACGAGACAAACACGGCAGTCCGCATAAGTCGTATCAGGTCCCCAGGTGGAAACGACGACGCAGTCGTATCGGTGAGCATCACGGTACAAGCCCGACTCCCTGTACCAAGAAACGAAACGAACGAGACAAACACGGCACTTCGCGCAAGTCGCATCGTCTCCCTAGATGGAAGCGAAAGCGCATTAGAACGGGCTGGAAGCAAGCCACAAGGTACGCGGCGGAGAACGCCCAGCTCGCCCAAGAATTGCTGTCGACAACGTGCGCCTGAGGACAGGCGCAAATTTTGGAAAGGCCGTGTCAGCATTCACATTTCTTACGAGCCACGCGGGCCCAACACGCCAGCACACGACATTTAACGCTCCTGCTCAGCGACCACGAGGCGCCCCGCATCCTACGAGCGTCCCCCTTGACAAGCCATGATGCTGCGCCTTACGGCAGCGGAGTCGTAAGGAGAAGTATCTTCAACCAACACGCCTGGACTTGTCGCAAGAGGCCAGACAGCGAGGCGCCGTTTCCTCCTCCCCCGGACGCCAGCGCGCGCGGCAAGATTTGAAGCGGTTGGCCGCGCGGTCGCTGGTTGGTCCTTTCGGAGTGCCGCCTTTGGATTGGCCAGTTCGGAGGGGCCACCGTTCCTCAGGCTATAAAAGCCCCACCGCTGCAGCATGAGAGAGAGATGACCGAGAGGCGCCGACGATACGAGACGCGTCGGCGAGGCCCTCCCAACTCTGCAGATCCGCCGAACCTCCTACGTATCAATAATCCAGTTATCTCATTCTTGTATCCTTAAGTCTTAAAATAAACCTGTTTTCTTTATTCGAAAAGAATCCGGCCACTTCTTGCTAACAGTACTAAGCTGCCATGCCTTCAGAAACTTGCAAAAATGTCTTATGATACATATTTAGTTAACTACATAAGCGGTAGATGCATGTTTAAATCAAAATTACCAGTAATCTAATGATGGCTAGCTAAAAACTTCTGCCGCTCGGAACAGAAAGCCGATTTAGACCAAGCAACGTCACGGTGCCCCTATCGCTACGCTGTTCTTGAAAAGGTGACTACATGGAAAAATAAATACTCTCTGACTTCCAATGTCAATTAAGCTGCAGAACTGATGCGTTTTTTTATTAATGTCGTGAAAGACAGATGTGGATGAAAATTTGTATGTGGATGAAACTACACGACGTGCGATGCAGTAATGATTTACTAGTTGCTGTAGAAAACAGGTTTATCTCGTTTTGTGAGGGTCAGTCTCAGCTATAAGTTGATATCTTCATGGCAGCTCAGACTACAAAAAGCAGTTGTCGAAAGACGGAACGAAAGAACATGTGTTGTGCAACATATTTTTGGGACTACAAGATTGAAATTTTCACAGCACCGCAGCACAAGAAAGCAATTGTCGCAACTTAGGCCAGGCTTCAAGACCCTGATTCAAGGCGAAGTATTTTCGCTTTGTTTTTTTATTACAGTAAAAGTTATATGACAGGGGCAGGCCAGTTTTAATGGCCTACGGCCTGCAAGGTCCAACCGAGG
Organism: Amblyomma mixtum; assembly: GCF_055824585.1. Classification (NCBI taxonomy): domain Eukaryota; kingdom Metazoa; phylum Arthropoda; class Arachnida; order Ixodida; family Ixodidae; genus Amblyomma; species Amblyomma mixtum. The sequence continues at coordinate 235,027,807 of NC_143012.1, forward strand.
GTCGTGATTCTCGCAGTTTTATGGGTGGTTTTCAGGTGCAGTAAACTGCAGAATAATGAGGGTGCCAGGTTTACTAGTGACAGAGCAATGTCGTTTTCAGACTGTTCGCTGAAAAGAGGTCGGGTATAACGGTTGGTGGAATAATGAGCGTGCTCACGAAGGGGCTGCGGAAGAACCAGCGATAATGAAGAGAGGTGCGTCTATGTTGTAAGAAGCAACCTCGCAAGTTGTAACAAGAACGGTGCTTCGAACTGCTAGGAGTTCAAGGTTAAGGGAAAAGTCCTAAGCGGTTGTCTCGTAACGCTGCTGATTACTCAACGTAGTATTTCGAAATTCTACGGAGGAATTCTCACATGCTGAAGAGCGCCTATGAACAACGATACAGAAAGTATCAGTTACATGTTCTGTTGGGGAACAGTATGAGTACTAAGTACTTCACATAAAGTGTAGACTGCAGCCTATGCACCAGTGCAGCTCCTCTTGGCATAATCCGTACTGTGTGCTACCTTCTGCCTGTTGAACGCTAGTTCTTTTTGCACGAAAAATCAGCAAAAACATCGGCGACAAAGTACATAAAAAAAACGTCTTTCTGCCCCAGATCGACTACCAGAGGCGAAAAGGAATGCCGATTCCTGCTGGCATTGCGATGAATAGCAGTGGAGAGGTGAGTTTATATTGGGATGAGGCTACGACGTGAACTTCAAGCACGACATATACACACTTCACACGTAGAATGACAGTCATCTTAAAGCAACACAGTTGTATACACTTTTGTAAGCACCGTCACTACATGGCCTCGGAAACGCAAGAGCTCAGGAATGAAGAGCCAGAGCACTGTTTTGCCTGTTCGATCTTTAAGTAGCCTTTCCATACCCAACAATTCTGGAAAAAAAGCATTTTTCAATGGGAAATCATTCATGAAAGCAATTTTTTCATATTGTTACGTGACGGCAAGCGATGAAGAAAGGACTGCCTGACCGATGGCGATGATATGATTTAATGTCTGCGAGCCTAGCACGAGCGCTCCTGCCCATGCCACTGCCTGCTTCATCGTCTTCTAGTCCGTCACAATATAATATAAGATTTCACTATAACAATCAATACAGCGACAGATCACCCGAAATCAGTCTTGATTTTTTTTCTATTAATGTTTTTGCTATCCTGAAAAGCGTTCCCCATTGGCTTTCAGTGGCAGTCTTGACTGTCCTATGCGATTGTTGGAAACACTATAAAAGAAAGATTTTGCTACATATCGGAAAAATGGCCCATTACCTGCAAAATTTCCATAACAGTATCTTACAGGTTTGCAATTTTCAAAACTTTTGTCCGAGATTGTTGGACATGGAAAGGGTGGGCTATTGAGTTAATTACATATGGATTACTAAACAAAATGGGCACGCCCTTGACGAGCATGACGCTTTAGCGCGTCACACACATATTCCTGCATTCTTTCAGGTGACCACCAAGCCTGAGGAGGCCTTGGATGGCGGTGTTTTGTTACCGTTGGGCGGGACAGTAGAGACAGGTGAGTAGCGTTCCCTAGAGTACAGAAGTGAAAATGGAGTTAGGGAAATGAGAAGTAAAGGCAAGAGGGGTAACTAGAAGATTATTCCAATTGGCTGCCTTGCACTGGGGAAAAGCGGGGTGGGGGGGGGGGGGGGGGGTGAACAGGAGAGAAACGGTTGACATAAGAACGTGCGGAAGAGCGCCACAACCTGCAGCCTAAGCACGGCGCCCTTAAGTAACTGGAATAGCGCCGGGCATGCCTTCACGGCTGAAAACTTCTGCGACCGCTACCGGTGGGTTTCCTCGCCGACAGTGGACGAGCTAGGTCGAGGCGTGCTAAAGCACAGTACAGCGTTTGAATTTTAGTTATAAACCCAAAGCATACCCAAAGTGCATGCTTATTCTGTTGTTTCATCGCGGCCACAGGCAGTACACCTGTCGGCCGCGTCAACGAGGAAATAATGAGTAGTAGTTTGCGAAGTCAATGACGAGCCACGGACGACATAGCAATGTCGCTTGTCATGCTGGTAGACTAGCCCAGGGTCTCCAAAGAGTGGAGGCGTGAGTTCAAGGACGTTAACAAGATACTGTGCTGTGCTAATTGGTGTTCTTCCGCGGTGAATCGAGCAGTGCACGTACAATAACTGTAGCGCGAGACAAGAAAGGTTATTTGTATTTCTAAATGCGGCTTGTTTACTTCCTTCTTTGTACTGTGCTCCAGATTTTGTGTACTGCTCGCTTTACCACTGAAAAACTTGCCCGAGTTTCATTAGGGAGGCGTGAGCCTAGCACAGACGCGTGATGCCTATACCCGCTGCGTCAACCCTGGAAATAGGGGTGGCTACATAATGGCGTTCATTGTGGGCGGATTGAGCTGAATCGTCCGCGTGATGCTTTCCTGCGATATACCGCAGTGCACCAGCTGCCATTTCAAAAAGGTGCGTCGTATCCTTTGTTGACGGCACTATGAAAAAGTTCCCAAATTTCTGAGACGAGTTGTTCGTCGGATCAGCGGCGAAGTGCAGCCTGTCGACCTTGGAGGAAGTGGGGTAGTCCCATAACTTTATGACCTGAAACAGTGGTCAGTTTTATCGAAAAGCTGTCACTGCGCGAATTCGCGTCAATAAGAGAAGTTGCGGCTGCTGCGTGGAAGTACCGTGCAGGAAAAAACCACATGACACGCATGCCGCCGACTGTCGTGGGCTCTGTCGGAGTGGCTGAGCGTGAGCGTTTCGGTTAAATCGCCGCAGATACAGAAGGCCTCGTTCGGCAGCCCCGACGAGTATTGCGTTTTCGAACGTATAAAAACCGATATGCCTTTTACTAATGCCAAGCTTCAAGTCGCCACCGCCACTGGGGTCCCACACTAGGGACCTCCACCTAGTGCTTGTAAGGATCGGTCCCTTACGGGCTGATCCGAACATACCTCCTGCCCCTTGCTATTAAATGTTTTCACCACCACCACCTCCAACGAAACGCCTAACTGAGACACTGAAAAAGCTTATTTGACATCTAAAAACCACACAGCTAATTTTCACGCCTCATATGTTTGGCAATATGTACAGTCATGGACAAAAATCTGCGGGATGCGTACTCGCGGGAAAAAAATTATGTCCGCTTTGCTTTGGTAGTCAGACATCCGGTATTATTATTCCCGTCGTGACTGAATGGTTTTCATTGAACTGTTTTGCCTGGCCGCACAGAAAAAAAATTTGTTTTCACTGAACCCGGAATCCCGTGAATTTTTTTCCCTGACTCTACAGTACACAACACTTTGTCTCAACAGAGCGGCTGGTGTTGTTTTATAGCTGGGCACGTAAATCTGTTAGTTGTATTCTGCTATCATTGCCCTAAATACACATTTATCATAAGGCACGGAACAGATATGATTGGGGGCTATTTATATTTTCATACTTTAGGGCAATGAAATGACTTAGTACTGACACCATCCGAACACAAAATGCACTGACGTCGCAATTCTTTCATTATTCACGGTGCTTTTATTCTTTCAAGTCAGTACGTTGTTTTTGTTGTTTTTGTTTTCTTATCTTTTCTAAAGCACATTCTGTTTTTTTTTCTTCATAGTAGGAATGATACCAAAGTATTGTTTGAAGGTAATTTGTGGCTTTCAGCATTCTCAAGCAGGTATAAACGAAGAGGTAACATATATTTTGAATGTGTCTCCTCATTTGTAACACTCTTTTACTTAAGGTGGCTACAAGGGCTTTGGGCTTGCAATGATGGTGGAACTGTTTTGCGGAGTTCTGAGCGGGGCCCGCTATGGCAGCAACGTCCAGTCGTGGCAACACGCAACAGAACCGGCCGATCTGGTTAGCTCCGTCGGGATTATTAGCATTCTATGGTGGCGATGACACCCGATTTGTTGTTGTTGTTGCCTTGGTGGCGATTTTCCGAATGTCTCCTCTACAACCACTTCTTTTCCTTCGCGTTGCCTTCGCTGTTGCACTTCATAAAAATCCGTTCTTAACTATTCGACCGTCGTTTCCTCTTTTAATTGCAATTCCTCCGCCATGCATGTATATTCTGCTTTAGCTTGGACATCATGTATTGTCTACGTCTCCCACAGGGCCAGTGCTTTGTGGCCATCGACCCGGAAGCGTTCGCCCCTGGATTCGAAGACAGGCTACAGGATCTGATGAACATGGCGCGGTCTCAGGAATCTGTAAGTGCTGTCTTGGTGCAGCTTGTATGCAAAAAACGATCATGATGCACTGAGTCGTTAAACTAAATCGAAGCACAGATGGGTGCAGTGTGGGCACGTTCATTATGTTCCCTCTTAGTTACAAAGCACGTGTCTTTCTCTCAAGTCCTTGAGAAATTCTAGAGGCCCGTGTACTGTGCGATGTCAGTGCACGTTAAAGAACCCCAGGTGGTCGAAATTTCCGGAGCCCTCCACTACGGCGTCTCTCATAGCCTGAGTCGATTTGGGACGTTAAACCCCATAAACCAAAACCAAACCTTGCTCGTGACCACAATGCTCGTGACCAATGCTCGTGAGCATATTAAAATGCTTCCAAGCATTAATGTACGCCGATGACACAGCTTTAATATTTATAGGAGACACGATAAACGAACTAAACAATAAAATAAATGAAGAATTAGAAATTATCCTTAACTGGTTCACTAACAATAACCTCTCCGTCAACATTCAGAAAACTAAATACATTGCATTTAGTTCCAGGGTAAAAAAGTTGAACTACAAGGGTGTTGCGTTGTATTTAAATAACGTGCCACTACAAAGAGTAAATAACTTCAAATATCTTGGAGTACATTTCGACTCTGATATGCACTGGAAAAATCAAGTAAAACATGATTGAACAAAGTTAGCTTATGGATGTCATGTTTTTTTATTGTAAGCGCGAGAATGTTTCGATTTTTCAATCCTTCGCATGCTCTACTTTGCTTTTATACAGAGCCAACTAATGTATTGCATAGAGTCATGGGGTAACACGTATCCTAAATATCTCGAACCTGTAATCTGATTACAGAAGAGAGCGGTAAAAATTATTACTCCTTCGAAATTATCTGACTCTAGCAAACCGCTCTTGAAGTCAACCCGTATTCTGCCTTTTCACTCAATATTCACTTTAAAGGTAGCGCAGACAATTCACCAAATCTTACAAATGAATGATCCACTTCCGCATAGCATATCTATAAGACCTAAAAGGGAAACTAGGGCGGCTAGTGCCAGACATTTCAACTTACCAGTGTGTCGCAATAGTTACCGCAAAGAGTAATAGAGTTCTGGGGAGTTTTGATTTGGAATGGTATACCTGATATTAAATTGAAAAGAAATGTGCAATCTTTGAAAACGTTCCTGATGAATATGTGAAGTTATGGTGTATTGTTTTTCTTTTTGTGAGGATGTGTGTATTGTGTACGCTTACTTTTGTTTATCTCTAAATTGTTGAGAATGGGACTTTTACTTTATGAACGCAATGTGTCGTCTTCGCGTGCCGCATTTAAGATGTACAATATTGTGATGGACCCGAAACTAGCCTCTGGCTAAGGGTTCTAGAGCATTGAGCGTATTGTACCCTTGTAAATGGATTTTCGTTTGAAATAAAAAATAAATCTGGGAAAAAAATGCTCCTCTCTCTCTTTCTATTGCGCCCTTTCTTCCCCTTCCCCAGTGCAGAGCAGCCGACAGGAACAACCTTCTGCTTAACCTCCCGACTCCCTGCCTTCCCGCTTTATCTCTACTTCCGTTCACATGAAGCATGCTTAAATTCCAAGTTTAAGTTTAAAGTTTAAATTCCAAGTGTTCACGCGTGCTTTGCCTTTCGTTAAAGTTTTCCTTCTTTTAGGCTCAAGCTGACGTACCGGTGCTAGTTCCTGGCGATGTCCAGAGGTTGCACATGGCCAAAAGTGACGCTGAAGGCGGCATTAGCCTTCAAGACCACCAGGTGCAGCTCGCGGTAAGTCAAACGATCATGTACCCAACGTAAAAGTCTAGTTAAAGCTAAACAAAGCATCATGATGTGATCTGGGAGCGCTGACGCAGGACATTAATGGCTTAATACGCATTATAGACTTAGATATAGGCGTTGTATACAGGATCTCCACATCGTATTTAGGACCAGAAACATATGCACAGTACGCTTGAGAAGTTCGACATGGTCGTCAGACCGGCAGTACCAGCCTCAGATTTACGCTTGGTTTGACTTTGACCCCACGTGACTTCCAGTTTAAGTTATATATTTTAATTAAATAACGCCAGTGAGCCATTGTGAACGTTGCTGTTTTCCATTTTTCGTAATTTTTATACCTTCCCGCGAAATCGGAATGACAGAGATCATGACATAAGTGTTCGGTTGGTTTATTGGGGTTTAACGACCCAAAGCGACTCAGGCTATGAGGGAAGCCGTAGTGAAGGGCTCCGGAAATTTCGACCACCGGGGGTTCTTTAACGTGCACTGACATCGCCCAGTACACGGGCCTCTAGAATTTCGCCTTCATCGAAATTCAGCGGCCGCAGCCGGGATCGAACCCGCGTCTTTCGGGTCAGCAGCCGAGCGCCGTAACCACTGAGCCACCGCGGCGGGGGGTGATGTTGGTGGTGACTATGATGAGGACGCATACCTGTTGAACGACTAATAAGAACAATACAAAAAAATCAGGCTTTCCGGAGCCATGCTATATTTCATTAGCGGTGCCTGCATGCAGTGATGAAACAAATCTTACTAACCATTTTAAGTACTGCGATCACAGTGCGCTGAAGTGGAACCAGTGGTTGTAGCACATCTGTGAGAGAAGCTCAATTTATTACTTCGCTAGTTTGACAGGAATGACATAAGCGCAACCACACTTTATTCTGCAGCGTGATCTCGGATGCGTTTCTTCCTTACCCTGCCCGCACGTGTAGAATACAAACAAGGTTGAAGGCGCACATGGAATTTGAGAAAAACTGGTACTTCTTTTGGTTACATGCAATTCACCCTACTCACTATGGCCTCTACACGAAATTATTAGCACTGCCGCTTTTTCACGAGCTTTTGGAACCTCTAATAAAAACTCCTGTTCTTTCAGGACGAAGTCGCTGCAAGGCTTGGCGTTGAGCCACTAAAAAGGAAGAAAGTGCGACTTGCCGGTAGTGCGCTTTGAACTCTCGGCTTAGTTTTGTTGCGTGTGAACATTGTAAACACCTTGGCTTTGAATAAACTACTGAAACCATCTTTCAGTTTCTTGGCTGAAGCCTGTCTTCACAAATCATGGTGACACAGCAAAATACAATGAGACCCAGCGTGGTCTAACAATCGGTGGCAGCAAGAACGCATATTGCGACAAAGCACCAGTACCAAAAGGCTCCTAAACACTTTGCACTGACACTATTGGTGCTCAGTGCTGAAGCGCGGTTCAAAACATGTCTCCAGCTACGTTGGGTTTCGACATAAATGAGTTGTACTATGTTGGGTGTAACGCACAGCCCCATATGAAGCTTACCCTGAGCCTGCAAGCCAAGTTTCGGCTTCAGCTTTCAGCTTTTTCATTATAAGGGCTTCATGGGAGTGCACACCCGTTTGTACCGGGATGTGAGAGTGTGCAAAGCCCTTCTCTGCAGCCGTGCGTGTGTGCGTGTGTGTGTGTGTGTGTGTGTGTGCGTGCATGCGTGCGTACGTGTGTGCGTGTGTGTGTGCGTGTGTGTGTGTGTGTGTGTGTGTGTGTGCGTGCGTGCGTGTGTGCGTGTGCGCGTGTGTGTGTGTGTGTGTGCGTGCGTGCGTGCGTGTGTGTGTGTGTGTGTGTGTGTGTGTGTGTGTGGGTGTGTGTGTGTGTGTGCGCGCGTGTGTGTGTGTGTGTGCGTGCATGCGTGCGTACGTGTGTGCATGTGTGTGTGCGTGTGTGTGTGTGTGCGTACGTGTGTGCGTGCGTGCGTGCGTGCGTGCGTGTGTGTGTGTGTGTGTGTGTGTGTGTGTGTGTGTGTGTGTGTGTGTGTGTGTGTGTGTGTGTGTGTGTGTGTGTGTGTTCCACTCTCCGTATTATGACATCCTTTTTGCCTTCCCTTTCCCCCGTCGCCAGTCTGGAGTAGCAGGCGAAGACCCCCTTACCGCCGGCCGTGCTGTGCACCTTTCCGTTCATAAAATTACTTTCTCTATGTCCGAAAGGGTACTTTTCAAATTGTGCTTCCGCTCACAACAATCGTGCCACTTAGGAATTCAATGCATGATGATGCACTCATCCGCGCAGAGGAAGATCCGGGCCTACCACACTTCGGCCGCACAGTTTTGATCCCAAAGTACTAGTGAAACGTCTAGGCATGAACGTCTAGGCTCAACTAGCTATACGTTCAAATACCTTCTTCCGACTCCTCCTCCAAGCTTCTCGAGAGAGTCCAGCACTACGGTATATAACGTGTTGAGAATGGCCGGGCCCATACTTAAGGATATGTAGCAAGATCAATTCTAGGATGTCATGTCCAAGGGGTTCCTTTCAAGACCTCGCTATTCTGACTACAGAGCCTTTCTAGCCCCGACACCCTGCGTTATTGCTGGAATCCGCTCCATACTCCCCAATGTCACCCAAACTCTTTCCACGATCAGAGAAGGGCACCGGTAACACTAATGTCAGACTGCGGAGCATGTGGACATATCCACGTAGCAGCGAGAATAAATTGAGCCCTACTACTTCGGACAGGGTACAACCAAGTTCACAAGTGCAGCAACGCAGTAGGCACGATTTCGGCATGCACCGAAATCAGAGAAAAAGAGGGAACAATTTTTGAGATGACATACCTCTGGATCCGCACTCGTCAGAGTGAAGGTTTAGGGTCCTCCCCCATTAAAGTGAACAAGCGGTGAAGAAGAGCTCCCCAAAAAGAGGCCGTTCTGCCCGGGAGATCAACCGAGGCCCTCCTAGAGAGTATGTTGCGGTGAAGTCAGCGACCCGAGCGATGTACAAGAGGCACACTGCAGCTACACCTTGCCGGACATTCGGGTTACACGGACCAAATCCCTCCGCCGCATGGCGCTTGCTACAAATCTCCTCTTATCGCAACGCCCACCGTTTTCAATACCCTAAAATTACCGCAAAGCTGTTCAAACAGCACCGGCGATAAACCCATCCCCAAACTTATTGTTGCTTCCTGGGAGGCGGAGCTGACCAGCACATCTCAAGGCTCAGCAGAGGCTAACCTCGCGGGCGCGCTCTGGGCTACCGCCACTGGCACTCTGAGCTGACGGCACCCACCAAGATACAAGCAACAAACACTTTTCGACAATAAAAGAAACGTTCGTTCTCCTACCTCACAGCGTGCTGACTCCTGGATAGTTCCATTATGTGTGGACAATATCCCAAAATGTAATCAAGCCTATCGTTTCTTTCCGGCGGCTCCTTTTTCTCTCCCCTTTTAAAAACAAATTTAAATGCGTATTTATAAAATGGATAAAGTCGAGGAAAGGCGGGAAGGTTAACCATGCGAACGTTCTGCTAGATACCCTGCACTGGGTGAGGGCACAGGAAGTACAAAAAGAAAGAGAGGAAGGAGAAACTGGAAGCACTTTCTCGCATAGATAGGTTTGGATGTTACGTGCTCAAGTGCATCTTTTGTAGCGATAGCTACACTACGCCAGCCGCTTTGCGAGGTCAGTGTGGCTGCGCGCTGAGCCGTGGCACCACCACTCCGCCAGCTGTGCGCATGCGCGGAGTGACGTCATAGCCCGCAGCTGGTGTGCGCGCCGCGCGGTTTGCCACTGCGCCGATGGCGGAGCAGACACCGCCCGCCTCGTCAGTTGTGCGCATGCGCTAAGTGACGTCAGAGCACGCAGCTGGTGTGCGCTCAGCGCGCCTACATTACGCTAGCATTTCGAGCCTTCAGCGTGACTACAGCGGTAGTGACAGATGTGCGCTGCACAGTGGTGCCAGCCCTAGGTATCTTCCCCTGGATCTAGAGAATTTGGACATTGTTTAGGGGAAAAGGTTTTTTTTTTTTTTGTTAATCCAGGGAAATTTCATTTGCTCGGATAGTTTTTTTTTTCTCTCGCATATTGAGAAGACAGTACAAGCTTGTCGTTGTTTTTTCTCCACAACTGACGGAGGCCCACGCATCACCACCGCGCGCTCGAACTGTTTCACATGCAAGTGAAAACGCTTTGTTGCTGCGACGCAAAAGCTGTTTAGAACCATCGCGGCGGCTCCAGCAGTCAGAGCGGCGATGTTCCAAGAAGTTACAAATTTTTCGCCGCGCTGCGCTGCTCAATTTTCAGTCGCTTGCATGCATGTGATCCAGCCTTTACATGGACGTAGTCGGATGTGTATGCTGTCATTTTTCTCACAAGCCCATACCATATGGTATAAGTTTGCCTTCTGGCCACAGAATTTGCACTGTGCCGAAAAGGACTCGGTCTCAATGGCGTGAAGCGTAGCTGGATTAGCGAAAGACATAGTTTGTAGCCTTCGAAAGTGGCATTTTTCTCATTTACTAAAACCCTTAGCGGGCCTCGGGAGTGTCTGACTTTCAAGGCACAAATGCTGTAATATCTCTGAATATGTTGTTAACGGAGAGGGGGAGCCTGAATCAGTAAGGGAGGACGTAGAAGGATTCCAGGGAAGAAAAGCTCGGGCCGAAGCGTGTGCGCGCTCGTTTCCTTCAACTCCCTGGTGACCTGGTACCCATATTAAATCCTTCCGTTCAGCTGAAGTCCTACATTCACTAAGAATTTTGCAGGCTAGCGGCGTGATTCTGCCACGCATATAGTTTCTATATGCCGCCTGGGAATCTGTACTTATGTATTTCGAGGCGGAGTGTGTTGCGGCTAAGGCTATCGGTACTTCCTCCATAGCCTGTGTATCCCCGTTACGAACTGAAAGCCCGTCCACGACTTGCATTTGGTGCACCACTGAGATTGTTGCTATTCCTTGTACAGGACCCACAGCGTCCACTAAGAAGGCTCCCTCTTCTCTTGAATAGCACTCGTTCATCTTCTTGCTCCTCGCCACTCGTCTAGCATGGTGATGCTCCGGGTGCATGTTTTTGGGAAGCGGAAGCGTAAGGAATTTGCTCTTCCACTCTTTAGGTATATCTTGCCTTCCAGCCAATTGCTGCGGAAAGCTAATGTTTAAATCTTCTAAGACCCTGCGGCCGGTAGTAGTGGTGGCCAGTCGCATTACCTGGCTTGTAAGATGGCCGCTAATCAATTCATCAGCCGTATTGTGTACCCTGTTAAGAACGGGGCCACAATCCCACCGCTGGAACCAGTGTTAAAGATAGGGCTTCTATCCCACCGCTGGAACCAGAGTTGAAGACGGAGGGGTCCTGGAGATGACTAACTCGTTTAGCCCCACAGGTACCGGCTCCGAATGACGTTGTCGGACTGCGCTATCGAGGAAACTGTACAAAAGGGTTTATTCTACATATTTACAGATGAGAATGGAATCGAATGCTCCGATCACACAACAACATCCCGTTAAATACGGTTCGCGTTCCCCAGATCCCTGACTGGGGAACTTAGTTCGAATAACGTTGTCCAATCGGATGGGCCATTGATGACGCTGGCGGTACCACCCACGGCACGGGGCGGTGCTGAAGCTCTCTCGTTCTCTCACAGCTTGGGGGATGAGAAGGGGAACACCAACAAACACTGAGGTGTCGCCTTGTCCACTGGGGCTAGTCTTCTGTGCGTTGCCGCCGCGGGAAAGGAGAATCCCGCAGTCTCCCCGCAGGTGAATGACCTCCTCGATCTCCCCCGCCGGATGGCCGAAGCACGAGACCTCTTCGAGTACACAGCGTCTTTCAATTAGCAGCCTCGCTCGGCGTGACCTTGTGTAGCATCACCTCGTCCGGTGACCCGAAGACCGACTCGGCCAACGTATACCGCTGCTTCCGCCGTGCTTCCTGTGCATTTCTGCTTCCACCGTTGCTGCTGCTGTGGCAAGCTCTCGCCGCATCTTTGCCTAACGACGACACTCGTCTGACAGTAATTTCTCCCAGGCCCGTGGGACACAGCGTCCTTCGATCGGTTCGGAGGTTCGGTGATTTGGAGTGCAACAACCCCGTCCGTCGTCGTCTATGCTTCTGCCGCCGGCGCCAGGCCTCGTCATATCCCTTGCTTCGCGATGAGTCACACCCGGCTCCCAGGACCACGTTGTCCACTCTTAACAACCCCTAGTTTTAGCAGACGCTCCGTAGATGCTTTCATGGGTAGGCCGATTGCCTTCTTATAAGCCGTTCGAATGATAACGTCCAGGTGGTTTAGATCGGTCTTCCTCATACGAAGGTACGGGGCCACGTACACTATCCTGCAGATGACAAAGGCCTGTATTAGTCTAAGGGTATCCTGTTCTTGCGTGCCGTTTTTCTTGCTTGTGATTCTAGATATCATACAGATGACTTGTTCGCACACCGTTCGGAGCTTGGTGATTGCTGCTGTGTTCACACCCTTGTTGTTAATGAGCAGCTCCAAAATCCGTATTGTTTCCACCTCGGGAATAGGTGTACCATGGACCGAGATTTCCAGCGATGCAGTATCCCCCTTCCCTCGCAGGACGAGGAGCTCCGACTTGTTCGGGGAACAGCGCAGTCCGCATTCTTCTGCATACTATTGAACCGTACTGGCAGCCTCTTGGAGGGCCTCCTCCAGCTGCATGGTAAAACTTGCTACTGAACAACGCATAAATGTATATTTTTTTCACATTTGAGCACCATATTTCGTATCTAGGGAAATCTAGGGAATTTTTGGTTGTAGATTGGGTTAGAAGCGGCTCTGGAGGTTGGCAGCACTGGCGCTGCATGCGCTGCATGCGTTGGCATTGACACCGTTGTGCCATTTTAAGGAAATGAAGTGCGTATAACTGGCTCCCTGGGTCAGTGGACGCCTGAATCGCGCTTATAGGTACGTGGGGTGATGAGAGAGAGATGTGGGCTGCAGGCATTGACAGCGTTGCGCCAGACACCACGCTGAAGTCATAGGTCGTCGTCGTTCGTTGTGTTCATTGGCGTTGGAGTCGACAACGTTTTACACTCCGATCATTTTAAGGAAAGGAGGTGGGCATAACTGGCTCCCTGGGTCAGTGGACGCCTGAATCGCGCTTATAGGTACGTGGGGTGGTGAGAGAGATGGGGGCTGCATGTAGATAAGACAAACAGGAATTTCTGTCCACTTATGCGGGAGAACAACCGGTTCCTCTCGCTCGTAACGCCTCCAACAGCTATGTCAACCTCGCGAAATGCTTGCATAGACCTCGTTTTTCAGAACCAGGCACTGGTGCAGCAGATCGAGCATATATCCATCTATTAAGGCTTTCGAAAGCCTTTAATGCCTCATACTGTCGTGACCAAGACGTGTTAGCAAATTTGTCCGCTTTTCAGATTGGTCGAAATGGTCGTGACGTCATAGTGCGCGAATTTTGACGGGTGTCCACTGAAATATGTGAGACAGTTACTGCGCAATTTCCTTTCCTCAAATACAATTTTCGACTGGTGTCCACCGAGATATGGAAGACAATTACTGCGTAATTTCCTTTCTCAAATACAATTTTCATTTTCTTCATTATGGCCCCTCTTTCTATTTCTTCTTTCACTCCACTTCCACCAGATGACAGAGAATTACAGCGCCATTTCCTTTCCTCAAAAAGCGTTGCGTTCAAGGGCAACGCATAGCGCCGAACGGGTGGTGGCGTTCCGTGGACTCCCTGGCAGCGCTACAACACGCTTTCGCGTTCCACTCCTAAAGGCAAAGATTAAGCGTCATTAATTGGCAGTTAATTAATTGGCAGTTAATTAATAACTCTCCTTTGCGGAGTATCTGTCCTTGCTTCGGCGAGTGCGGCTTCGCGTATCTGTTTTCAGCAGCGTCCGCTCCGGCGGAGAGAGAGAGAAAACTTTATTTACAGAGGAATTCGGGGCACGCCCCAGGGTCCCCGCACGACCCCACTGCACTCAAGTGTTTATGTTCCGAAGGTCCATAACACTGGCAGCACGGCCGGTGGCGATGGTCTGCACGGCCGGGTCCTCCGAGCGCAGCAGGGTCTCCCAGTCCTCCCAGGTCTTGAGGTTCTCTAGGTCCCGCCGGGGAGGGTCCGCTGGGCAGAGGGAAATGATGTGGAGGGAAGAGGCGAAGGGTTTTGGGCATAGAGTGCATGCCGGAGTGGGGAAGGAGGGATGATAATGGGTTAGGGTAAGGGGTGAAGGGTTCTGGGTATAGAGTGCATGCCGGAGTGGGGAAGGAGGGATGATAATGGGCTAGGGTAAGGGGTGAAGGGAGTGTGTGTGTCTGTAGTCTGCGCCAGAGTGTTGCGTGTTTGTTATCTAGGGAGGGGTGGGGCGGGGGGTAGAGCTGGCGTAAGGCTCTGTGCGCCTGGGTCAGCTCACTGAATGAGTGCATGCGCTCCTTCGTGAATCCCCGATCAGAGGCCACCTGAGCCCGGTTTAAAGAACCTCGGGCTAAAAGGTTGGCGGCCTCGTTTCCGGGATTCCCGGAGTGCGCGGGCACCCATATCAGCTCCACTTGGCGGGGCGGGGGGGCATCGGGCGAGTCCAGTATGCCAAAAGCAGGGACATGGACTCGGCCTCGAGCAAAATTTAGAATCGCAGTTTTAGAATCGCTTAAAATGTACCGGGCTTCCGTGCGGGTTATAGCAAGGGCAATGGCGGCTTCCTCTGCAGCCTCTGGGGACGTGTCTGGAGGGAGAGGTAGTGTGAGGAGGGCGGATAAAGAGGAGTCCACCACAGCTGCTGTCGCTTCATCACCCGTGCAGGCAGCGTCCACCCATGCGGCGTCCGGCTGGGGGCCGTACGCTCGATGGAGTGCCTTCGCACGGGCTCTGCGGCGCTGCTCATCGTGGGATGGGTGCATATTCCTCGGGAGCGGCCTGATGAGGAGCTCTCGGTGAAGGGTTCGTGGGATGGCGATGAGGGTTGGGTCGTTGGCCGGTATTTTGATTCTGAGGGTGTCCAGGATATACCGACCTGTGGAGGTTTGTGTGAGCCTGATGTATTGGGCCTGTCGGTGGGCCTCCACCAGTTCCCCAATCGTATTGTGGAGGCCCAGGCCTAGTAATCTGTCTGTGGGTGTGTTGAGGGGAAGGTGAAGTGCTACCTTGAATGCCTTGCGAATCAAAGCATCCAAAGCGTTTATGTCATGTTTGGATAGGTGTAAGTATGGGGTAGTGTACAGCACACAGCTGAGGACAAAGGCATGAATGAGGCGACATAGGTCGCGCTCCTTCATGCCTCTATGACGTCCCGAAACCCTGCGGATGAGGTGCGATATCGCGCCTACAACCTGCTTGAGTTTCTTGAGGGTGGTGGTGTTTTTGCCATCGTTCTGGATGTGCAGGAACAATACACGGAGGGTGCCAACCTCAGGTACCGGGTCACCATTCAGTTCAATGGCAATGGGGGAGCGGGGACAGCGGTGGTTCTTAGGACGGATGAGGAGCAGTTCGGACTTCTCTGGGGAGCAAGACAGTCCGATGGTCCGTGCGTAATTTTGGGTGAGGGTGGCTGCTTCCTGTAAGGTGCTCTCTATGTCGCCGTCACTGCCGTGAGTGGTCCACAGGGTGATATCGTCGGCATAAAGAGTTTGCTTCAGGTGGGGAATAGTTGCCAATTTTCGGGCAAGGGGGATGAGGGTAATGTTAAAGAGAAAGAGGGAAAGGACGGACCCTTGAGGGGTGCCGATACTCTGAAGCGTGAAGGAGGGAGAAGACAGAGGGCCGAAGTGTATCTCAGCCGTGCGGTCAGTGAGGAATGCTTGAATGTAGGCGTACGTGCGCACACCCACATTCAATGGGGATAGAGCAGTCATGATCGCCTGATGTTCAATGCGATCAAAAGCTTTGTAGAGATCCAAAGCTAAGACTGCCTTGGTGTGACCTGGTGGTGGTGGTGAAAAACATTTATAATGCAATAAATATTTACAGAGAGGTGATTGGGGTAGGCCCTATTGACCCTTTCCCCTAACAATACTAGGTGGAGCCCCTATTCCGGGGCCCCATTGGCAAGCAACGCCGCCCGCGTCCGGTGAACCAAGGACTTTTGGGTCTTTAGGTCCTGACAGCCGAGCAGGGCCGCCTCCCAGTCCTCTCTGGTAGAAGCGGGTCGAAAATGTCGTGTGTGAGTTGTAGCATGGCGTCCTGTGCGGAAAGATGGGGGCGAAATCCCACCATGGTATGCGGGTAAAGATTGTTGTCCGCCATATGACTTGTGAGTCTCGCTAACACAACATGCTCGAGGAGCTTCCCGAGGCATGAGGTTAGCGAAATCGGGCGAAGGTTTTGAAGTGTAAGTGGTTTGTTGGGTTTAGGTATGAATATTACCTTCGCATGGCGCCAGGACTGAGGGAGGTTACCCTCCCTCCAGCACTGGTTGAAGTATTTCGTAATGTGGGTGATCGATTGGTCATCCAGATTACGGAGCATCGAGTTTGTGATCTGGTCTGCACCAGGTGCGGAGTTGGCGCGGAGAATCAGGAGGGCCGCTCTGACTTCCGTCTCCGTGATGTCCGTGTCGAGCGTGGGATTTGCTTGTCCTGTGTAGTGCGATAGAGGTATGGGGCCGCCGGGAGATGTGTACGTGGTTTGAAGTGTGTCTAGAAGGGTGTCAGGATCGTCAATGTGTTCATGTGTGAGGCGTGTCACGTGGTGCTGTGTTGCTGATTTGGTGCGTGTGGGGTCAATGAGGTGTCGGAGGAGTTGCCATGCGCGTTTGCTGGACAGGTTTCCGTCCATGCCGTCACATATCTGTCCCCAGTTGGATCGGCAGAGCTCCTCAGAGTGCTGTTGGATTTGTGTCTGCAGCGCGGCCAGCCGCTTTTTAAGCGTTCTGTTGTGTTTGTTGCCTTTCCAGCGTTCCAGGATGCTGTGATAAGCCTCCCAGAGGTGGGCTAGGCGTGTCTCAAGGGTAGGTGTTTCGGTTGTAGTTTCAATGTGTCGCGTGTTGTGGTGAACGTCATGCTTGAGTGACTGCACCCATTCGTCGATGTCTGCGATGGGAGTGTCTGGGAGGGCAGTGTGTGCAGTGCGAAATGCATTCCACGCAGTTGTTGCTGCGACGCGCGTCTTTTCTTTCCTTTGGCTCTTTCCTCTGATCTTTTAACTCTCCTCTATCTGCACGTGGCAGCGGTGGTGGCTCGGCTCGAGCCAGTAGGCAGGCCCGTGCAATTTCCTTTTCATCCTTCTCTCAGTCACAACAACAACAGCAGTTAATTAATGCACCAACAGAATGTGAAGTGAACAATCGCGTAGCAGAATGCAGCACTCAGGCTTTCGCCTTTCACCACTTTAGCCACTAAAGTTCATCGTAATTTTTGTTTTCTGTCCACACAGCTTCCTTCATGACAACCAAGAACTGTTAGCGGAGTGTTTCTTGAAGAAGGAATATGTGTAAAAAATGTTATCTGTAATTGTACATACATGTATTGCTAGAATTCTTTTCCTCAGTCTATCGATAAGCTGAAAACAGCTGATGAGCTGCGCTCAAATTTCTCATTAGGAGGCAACGTAATCGTCGGAAATTTTTTTAAGCTCCGCCCTAATGTGACCCGTCGCAAAAGGCGACAGCGGGAGCATACCACCCCTATATTTCATCCATCTATCCAATGACTCGCAAGTTAAATTGGTAAATTCGTTTTTGAGGACAGGAAATGAAGCAGTATCGGTCTCACATTGGCGTAGGCTGCTGTCCGGGCTCTTTCGATGAGTTGCTTCTGACTCTTTTCTTCCGAGCTGGTCAGAGCTGCCTCCCATCCCTCCTGCGTTAGCTGGTTATTGACAGTGATCGCCTGATTTCGTTGGCAGGCCCATACCATATGGTACAGGTCCTCCTTTCTTGGTTGGCGGATGGGACGCCAAAAGAGTCTTTTTTTTGGTTGTTGTTTTCCGACAAATATCTCTCAAAGCTCTCAAGCCCCGCCGCGGTGACTCAGTGGTTAGAGCGCTCGGCTACTAAGCCAGAGTTCCCGGGTTCGAACCCGGCGGCGTTTCGATGGGGCAAAAAATCTCTGCCTCTCCCGTAACCGAGAGTAGAGTAAGCATGAAATGTTTACGGGCATAACACATAGCGGCCGCATAATCATGGCGTTGTCGGAAGGGTCGAGCAGTCTTCTGCTGTGGCGTATCAGTCGCAAAGCGATCGCTCTCCGCAAGACGCTTCCTACCTCTCCTTCCTTCAGGCTCCATTGCTCGGCTTAAGCAGCTGTGACGGTGGCGGCATCGAAATGCAGGACGATGCAGAAGCGTAAGCGGAAACGACGAGACGCAGACCTGACAAGAATGTATATGCAGCACGTTCGAAACTGTCTAAAGTGCGTAGAGGCGAAAGCGTTTTCCGCACCGCTTTGCCTATGTGACAGTGGTGACGTCACCACTGGATTACGTCACACATAATTGATGACGAATTGATGACAAATTACTAATTTGTGACTAATTACTGATTAATGACTAAATACTAATTAAGTGCTAATTGATGACGCTTAAGCTTCGCCTTTAGGAGTGGAACGCGACAGCGTGTTGTAGCGCTGCACGGAACACCACCACCCGTTCGGCGCGATGCCTTGCACTTTGAACGTGACGCTTTTTTAGGAAAGGAAATTACGCAGTAATTCTCTGTCATTTCATTTCATTTCATTTCATTTATTGGTTTTGTTTGGCCAGTACAGAGACTGCAAACAAGGGAGAGCAAGCTAAAGGCGCCTAGTAGCGCCTGACTGAGGCCTGCCCTCCCCATGTAAAAAAAAACAAAAACAAAGTGGCACTTGGCAATGGTACAAAGTTTTCATAAGTAACAGAAACTAGAAAAGCAGCGGATATACTGACAACGAAACAGAGATCAGGCATGCATAGAGCTAAGCACAACAAAACTAAGATCAAAACATAACAAAGACATTAACTGATTAGGTAAAAACACACCACAACTAGCTATAACAAAAATATTCATGAACAGTTTTCCTAAATCTGTCTCGCATATCCACCGAGATATGCGAGACAGATGCATTTCCTTTCCTCTAAAACCAGTTTACCGACGAGCAAGGCGTGGAGTCGAACGAGCGATGGCGTTCTTTGGACTCCTTGGCAGCGTTGCTAGACACTGTGGCGTTCCACTCTTAGAGGCGAAGCTTAACATAACTTAGCATAGCGACACAAGCAGCAACACCGCTCCTAAGGCTTTTGCCACAACTCACTTTAGGTCAGCAAAGAGCCCCCCTGAATTTTTTGCGTGTAGTTCACGGTTTACGCAGTCCTACCTGCAGTTTTCTGCCGATTGCGGAGAGCGCTGGGAAAGTATACTTCGTTGTGCAGGCACTATGGTGTTTCGTATTTGTCCGCCAACTCTAGATGATCGCCGCTCTGTCATCGCCGTGCAGCTTGTGTTGCAAGAGCTTCTCCAGGGCAACGCATGTTCTCGATAGTTAACAGGGCAGCTTCTGAAGTAGGCTCCATTTCGCGACAGCCTGAGGTGAAGGCCCGTGAGCAGACCACGGAGTGCCGTCGATGAGCTAGTTTCTTTGCGTTTGAAACAGCTTTCATGCTCGCCACTGCGCACCGACCGATAGCCGAAGGGCGCTAACGAAAGTTTGTCTTGTTCAAGATTCATGTCCGAGCTTCGCATTGCATGGCCTCTTTATATTTTAGCCGTGGTTGTTATGACTGTGTGTGCAGCGTAAACGTGGTGCTGTACGATTGTCGGATTTTAATGTCTTCCTCGCAGTTTCAGCACATGGGTGACGTGCGCTCTACAAGCGTCGGTCTTCGGGAAAAGTTTGGTTTATTGGGATTTAACGTCCCAAAGGGACACAGGCTATGAGGGACGTCGTAGTGAAGGGCTCCCGAAATTTCGACCACCTGGGGTTCTTTAACATGCACTGTCATCGCACAGTACACGGGCCTCTAGAATTTCGTCTTTATCGATATTCGGCCGCCTTGGCTGGGATCGACCCCGCCTCTTTCGGGTCAGCAGCCAAGCGCCATAACCACTCAGCCACCGCGGCGGCGTGGCTTCACGAATGGCAGGTGGAAGTTTCCTGTGCAGACCAGTCATATGTTTTCTCTTCTTTCACATGGTCCTGCAATACATGTTCAAGAAGGAATTGCTAGCCGGCGGGAGCCACAGTGTAAATACCTTATGTTCCGTAGCCCCCTTCTGTGTGTGCACAGGGTATGCATCGTTCATTGTGTTTATGTTTGCTCAGGCCTGCCTGTCACTGCCAACTCAATTGTAAGGCGATGGATGCTGCAAGGAAGTCGTATTGAGGCAACTGTCATGGACACTAACAGGGTATTTAGACAAACAAAACAAAGATGAAGCTGAGCCAGGAAGTCTGTTGGAGGAAACCTGGCGGTCGCTGTGTGGACCTCACGTGGCGCTCCAGGAACTACGCAGCTGTTGCTGTAACCAGTTTCCAGTGCAGCTCCGTGCAAGTAGCATATGCGGCACTTGCTGTTTCAGTGAAGCCATTACACTGTTTTTGTTTGCTGTTAATTATTTTATAAATGTGCGAGATGTTCATGCGTGTGTCAACCAGTAGCTGCCAATATCTTCACTTTTTCTGCTGCAGCAGGAACCCTCACTTGTTTACTCATTCTGAGAGTGAGTTTGTTAAATTTATCTTTGCAAATTGCAAATTAGCTCCTTTTGCTGCTTTTTTTATTATCACGTGCAGAGGCAGTGAGCTCTTTGTGTGAGCTCCCTCCTCCAGCTCGATTCTGCCTTCACCTTGTTTTTGCAGTGAGCTGCGACTGGTATGGCGAAATTCCTACATTCATCATTTCCACGGCCTCAGAGTGTGCTGCCAGTTAAGTTTAAATAATTCAAATTATTGATAGCTTGCCTGCAGTGTAATTTTATTTCGGGTTGCGAATTCGGTATCTCTGCGTTTCATGATATGCTGTTGTTTTGTAAGCACTTTTGGCTACATGATTTGCTCAGAGAGGAGTTGGGGGAACACCAATGTTCCGGTGTAATTTCTTGCTTTCAGAATGAAAGCAAGAGATTTAGACGCGTACATATTTTCACTGAATTCATAAGCATACAGTGTGCCATACAGAACAAGCTAGACTCGGCCTCTTGTATAGGTAATGCAGCTGCGGTTGTGAAAGCACCTTCATGTATGGTGGTGTTTATAAAATGGCTTTCTCCAATAGAACTTGGCATGGAATAGGTCATGTCTTCTTGCAGTCTCTTGAAAGCATCTACTGGAACATGAATAAGGCAACATGCCCTCAGATCTGTCGACGTCTACAGCAGTTGACTGAATATACCAAGGTTCAAGACAGCCTGTCACCTTGTTTGCCTTTCTGATCAGAGGGGCCAAGTGTTCTAAAATTGATAGCTCTCAAGAGCCTTGTGAAAGCAGAACTGTGGAGGTGCTAAAGAGCGGAATGCGGAAGAAAAAAAAACTCCGCGTGTCGATGGAATTGCATAACCAGGCTTAGAGTGCGGCCTGATTTCGGTGACCAGAACCGACAAAGCACTTCCTCACCAGAACAGTATTTGGCCACCCTGGTGTAGTACTTGGCCACAACCTTCTATGAACAAACCAATTAACCCTCGACCCTCAGTCCCCAGCGGCTGCGGAGCAACTGACCAAGGCGGCGGTCAGATCTGTGACGCAGCGGAGGGTGCTAAGAATCTCTGGCTCCGGACAGGCCGCCATTGGAAACTGAACCTGGCAACTTTTAACGCAAGAACCTTATCAATGTTGGAGGAATTAGCCGGTGTTAAATGGGATGTCATAGGGCTTAGTGAGGTTAGGAGGACAGATGAGGCGTATACAGTACTAAAGGGCGGGCATGTACTGTGCTATCGTGGATTAGCAGATAGGCGAGAACTAGGTGTGGGATTCCTCATAAATCAGGATATAGCTGGCAACATCGAGGAGTTTTACAGTATTAACGAGAGAGTGGCAGCTATCGTAATTAGGCTTAATAAGAGGTACAAGCTGAAGGTGGTGCAGGCCTACGCGCCTACATCAAGCCATGATGACCAGATAGTTGAAAGCTTCTATGAGGATGTGGAATCGGCAATGACCAAAGTAAAATCACAGTACACTGTACTGATGGGCGACTTCAATGCAAAGGTAGGTAGAAAGCAGGCTGGAGACAACGCGGTAGGTGGCTATGGCATAGGTTGTAGGAACAGAAGGGGAGAGTTATTAGTAGAGTTCACAGATAGAAATAATTTACAGATTATGAATACCTTCTTCCGCAAACGACCAAACAGGAAGTGGACGTGGAAGAGCCCCAATGGTGAGACTAAAAATGAAATAGACTTCATACTGTGTGCTCACCCTGGCATCGTAGAGGATGTGGAGGTCCTCGCTAAGGTCCGTTGTAGCGACCACAGAATGGGAAGGTCTCGTATTAGCTTGGATTTGAAGAGGGAACGGAGGAAACTGGTGAAGCGAAAGGCTATTAACGAGTTAGCATTAAGAGGGAACGTAGAGGAATTCAGAATGTCGCTGCAGAACAGATTTTCCGCTTTAACTGAAGAAGACGGCTGTAGTCTTGAAACAATGAATGATAATCTCACAGCTATCGTTACACAGTGCGCCGCAGAAGTAGGTGGTAGAATGGTTCGACAGGATACCAGCAAGCTATCTCAGGAGACTAAAGATCTGATTAAGAAACGCCAAAGCATGAGGACGTCTAACTCCACAGACAGGATAGAACTAGCCGAGCTATCGAAGTTAATAAATAAGCGCAAGGTAGCCGACATAAGAAAGTTTAACATGGAGAAAATCGAGCATGCTCTAAAGAACGGAGGTAGCCTAAAATCAGTGAGAAGAAAACTGGGCGTAGGTAAAAACCAGATGTATGCGCTAAAAGACAAACAGGTTAATGCCATCAGCAATATGGATAAGATAGTTGAATTAGCCGAAGAGTTCTACACAAATCTATACAGTAGTGAATGTAATCATCAAGTTACTGAGGGAGGCAGTCGAGCACAGCAATGGGACATCCCGCCAGTAACGAAGGAGGAAGTAAAAAAGCCTTAGGAGCAATTCAAAGAGGGAAAGCAGCTGGTGAGGATCAGGTAACAGAAGATTTGTTGAAGGACGGAGGAGAGATTGTGCTACAAAAACTAGCCACCCTGTATACGCAATGCCTTGTGACCTCGAGAGTACCAGAAGCTTGGGTGAACGCTAACATTATCTTAATTCATAAGAAAGGAGACGTCAAGGACTTGAAGAATTACAGACCGATAAGCTTATTGTCCGTTTCCTACAAGGTATTTACTAAGGTAATCGCTAATAGAGTCACGACAACCTTGGACTTTAGTCAACCAAATGACCAGGCAGGCTTCCGTAAAGGATACTCGACAATAGACCACATTCACACTATCAATCAGGTGATAGAGAAATGCGCAGAATATAACCAACCCCTATATATAGCCTTCATTGATTACGAGAAAGCATTTGACTCAGTGGAAACCTCAGCTGTCATGCAGGCCTTGCGGAATCAGGGTGTGAAAGAGTGTTATGCGAAAATATTGGAAGATATTTATAACGATCGCACAGCTACTATAGTTCTCCATAAAAACAGCAATAAAATTCCAATTCGGAAAGGTGTCAGGCAGGGAGATACGATCTCGCCAATGCTCTTCACTGCCTGCTTACAGGAGGTATTCCGGGGACTGGAATGGGAACAGTTGGGGATAAGAGTTAATGGAGAATACCTGAGTAATTTGCGATTCGCTGATGACATTGCCTTGCTAAGCCACTAAGGACAAGAACTGCAAAGCATGATCAATCAGTTAGAAAGACAGAGCAGAGCAGTGGGGCTAAGAATTAACATGCAGAAAACCAAAGTAATGGTCAACAGCTTAGCAAGGGAACAGCAGCTCGCAATTGGTAGTGAGGTGCTCGAAGTAGTAATAAAATATATCTACTTAGGGCAGGTAGTGACCGCAGATACGGATCATGAGAGGGAAATAACTAGAAGAATAAGAATGGGGTGGAGCGCATATGGCAGGTTCTCTCAGATCATGAATGGTAGCTTACCAATATCCCTGAAGAGAAAAGTATACAACAGCTGTATCCTACCGGTACTCACCTATGGGGCAGAAACGTGGAGGCTAACAAAGAGGGTTCAGCTTAAGTTAAGAACAACGTTGCGAGCTATGGAAAGGAAAATGACAGGTGTAACGTTAAGAGATCGGAAGAGGGCGGAGTGGGTGAGGGAACAAACGCGGGTTAATGACATCCTAGTTAAAATCAAGAGGAAGAAATGGGCTTGGGCAGGGCATGTAATGCGAAGGCAAGATAACCGCTGGTCCTTAAGGGTAACGGAGTGAATTCCAAGAGAAAGCAAACGTAGCAGGGGATGGCAGAAAGTTAGGTGGGCGGATGAGATTAAGAAGTTTGCGGGGATACAGTGGCGGCAACTGACAAAGGACAGGGTTAATTAGAGAGACATGGGAGAAGCCTTTGCCCTGCAGTGGGTGTAGTCAGGCTGATGATGATGATGACAAAGAGCGGAAGGAATGCCCAGTGTGTTGTTGGAATCTTTGCCGCTTCCCCTTTTGCATTTTCCCATCTGAGCAGTTCTTTTCTGTAGGTAATGTGCACACACGAAGAATTGAATCTTGGGTTTGAATTGTCAAATAAAATTTAATCCAATTCAGTTCTTTAGTCCTCAAATCAGCGAGGACTATATTTATTTCAATATGTAGCATTTTTTTATTATTAGTGTTGCTGTAACTCTGCATTGTTAGCGAGGAAGGTTAACCTCCGGCGATGCGCGCACTCCCAAATGAAGCGGCGACACACTCCATTTATTAATACCATTCCATCTATTAATTAGACACCTGTTTACACGTAGGTCTTCAAACAACTGAAGTTTCTGTGGCATAGGTGTGTAGTTTTGAACATAGATATAAATATACAGGTGTGCACCACAACTCTCAATTTCAGTACGCACTGCTCATTGCTCCAGTGATCACCTAACCTTTGCAGTGGATCATAAGTGATGACACGGTATATGTACACCTGTGGAAAAAAAGTAGCGCACCTGGCCCCTTTGCTTCAAGCTGCATTGCTTGGAGTGCAACCTTACTAAATCGTGATCCTATGTTTTTAAACGCAGTCATATTTTACAGACAGAGTAGTATTTGTTTTTATAGGCAGTGGTGATGGAAATGAAGGCAGCACAGTGTTGGAGAGATCAGTTCCCATCACTAATCTGCGGCAGTCGTCGAAGTCAGCGAGAATCTTGACCGTCACCCAGCAGTTGTCCTAGTGATCAGGCGGGTGCAGACATAAGTCATGAGCCGGAATGCGGCAACTCGACGTCTATAGTCATCACTCGTGAGGAAGGGTCGGACAGCGTAAGGTACCTGGGTTCACAGATGTATTTTTCGTAAGTAATATCTCAACCGCAAAAGAGGAATCTCATTAGAGGACCTTGGCACCTTGGCAGATGGCAGTTTATTAATAGTTAAAGAACTCTGGAGCCTATTGCTACCATGCCGCGTGTCTGCCACAACGTTGTCAGCGCTAACGCATGCAGAAGCGTTTGCGGGACGGCAGGCTGGAAACGCTGATTGGTCGATGGGATGCGCTTCTCCGTGACGTTTTTTGACTTCGCCCTCGTTCTCAACCGGACGTGGCGTCAGCGCGCCTTTCTCGACCTCTCCCTAGAGCGCCTGGGGAATCGCTAGGTGCACCCGCCGCGCCGCGCGTGCGTGGTGAGCGGGCATGCCGCATTCGTTTCGTGATCCTCGGCGCGCTCGTTTCGAGGCGTGTGCAGCTATGGCGTTCGCCAGACACTTGTTGCGCCGCCGCCTCGCGACAAAGAGCGACACGCTCACCGCGGTAGCTGACCCCGTCACGGGCGCCCTAACAACCGACGCGGATGGGGTGCTAAATGCCGCGCGGTGCTTCTATGAGGATTTATACACAGCCGAGCCCTCTGCTTCGGATGAGTTCCCTCTAGAGGGCCCGTGCGAGGAGCCCGCAGTGGACACGACCTGGATATCCGAGGACGAGCTTTACGCGGCGCTACAGCTAATGAAGCCGAATCGCAGCCCGGGCACGGACGGACTTCCGCCAGCCTTTTACAAGAAGTTCTGGCCTCTCCTGAAGCGGCCTTTTACGAACCTTCTCAACCAACTGGTGGAGCAAGGTGTGCTGACGGAGAGTATGAACGAAGGGCTGATTACCTTGTTGTGCAAAGATAGCAGCAAGTCGACTGATCTGAGAGCATGGCGGCCTATAACGCTGTTAAACAGCGATTATAAGCTGCTCACCAAGTGCCTCTCGTTGCGGGTTACGCCAGCCCTCTCTACCATCGTGGGACCACAGCAGGCCTGTTGTGTCCCAGGGCGTTCGGTGGAGCTGCACGGACTGGCGTTGAAGGACTTGTTAACGTGGTTGAGATCTCGTGACCTGGGGGGCCTACTGCTCTCCCTTGATCAGGAGAAAGCGTTCGATCGCCTCGACCATGGCTACCTGCTCAAACAGCTAGAGCATGCACGCTTAGGGGAAGGATTCATCCGAATGGTACGAATTCTGTACGCGGCGCCGCGCGCGGCAGTAATCGTTCAGGGCCGCATCTCTGGGTGGTTTCCAGTGGCGCGTGGTGTCAGACAGGGCTGTCCGCTCTCACCGCTTCTGTACGTTCTAGCTATTGAACCCCTCCTGCAACGCCTCGTGGCTGACACGTGCATCAAGCGCACTGTCTTGCCAGTGGGTCCGCCTGCTGTGCCTGTGTTTGGATACGCAGACGATATCACTATCGTCGTTCCGGATGCAGCATCAGCAGCGCGGGCGCTGGAGATAGCAGAGCAATATTGCGCAGCTAGCGGAGCGCGGCTCAACAAACGCAAGAGTACCATCATGGCACTACGCGATGAGACCCCGCCGAACCTCCCTGAGGTGCCCGCGGTTAGAGAAACGCGCATGCTAGGTTTTTTCTTTGATAGGAACGGACCCTCAGAACGCAACTGGAACCAGGTCGTCACGAAGCTCGCCACGAAAACAGCAGACCTTGGACAACTGCGATGCCCACTCACCGCACAAGCCACCATCATCCGGACCCTGCTGATCACCATCTTCAGTTTCAGCGCAAGCATCCTGGATGTCCCTACAGAAGTGAGAAGGAGAGCGGAGAAGCTGATTTTCAAGTTCCTGTGGCAAGGAGCGGCAGACAAGATCAGACGCGCGGTTGTCAAGCAGCCAAGACTCAAGGGAGGACTTGGAATTCCCGACCTGGACGCCCTGGCCAGAGCCTTGCATGTGCAGTGGACCCTCCGCGCGGTCGAGTGCGACGTGCCGCTAACAAGAACACTAACATCGTTCTTTCTTTCCACGCGCCTGGGTGCATTCACGCAGCAGCCGCTGCGGCACACCGCTCCCCGCGCGGGGGAGCCGCTCGCATTCTATGGCGCGGCGGCCGCGGATTTGAACCACATCAGTGCCCAGTCCACCGAGCCACCCCGTGAGATTGCCCTCAAGACCATGCTGAGCCTCCTCACTCCAGCACTGCCTGCCCATCTACACCGGGAGTTAATGACAGCCGAAAGACCAGCGTGGAAATTCTTGACAGCTCACTTCCTCGACGCGCGCCGCGCTTCATTCATGTGGCGCTTCACGCGAGGAATCCTGCCGATCCGACGCCGCGCCTTCGTTTCATCCGCACTCGTGGACACGTGCCCCTACTGTGGAACACCAGAGACAGCAACGCACATCTTTCAAGACTGCGTGGTTCCTGCGGCCCTTCTCGAGCGCCTTCGCGTCCTGTTCAGCCTCCCGGGCATCCCGTATCAGACCATCCGATACTTCAACCCGATGCCTAGTGAGGCACGGAACCAGTTCGCGCTGGCGCTTGCAGAAGTTAACTACCAGGTTTGGTTGGCCCGATGCCATGCATCATTCAGTGGAAGAACCCCCAACCTGATGGAGGTCAAGAACAAGATCAGGAAGGAACTTTGGTTTCACCTTCAGCGAGAAAGGACGCACCTGGGACGCAAGAAGTTCTGCGAAGAATGGGGCCGACCGTGCGTCATCTTCGAAGAAAGCGGAGCAAGAATCACCATCAAGTATTAGGGAGCCAGCTCACAGTGGGAGTTGATCCGCCAGCGTGGAATGACAGCGGTGCACGCGCGCCGCGTCCCCTACCACCGGTGATGACGCTCCCTCCTGTTCGAGCCCCTTGGCAGGGAAACCGCCTGCAGCCCCAAAACAAAACTTCCCTCACCCAAATGGTGTGGGGGGCCTTGCCTGGGGCTGCACTTGAGTGATGATGGTTGGCTGAGGTCCGAATCCTCTACGGGCGACGGCACCTATCGTGCTGTTACCCCTTCCATCTGACAAGGCATGGCGTTCGTGCGTGGTGCGCTCGGCGGCGACAGCCAGCTGAAATTTCTGTGCAGTTTTTGCTTGCGGCTTTCGCCGTTTCCCCAGGAGCACGTGGCTAGTGTCGTGCTCGTATTTAAAGTTTTTGCCGCGGCACTACAAGGATCCGCATCAGGCGCGCTTTGAGGACCGCCGTTTGACAGCTACGCTGACGCGCTTGTCGGGGGTGCGCATTCTCAACCCTGAGGTAAGGACTGAACTACATTGTCGCAAGTTTTCTCGTGCATTGAGGACTCACCAAATTGCGGTGTTTGTAACGAAACTTTTTTTTTTTTTTTTGCAGCGTCGTTCCCTGGATATGCTTCTCGGAAGCCGATGTCATTGTTCGCCGCGGACGCTGGGCCTACTGCTCGCCGCCACGCCGCTGTAGGTTGACGTTGAAGAGCTGCTCCAAACGGCCCTTTTCAGGGCCGCTTCATTGCTTCCTGGAAGATTGCGGGCATCAATCTCGCGGCCGTGTTCCCTCTCTTTGTCGAAATCGGCGCCAGACATCAGAACCCGCGCTAGGCCTCGTTGCAGGGTTAAACGAGTGCAGTGTGGCTTTAGAGAAGTTATGACTTGCGCTTAGTCTATCTATATCATTCATTCAGTGCAGTGTGCCTTTGCTTCTTTAGCGACTTCTCACGCCTTGTCGAAATCGGATTTAAAGCTCACGCCACGCCTCGTTGAATGGGTTAACCGAGTGCAGCGCCTAGCTTTGTTTTTGTGTTCTAACCTGTAAGCAGTGCACCTTTCTTCGCTCCTTAATTTTGTTCTTTTCAGTCGTTTCCTGAATCCGTCGAAAGAGCCAGGCTTGCCGGATGGTTGTTCGCCGTGAATGGAACCACGAGGCGATCGCATCTGCATACACAGCACGACTTTGTTCCCTCGTGTTTTTTTTTTACCAAGGATTGCTTCGACAGCTCGTGCAGAACGAGGACTGCGCACGCCGTGTCGTCGCTGCTTAGTGAAGAGGCACAAAACGGATGTCGTCCTTACTAAAGGCCCTTCTCGGGGCCACCTCAGTGTTTCCTGGCAGACCACGCGCTTTCCGCCCTGTGCACATGTTCCCCTCATTTCCAATCATTTGTAAGTTGCATATCAATGAATTAATAAATCAGTCAATGCACTTTATTTACCAGAAAAATCTGGCTGGTCACCCTGGGCTAAAAGCTGTGCACACAGCTTGACAAGGCCCAGGGGACCATTAGATGACAGTTTTGAACGTAGGAAAAACAAGTTGGTACTTTAAAAGAACATGGAAAGTACACCAAACAATATAAGAGATAAACATTACAATCGCGCATTACAGTAAAGAAAAAGAAAACACTTTGACAGCAGACATACAGTATCAATTTACACTATAATACATACAAAAATCACGACATTCAGCATTATGGCACGAAATATAAGAACAGCACATAAAGCAAAAAAGAGAATGCAAGTTACAATAGTACAGATAGATTAGCTGTTTACATTTGCATATGCATAAAATTAGTCCTCGTCTCCTTGGGCCTCCTTCAAATCCTGCAGAAGGCTTGAATTTGCAACTGCTAATATCAAAGAAGATTTAGAAGAACTTCAGTTTGGGATACACGGTGCATAGTACTTGAGAAAACAAACAATAGCGCCTACAATGACACACACAGAAGAATAACTATGCAGCACAAGCGCTATCCTGCGCTCTACAGTATGGAACTGTGACTGAAAAATGAACCTTCACGTCAGTGAAATATGAGCCTTTAGGCTGTCTACAAATTGTTATTACAGAAAGAAAGAAATATTAGTGAATGTTGTGTGAGAGGCTTGCATATTACTCTGTTTATTTATTTTACCCCTCAAGGCCAGTGGCATTACACAGATGTTAGGGTGGGCTTGTCTAAAAGGAAAGTAAAATAATAGAGCCCGGCCCGCACCGCTTAGAGCACAACGGGCTAGTGGCATTACACAGGGGGAATGGTAAATATACTAAAACTGAGAGAAAAATACAGTTGATTACATGAACATTAAACAGCGCCTGAATATACAATGTTAGCTAGTGCTACGCGGAACTGCTCGTAATTTTCAGTGCCGGCAACTTCTGCGGTAAGGTGGTTCCAGTCGCATGAGGTTCGCGGCAGGAATGACTGCGAGCAGCATTTTCTGTTGCATGACATACTTCCAACTTTGTGATCATGATCAATGCGGCGGGATACAGAAATTGTACGGGGGATGAGGTGATCACGAAGAGCGGGATGATGGTACAGCTTGTGGAACAGGGTGATACGAAACACTTTTCTACGCGATGTCAGTTATGGGAGGCAGATATTAGACTTCATAGCTGTGCGGTTGTAGTTAACAAGGATTAAACGCACAGAGTTATTTTGCACCAGCTCAAGATCATTAATGAAGTCATGAGCAGGGTGCCATACACGTGTTGCATGCTCGAGTTTTTATCGTATTAGTGTTTGATAAAGCAGTAGTTTCAAATTGGAAGGAACGTTAAAGAAGTTGCGACGTAAGTAGCAAAGCATGCGATTAGCATTTTCAATTATGTTCTCGGTATGAAGAGACCAGTTAAGATAATAAGTAATGTGGACGCCGATGCACTTATATGATGAGGCTGATTCCAACGAAATGTTATCGATGTAGTAGTGAGGTGGGACGGAAGTTTTTCTAGATACACGCATGACTTTGCATTTGTTCATATATAGCTGCATTCACCATTCTTCGCACTGAAGTCAGTGGCGGTCTCGTCAAGTAGTCCCCTGCTTTGTACGTTCACCTTGTTAGCGGCTGTCTTATTTCACACAATTCCACGTTCTACACGTTGATAGGTATCGTGTTCCTGCCTTGGTGGTAGTGGTTTATTTAAAAAAAAAAAAGGAAGCAAAAGAGTGTTGCCGGCTGCGGCAATTGCTATCTAATATCTTAAGCACCCGAGCTGCAGCCGGCGGAAACGACAGGGAAAGGGAGAGGATAGTAAGGAGAAGTATAGAGGGGAGCGACAGCAAGAAAGGACAGGGGAGAGCTTTGTACACTATTTACAAAATACAAAAGTAATCAAGTTCCCGCCACCGTTGTCTTGCCATGCCGCCGGCGCGGCGGCGACGGCGGTGCCATTTACCTGCGGTTGCGGTGGCCAACAACCTCGTCGGCGGGAGGGGGGGGGGAGCCACCCATTCATGTCTTTATCCCACCAGGGACACAGCGACGCAAGCGAGGGGACCATCCCTTTCTGGCTTGACAAGGAGCGCCGACCAGCCGCCTTGGGGACTGAGGGCAGAACAAATTAAGCCACTTCCCAGAACTGATAAATGAAGGCCGCTAACCCCACTGGTGAAATGTCCGGGCAGGTGCTTTGACCTTAGTGGACATGTCGTGGCAATTATCTCAGACGTCGACTCGTTTCCCCTGGTATCGAAATGAATATTGCTCGCGTAAACGTTAACATTCAAAGATTGAGTAATGGTATAACGTCTATACGTTTCGCCATTTATTTTTCAATAACAAAGCGCAAAAAAAAATTTTGTGCAAATAAAATGAAAAATCGTTGTTTCTATTTTTTCTTTTTTTATATACAGCAGTCTGTCCGCTCCCCCTAAAACCACTCTCTGTGACCGCCACTGACTGAAGTAATGTAAGGTTGTTAGTGTTGGTTATTTCTCTAAAAATGACGCAAACATCAGCGAATAGGTGAATATGAGAATCCATAAGAGAGCGGGGATCATTAATGTTAGATCAGGAACAGTAGCTAGGGTCCAAGAACTGAACCTTGTGGAACTCCGGAAGACACCTCTGTAAAACAGGTGTTATAACCGTAAGCAATAACTAATTGTGAGCGATTAAGTAGACATTCAATCCATTTCAATAAGTTACAGTCAATATTAAGATCTTTTAGTTTGTGAGCCAAAAGGTTGTGACATACATCGTCGAAAGCCTTTGAAAAATTCAGAAATATACAGCCAGTTAGTGATGATAGGTCTAGAATACAGTGCAATGCATGTGTAAACTATATTAACTGTGTTTCGCAAGAGTAAAGTTTTCGAAAACAATGTTGCGCTGACATAAAAAGTTGTTCAATGAAAGGAAGTTAACAAGGTTGGTGAATATTATATGTTTGAACATTTTGGGTCAAGTATTGGTAAGGGATATGGGACGATAATTAATAGGGGATGCTTTGCTGCCGCATTTCTAGACTGTAACCACCTTTCCGATCTTCCACTCAGTAGCAGCGTTGACTGGTCAATGCTGGAAAAGTTTGGTTAGTATAATGGGCGAATAAGCTGCAGTGCTTTTTAAGTAACGCAGTCATAACCCGGAGCGGAATGAACACTGAGTCCATCAATAAGCTTATTCACACCAGTAGGAGCAACAGTTATAGGTGGCATGAAAACATAGTTGAAGTGGCGAGTTGTAGGCATATGTATACATCAGATATGGGTGTAAAGTTGTCAGTGATTGCGCGGTTAAGAATCGTGACGCGAACGTCGGAAGGGATGAGGTCGCCTAACGGGTCAGATAACGCAAAACTATCGTCGGTGGAAGGATTAATGACCCGCCAGAATTTTTGACATTGGTGGTTACATGTGAGTGGAAGTGCTTTTAGCGCTTTTGAGCGCCTGAACATACATGTTGGAAGCCGCTGAATACGAAGTCCGATCACTCACTAGTTGGCGAGAACTTTACGATGCGGTAGAGGCTTTCTTTTTGTTAGATAAACGTTTAATGTGATTATTACACTAGGGAGCTATTGAGTGGGTGGTAGCAGTACGTTCAGGAGTGTATTGTTCTGTGAGTTGGGTGACTATAGCTGTGAACATGCTCCAGTTGGTTTGAATGCTGCGGACACCAAAGCTATGGGAAAGCATCGATAAAAAAAATAGTTCATTATTTATCGCCTGAAAATTTGCTCCATTGTAGTCTCGTATTATTATTTTTTCTTTTTGTTAGTGTTCGGAGTGGCTAGATTAACGTGAGAGTGCATTAGCAAGTGGTCGCTGATGCCTGGCAGGTATGTAATAGGTGAGACTATGTCAGATCGATTTGTCAGGATTAAATCTAGCGTATTCGCCGCGTTGGCTGTTATAGTCCCTTGTGAGCACAAATGCACTAACGAGAATACTGAGCGCACATCTAAAAATTCGCGACTTCGAGACGAGAACGGGGACATTAAAGGGGAGTTGGTATTCCATGTTATCTTCGAAAAAATTAGATCGGCAAATAAAACAATACTGAAATAGATCATGGTGCTTTGTTTTTAAGTGTTTCCATAAAAAAGTATGGCAACAGATAAGGAAAGGCTTAGGTGACCGTGATCGAGGAGGTTAGAGTGAATTATAGTGCAACAGCTTGAAACAGGTCTTCACATCATTCATATGTACTAGAACATTGCAGGAGCCCGGACAAAGCAAAATTACACAAATTACGTTTGAATAGAGATCATGGCAGGAAAGTGGATGAAATATAGCTAAAAGAAGAATTGTGAACCGAAGCAAAGTATGTAATGAGCCAGAAATATGCCTATCAAAGAAGACACTGCACTGAGAAAATGGACAGCATGAAATAAATGAGCAGCACAAGTGCAGCGTACAGGCCTTTATCAAATAATTTATTTTTTGTTTATTTACCACGTCCTGGTAGTGTTAGCTCCATAAAGCATTATCAAAATTATCACAATTTTCAGTTTTATTTGCTTAGGAGAACGTTAGAGCAATAAGAACTTGGTTCATAAATGCACTTCAAGTATTGCCATGTATGAACTCAAAATATGTGTGTTTATTTATAACGAAATAAAAACAAATTACATTAATTTTTTAACACGTACCTAAATAGATCCACTGGTTACAGCTTGCGTCAGACTTCTGTTGTGGTAAATAGGTCTCGCACCAACTACGGAACACAATCAATTGAGCACCAAATCATGTTGATGTGTAATTCTAATCCGTTTGTAATAGATGCAGCTAAAAATAGTTCCACGCGCAGGGGTTTTGAACGCATCTGTTCGTCTTTCTTTTTGTCTAACGTTGTGTCCTAGACGACAAAATGCTTACTTCTGGTTCCGTTTGATGTAACCCTGCTGGGGGGGAGTTCTATGATGCAATGGACTCATAGATCGTTCATCGTGGGATGTCGTGCTGTCTGTGTGGCATATCGTGCAGTCTGTGTGATATGTCATACAATTCGTATGATATGTCATACGGATTATGCGGTGTGTCGTGCAGATTGTGTGGTGTTCTGTGGTGGATGGTCTGTGGGGTTGTTGCGTCGTGGAGCTTTTTTTTAGCAGGGAATGCTATGTCGGTTCGAACAACCCTAATGTATTGTATTTCTGTACCATTTTTGTATATGATTTAGTGTGTATTATTATTTTATTATCTGTATATATTTACAAGAACTGTTTATGATGCGTCTGTTGTGTAAGTGATGGCAAAGACAGCCTTTTTTTGTTGTATAATCCAATACCGCTCCTGCTGCTGTACCCAGGCGAGGACAAGACCCAGTCAGGAGGTTCAGCACCTCCTTTTGTCTTGCCTCGTGGGCAATATCTGTATGTTGCCCGAAGGATGAAATAAACAAAAAAAAATCATCGTACTCTTCGTCCTGGGCCACAAGAGCTGGGGCTTCATGAGATAATTATTACGGTGCATCAACGAAAATTTCAACATGCCGTCAGCATGCAAAGATATTATACTGGCGCTGAAAAAACCGCATTTTTTAAATTTTCGCTGGCAGGAGGGAGTAACTTTCTTGACTGCGCTGCTTTCTTCCTAAGCAAATGAAAGACGTGTATGCCGAGCAAAAGCAATTCGAAAATATGTAGCGTAAGATATAACACTAATGCACTGTGAAGCTTGATGCCTTATTGGTCCAGTAGAGTGGAGAGCTGGGCGAGTTAATTGGTTCACGATTGTAGAAAGAAAACCAGCGCAAAAGGCGGGGACACAGAACTGGGAACACAGAACACAGCGTCGTCCTGTGTTCCTGTTGTGCGTCTCCGTCCTTTGCCCTTGTTTTTTTCCCTTAATTGGCCATGCACTTGTGGCAATTTAAGTGCACTTCCGGTGAATTTTGCACAAAAGTAGTGTATTTTTGCATTCACCTTTTTACACGCTGAGTTGTTTTATCTTTTGGTCACTTCAGAACGGAGGAGTTAGTATAGAAGTAATTTACTTGGAGAATACAAGGAAATATATCTTGCGATGAATTTTCTCATATTTTAATTCTGCCTGATGGTAATGCATTACGCGTCATACGGTGTTACAACCAAACGCCCAGGGAGGAGGAGGAGGAAAAACTTTTATTAAGCAACCCTTGAAAGGAAGCCAGTGAGGGTGGGGATAAGGATAAGGGGGTTGCAGGAACAGGTGGGCCCTCGCGGTCGCGCTAGGTGACCAGGAGCCCATGGGCCCTGGCGACCTCTGTGGCCCAGGTCACCATCCGGAGCTGAACCTCCGGCTGTGAGCTGTGTAGCACGGCCTCCCATCTCTCCTGGTCGTCGAGTCTCAGAAAAGGGGGAGTTGGAGTATTAGGGCAAGCCCTAAGTATGTGATGAACATCCGCCTTAGGGTGTTGGCATAATTTGCAGGACGGATGGTAGTCCCCTGGGTGCATACAGGTAAGGGTTCGGAAAAGTGTCTGTCTGAATCCGTCGCCAAACGACTTGCTCGGCCTTATTTAGCGATTTATGGGGAGGGGAGTAAACTAGTCGGGAACCCCGGTAGTGAAGCGTAACTTCATGGTACGTCATCATGCGTTCCCTAGCACTGCGGAAGCAGGGGAGGCCGTCCACCGCCCGGTCGACGAGTCCTCGGGCGTGATTGTGTGCAGCCGTATTCCCCGGGTGTCCGCAATGCGCAGGAACCCAGATGAGTGTGATGAGCCGACTCGGTGGTGCAACACTGTTCAGAATGCGATGTGCTGGCGTGTGAACCCGTTGTTTGGCGAAATTTCGTATGGCTGATTTAGAATCCGAGAATATGTATTTGGCATTTGTTTGAGTAATGGCCAGGGCTATAGCTGCTTCTTCAGCCTCGACGGGATGTTGAACGCGATTGAGAGTAAGGGATGAGCAAGGATTATGATTGCAGTTAAGTACCGTGATTGCATAGGCTGAGGTGATAGAATATTCTGCAGCATCTACGTATGTGACTGCTCGATCCCTAGCGTAGTGCTTATGTAGGGCTGTTGCCCGAGCTGTGCGACGATCTTTGTCATGCTCAGGATGAGTGTTTCTAGGCAGAGGTGGAATATAAAGATTTTTTGCAAGGTCTAGAGAAATGTTATGCTGATCCGAAATTTGGTCGTCGAGGGTGATTTTGAGTCTTTTCAGAAGATTCTGTCCGGTAGGTGTTCGAGATAGGCGATAGTATTGCCCCGTGAGGTGGGCTTCAATTAGTTCTGCCAGGGTGTTATGCACGCCTAGTTTGAGGAATTTGCTCGTGGGGGTTGAATTCGGGAGGTGAAGGGCAGCCTTATATATACCCCTGATCATTCTATCTATCTGCTCCTGCTCTGTCCGAGTGAGATACAGATAGGGGAGAGTATAAATGAGTTTGCTGATACAGAAGGCTTGAACGAGACGTCGCGTGTCTGCCTCCCTCATGCCTCGGTGTTTATTATTAATTCTACGAATGATCGCAGTCGTATTCTGTACAGTGTGGCGGAGTGATTTAATGGTGGTCGTGTTGAAGCCGTCATTCGTGATGAGCATACCCAAAACCCTAATGACGGGTTTAATTGGAATTGGAATGTCTTCAAGTTTGATAACAATTTGTGGCGGATCAGGATCCGGGTATCGGGGTCTGATTAGAAGGAGTTCTGATTTGGCAGGGGAACATGCCAGGCCTATACTTTGTGCATATTTTTGGACCGCGTTTGTTGCATTTTGTAATGTTTCCTCTATTTCACCGCAGTTTCCTGCGCTCGTCCAGACGGTGATATCATCCGCATAGATGGAGTGATAGAGGTGGGGAATTTTAGACAAGATTTGAGCAAGAGGGATGAGCGTGATGTTGAACAAAAATGGTGAGAGAACTGCACCTTGTGGCGTACCACGGCTGCCTAGTGGGAAGGTAGGAGATGTGACTGATCCGATTTGGAACTCCGCGGTCCTGCCCGTAAGGAAAGCTGTCACATATGCATAGGTGCGTTCTCCCACGTGCAGGGAGCTCAAAACTTGTAAAATGGCTGAATGTTGCACATTATCGAATGCTTTGGTTAAATCTAAAGCAAGAAGTGCTTTGGTGAGGTGAGGAATCGAAGGATCAAGTATGTCTTCCTTGATCTGTAGCATGACATCCTGTGTTGAAAGGTGGGATCTGAAACCGAACATGGTATGGGGGTAGATGTTGTTCTCTTCCATGTGTCGGATGAGACGGTTTAGGACAACATGCTCCATGAGCTTGCCCGCACATGAAGTTAGAGATATGGGCCGAAGATTTTGCAGGTCTAGCGGTTTGCCTGGTTTAGGTATAAAGGTAATTCTGGCATGCTTCCACTGTTCTGGGAGCGTGCCAGCTTCCCAATGCTGATTCATAAATTCTGTGAAGGCCGCGACAGTTTTGCCATCCAGATTTCTCAGAGCCTTATTGGTGACTTGATCTGCACCTGGTGCTGAAGTGGTCCTGAGCTGCTGTAAAGCTGCCCAAACCTCTGCCTCGGCTATAGGGGCAACGAGTTGAGAGTTACAAGATCCCTCATATTGTACAGGGGTTAGTTGAGGGGTGTCTGGGAAGTATTTATCTCTAAGTATTTGAATAATGTCCTGACCTTGTTGTTGACCTTGTTGACGCCCAGGGCTCTAAGTTGGGCAAAGCATGAAATGCGAATATTGCTGTGGTGCGCTGGGCGTCTTGCATGCACAGCAGGAAGTGATTTGTGTCTAGACCATCCAGGAGGGAATGTACAAGGACGGGAGGGTAGTACAAACGCTAAAAAAAAAAGCTAGCTGGGGCTGGTGGTAGTGGTTTATTTAAAAAAATAAAAGTGAAGCAAAAGAGTGTTGCCGGCCGCGGCAATTGCTATCTAATATCTTAAGCACCCGAGCTGCAGCCGGCGGAAACGAAAGGGAAAGGAAGAGGATAGTGAGGAGAAGTATAGAGGGGAGCGACAGCAAGAAAGGACAGGGGAGAGCTTTGTACACTATTTACAAAATACAAAAGTAATCAAGTTCGCGCCGCTCGCGCGCTAATGTCCAAGCATTCCAAAATCCAGCTGGGGCTGGAAACGCATTTTTGGTTCTAGCAAGCACCAACGTTGGGGAAAAGCAACCAGTTTTGGGCGCCTTGTAAGAAGAAAGGAAGGTTCTGGGAAGCGGAGGCAGGGCTGCGTACGGCGCACGCGAGGTCGCGGGGTCACGGAGTCGCGCGAGATGTCTATCTTGCAGCAGCACATCGGGAAAAGGTTAAATTCTTCCACTCGCCACTCGCAGCGTACCGCAGAGAGGGCAGCCTTCTCTCTTGTCCGCCTACCCGGCAGGAGCTACTCTCTCCCGTTCCGGCCGGGGAGACGGACAATAGTCGCGGGCGAGAGCGAAGGGGTGGCCCCCTCCACATGAATGGCATTAGAAGAATGTCACTGGCGCTTAAGCTCCACTACGGCTCAGCTCGTACTGGTTGCTGCGTTTCGCCGTAATTGCTTGTCAGCGAAGTGAACACAGCACCGTGCCTTCCCGTGAATAGTAGAAGCAGGGATGTCGCGGCCACATCGGCATTCGCAGGATAGCGCCGCCCAGTCGCTTATTTGCTCGCTTATCCTCTGACAAGTCAAAAAGTCTTCCTGTCGTGGCACGCCATCCATGGCTTACGACACCACGTCTGTCATTCTCCTTCGTACTTCAAGCGTTTCTATTCTTGCTATGAAAGTATTAGCCGTTGCGGCCACCAATTCAAGCAGCGACAAAAATTTCAGCGCCGCAGGA
The DNA here is from genome assembly GCF_055824585.1 of Amblyomma mixtum. Taxonomy (NCBI): domain Eukaryota; kingdom Metazoa; phylum Arthropoda; class Arachnida; order Ixodida; family Ixodidae; genus Amblyomma; species Amblyomma mixtum. Next base: position 235,066,996 of record NC_143012.1, read on the forward strand.
TTCGTAATGAAAGACTGCCGCTCTTGTTTCGATCAAGCCATCATCAATGAACAACTTGCATATTTAGAGTGATAAATCTATACCTTTATGCGTTGTGTTTTGTGTATAATCCCAAACTGTGATCTGGAATGCGAGGTCAAAATTTGAATGTCATTGAAATAAACTCCTTTTCCTGAAATTCTCTTTTTGTGTCGTCGCCGCTTTGCAGGTCGGGCCGAGCACGAGCGTGCTCAGGGTCCTTCAGTGTCGGGCCGGGCTTCCTGTCGGTAGGTTAGGTCCCGGGCCGGGCGCGGGTTCGAAATTGCGGCCCGTGCACAGCTCTATTCAGAAACCTAATCACATTTCCTTTTGTGAAAAAAGAGCTATGTGCAGAGTTTAAATGGTGCAAGTATGAAGCTACAATGAAGTCAATTACAGACTTCTGTGCAGCAGGTAGAGGAATTTCAAGAGCATGCTATACGTGATGCTATACCTCAGTCACAATTGATGCAGTCAAGTATTATTTCGTATATTTTTTTTTTACCCAACAGACATGAAATGTCTGAAGATGAATATGTACCAAACACAACGAAACATCAGTTGTGATGCCTGAAAAAAGTTGTACTGCAACATATAAATGCTCAAGTCTCGATAAGCAGGAATACTGAAGGGGAATAAAAACAGTTTTCTTTTGATCGGGCTCACGCACCTGCTACAAACATATTCTTTATACATAGCAATAAAACTTGAAATAACTGTTTAAGAAAGCCTTTTGGTCAATAGTAAAGCTAAGTATGACTGAAAGGAGTCCGCAAGAAATGCACAGAAGCAGAAATGCAGTGTGACAACGCAGCGCGACAGGTGCGCTTTTTAATCTCGCGCGCGCTCTGAAGAACATGGGTTTATGGTTTATTGGGGTTTTAACGTCGCAAAACGACTCAGGCTATGAGGGACGCCGTAGTGAAAGGGGTTCGGAAATTTCGACCACCTGGGGTTCTTTAACGTGCACTGACATCGCACAGTACACGGGCCTCTAGAATTTAGCCTCCATCGAAATTCGACCACCCCGACCGGGATCGACCCCGCGTCTTTCGGATCAGCGGCCGAGCGCCATAGCCACTGAGCCATCGCGGCGGGTCGAAAGACATGACGGGGGCACGCCGAGCACGCAACGCTGCAGTGCACGCTGCCTCCTCGCCTCTCGGCTCCTCGCGAGCAGCCCCGTCCGCTGACGAGCGGTGGCGGGGAAAAATCTAGGGAAAACTGCCTGTCCCCAACCGGACATGACGTCACTAAATATCACGTGACCTGTGACGTCACGCGTATGACGTCATAATTTTTTGACCAATCAGCGTTTCCAGCCTGCCTTCCCGCAAACGCTTGTAACGCATGCAGCCCACATCTCTCTCTCACCCCCCGGCGTACCTCACAGCGCGATTAAGGCGTCCACTGACCCAGGGAGCCAGTTAGGCGCACTGCTTTCCTTAAAATCATCAGAGTCAAAAACGTTGTCAACGCCAACACCAATGAACACAATTAACTCCGACGGCCTATGGCTTCAGTGCCACATTTTTGCCACAACGTTGTCAATGCCAACGCATGCACAGCACATCTGTCACCACCACTACATAAATTAAAACACGGAGCGGCTGAAGGTCGCTCATGGTCAAAGCCGCGTGGTCGGCGAAACTCGGCGGAACATGCCGTAGTAAAGCTCTCGCTTTAAATTGCGGGTGGTGGTGGTGGTGAAAACCTTTAATCAAAGAGAGCTTGAGGGTTAAAAAAAAAATAACCCTGCTGCATGGTCGGTATCCTTAGTCCGGGACACCGCATGACGAGGCCCCGTCTCGCGCCCGCTTGACCAGAGCCCTTTGGGACTCCAGTGTGGAGCAGTTGAGGAGGGCAGTCTCCCATGCCTCTCGGGTGGGGGTGGGGGAGGGGGGAAGGTGAGGATTCTGAGTACATGCCCACACCATGTGAAAGATATCGCAGATCTCTCCACAATGCGGGCAGCGCCCATCTGTGTTCGGATCGCAGTGTTTTGCTATTGCAGGACAGAGAAGGGTCGTCTGGTGTGGTATTTCAGTGCACCTTAAAGATCCCTTGGTGGTCGGAATTATTTCGGAGCTCTCCACTACGGCACCTCTTCCTCTCTTTATTCTTTCACTTCTACCTTTCTCCCTTCCACCGCGGAGCGGTTGATGTTATCACTGAAAAGTGAGACAGTATTTCCTTTCCACAAAAACCAGAAATTACCGACAACCATGCAATGTGCGACGTCAGTGCTCATGAGAGAATATCAGGAGACTTACATTGATAACTTGGCTTCCAATACGCCGCATCTTACGCCTTTCGATCGGTTCCGTTTTTCGTCCGCTCTCCATCTGTTAAATTTGAATTGGTTATTAGGAAATGAAAGGCGGTGTTCTTGAGAGTAACTTTATGGTGGACACCTCAACTGAGTCGTGAGGAAAGGCATGCAGGAGGCACTATAAGAAGGAGGAGAGGAAGAATCACCTTATTGGTGGACTCCGAACTGATTTATGGGATTATTTTCATGCGCACAGCATTGAGGTGTGTTTTGCATTTCACCCGCACCGAATTGCTTCCGTTGCGGCCGGAACGAGATAGTGCGTCGTCTCACTCCGAAACAGGATGCCGTATTTATTTATTTCGTAGATACTGCCAGCCTTCATTTCAGGCCTTAGGTGGGAGTGGGAAATACAGATACAGTCAAACAGAACACAGCATAAAAGCATTGCAAGGCATTCTTCAGCATAGTTCGCGCATGGAAAAATGGAGGCACATGAGCGCTACCTCTAGACCATCCCTGTGACAAGGAAAATGGCAACAAATAAGTAAACAAAACAGGTTACATTTATTGGTTTTATAGGTTTTATACGCTAGGAGTTTTATTTCTTCTGTTGAATGTCGCAAACATCTTTTCAGATATCCCAGTTTCCGCATCACCTTTTTTGTGGTGTAGGTTATGTGTTCATTCTGTCAAAGGTCGGATGGTAAAACTGCACCTAAGAGAGAACCTGTCCATTGATGCAGTATTGTGATGGTTGCCGTTTTCTGGTGACCGTCATTGCTACAGCTTTCTATGCCATGTTTCGATAGTGGTGAGTGAGGAATTTAATGCGGCCTGATCTCTTGGGCTGTTAATTTCACTATAAAGGATGCAGTCCTCTGCAAACAACCTTATTTTCAGCGGTATATTCGTTACTAGCTATGTCGTTAATAAAGACAAGAAAAAATAAAGGGCCGAGAACAGATGCTCGCGGGATGCCGGAACGAACAAGTGCCGGCCTTGAACACACTCCATCGATGAACACGCTTTGTTTCCGCCGCCGCGGTGGCTCAGCGGTTACGGTGCTCGGCTGCTGACCCGAAAGACGCGGGTTCGATCCCGGCCGCGGCGGCTGGAACTTCTTTGGAGGAGAAATTCTAGAGGCCCGTGTACTGTGCGATGTCAGTGCACGTTAAAGAACCCCAGGTGGTCGAAATTTCCGGAGCCCTCCACTACGGCGTCCCTCATAGCCTTAGTCGCTTTGGGACGTTAAACCCCATAAACCAAACCAAACGCTTTGTTTCCTTAAAGAAAGATATGCCTCTATCCATTGTAGCAATGAGTCATTTTTTAATATCGGTTTTAATTTCAGAAGCAACTTTTGGTGACACACGTGGTAAAACACCTTTTCGAAATTAAGGAAATCATGTCAACTTGACCTCGCCTATATAGAACTGCCGCGATGTCGTTAACAGTTTCGACTAGCTGCGTTGCATTCGATAACCCATTACGGAACCCGTGCTGCCTACAATCTGTGATGTTAAGTTCGATAAACGTCGTAATGTGCTTGAAGATAATGGGCTCGAATGTCTTAGCGCATATGCACAGTATTGAGATGGGCCTGTATGAAATAATTAATGAGCGGTCTCCTGTTTTGTGTATTGTTGTAACCTTGGCATATTTCCAATCATTTAGTAACTCTGCTCGCAACAAGGATTTGCTAAATAATGAGCACAAGTAATTTCAACACCATTCGGCATACCTTACAAGGAATGCGTTTGGTATGCCATCTATTCCCGGGGATTTTTTTAGTATCTAAGTTGAGCAATAGTGACAGAACGCCTTCTTCTGATATGCAGACATTACTGATAGGAGGGCAATTAGCGGGCAGGTTAAAACTTGGTCTCATACCATCGTATAAGCCCATCGTATAAATTGGCCACCTTTGGGAGCTCTTGGCGACAAAAATTTGAGCTTGGCTACTTGGCTACTTTTTGGCCCCTTTTTAAGTGCTATTTATGAACACCATTATCCTGTTTTACCTGCCTTGTTGTCGATAAATAGGGAACAATTTAGCCAAATGCGAATTAGTTGCGCTAGCACTTGGGTTTTCACTTCGGTTTCGGTTCGAGACTCAGTTTTCCACGTCAAGCAGGCTTCAGACAAAGATCGGCGACTCAATCGGACCTGAGCTCCGTCTTAAGGGCATGACAGGATAGCATTAATGGTGTCACTAAGCATTGAGCCACGGTGGGGAGTGTACTCATAATCTGGTGGGCAGGGCTTCACTCCTAGAGTTTCAAGTACGCCTTCACGTGTTCACGTAGGACTCACATAAGGCTTCACCTAGGGCTGCACGTAGGGCTTGCTCTGACGAGGAGAAAATGATTTATTCTGGTCACTTTTCAGCTCTTGTCATAAATACCTCTACCATTTCTTTGCTTCTGTTCCGTGGCCTTAATGTATATCATTTCATCAGCGATTCTCTTATGCTTCCAAGTTATTTACAGGCACTGTTGCCCTCTGTTAAACTGTAGATTTCCTGCCGCTGGTGACGTTTTTGTGGTGTATTGGCGCCAATTGTGGCTACTTTTGAGATCTTGGCTGTAGACTGGGTACTTTTTGGCTACTTTTATCATTTTTGCGGCTATTTTTTGAGATTAAGACCTGGCAACCCTGGCTATAGTCATCGTCGAATGGTTGAACTATAGGCACTATAGTGTGCCGGTGTCGTGGCCACTCTGGCGGCGCCATTGCTGGTCACGTGGTGCGGAGCAGCTGCCGGCGGCGCGGAGCGCCGGCGAAACCGAGTGGGGGAGGATTGGAGAGGGGGAGAGGGAGAGAGAGTGAATCCACGTTCAGGGACGAAGATGAAGAAGGAACGCCCAGCGAAACGCAGCGGCGAAAGACTGACTTTGATATTCGACTGAGCGAGTTTCACTCGGCCAGCTGCAGCTATCGCGTCACTCCAGGTTTAACCAGAGCTAAACCACAGCCATTTTTTTTTCTGGCGTATACGATCGGATAGTCGGTAAAAAATGTTGACTGGGAAACGCGGAACACACATGAAGGAAAACAAAGGGATACACACACAGAGTTGAAAGTCAGCGCCATTGATCGTTTCTCGTCCTTTTTCTTCGTTCCTTTTGGTTGTACTGTCCCAAGTTGACTCTTTCCTCTGAACGCTAGAAATTTATGTGACCGGCCATTAATGTGCACATCTTAACACATGCCAGGTGCTCCCAGCGGTGCGCCTTGTGCGACCCAGGTTGCTCTTCCCGAGCGACCAATGATTAACTGCCGCTTGCCACAGTGGGCAGTTTTCTCATTATCCAGTGGGCAGGTTGTGATGACGCTGCAAGGTCACGTGACCTAGGTGGCCTCCTAGGTTGCACTATGGGCACCACCTGCCACAGTCGTGCTCTTGATTTTTCGCTCGCAACGCCGGCTATGACAACGCTGACACCGGATTATCTAGACAGTAGGGCCTTTGACACTATCGTGTTAAAATATACAGCAGCCTATTTTGCGCTTTGCATTATTTTTGTCAGAACTTTTTATCGTGATGCCATCGAACACACCTTCGTGATTCCAGTCACGAAAGCTCGGAGTCTTCGCGGACAACACGCCGACCTAACACAGGCTGGCGAGGCTGACCACGTTCACAGAGAAAAATCAATCTCGCAGTAGCGTTCACCGCGAAAAAAAAAAAACAAACAGAAAAAGAGGCCTCGTGCAAAGTGGTCCACTCAGAGTTGTTTCTACCAGTGTCCCCCCCAAAAAAAACCAGGGCACGCTACACTTGGAGGTTCTTTCCTCACCTCAAAGCTGCCCCATCAATCACGAAAGTGTTTCCCCTCTGTTTTTGTTCACGCGAGGTGCTATGAGTTGGTTTCTTCGAACAAGCTGCCAGTAACACAACCGAACGCCAACTTTCACGGATCGATTCGGTTCATCCACCGTGCATGAAAAGTTGGCCGCACCTGGGCACAGGTACACCCACTGCACTCTTGTGACCAGCGATCAGAGGAGACAACAAAGAAAAGAGACTTGGCATCCTTGACGCTATAGTTGAATTGAAGAAAATAGCGCCAGAGCATGCAGACCACGAAAAGACAAGGACGAGACACATAGCGCTTTGTGTCTCGTCCTTGTCTTTTCGTGGTCTGCATGCTCTGGCGCTATTTTCTTCAATTCAAGTATGCACCAACTCGCCCAAGAAGAAGTGTTAATGACGCTATAGACCTATTGATAACGGCCAAAAGAGAAATCTGCCATAGTTCGAGAGTTTCGACTATAAACAAATGGACCAACTGACCGTTCGACCCACAAAGCAGAGCGCACGCGAGTCACTTATCACATGCTGCCAGCGACCAGCATCTATTTGATACAAGCACATATAGAAATTCTTTCTTATGCTAACCCTTTATGTTACAAAGGTCCTAAGGTCGCGCCCATGCAGTGACGGCGGAAGCCTGAAGAAGTATAAAGCAATCTGCGATCAATCGACGCTCTTTTTACCGGCTTGACGGATTGGAGGTGGCTGCAACGGCGTGGACCAATGACTGGGCGTAAACGGGTTACATGCCCACAGTGCTCCGGCAACTCGGGCGGTTCAATCGTTTGATGTTTGCGTGTTTGCATGTGTCTGTGGGCGTGCACATATTGAGCTTGACTGCTAAACTGTTGTCCCGGAGACTTTGCTTCGCATACGGTTTTCTACGACCCACAAGCCGTAGCGCATTCGTCGAGCCAACAGGTAACTTGCCAGCACGTTAACTTATTGTAAGGGAAGATTGGGCGCTGAGGTTTGCGGTAGCATAAAATGTTGGAAGCCAAGAAAAAGAGTGTAGAACGCTAGCTTTCCCTCAAGCTACTCCAAAGAGAGAAATGGCTGGCGGTTTAGTATAGCTAAGCACGAAATACTGTGCGAAAGTTCAGTTTTCTGCAGGTGGACGCCATCGACCCGTACTTGAAAACGCGATGGAGGTGTCCACTGACCCAGGGAGCCAGTACTGCGCGTCTTCAACTTTTTCCTCGGCATTGCCAATTTACCCATTGTACGCCGGCGACCTATGCTCCAGCTCCGCGTTTCTACAGCAATGTTGTCAACGTCAAAGCGTATTGCTGTAGTGCCACGTTTGTCAGAACGTTATCCACGCATGCAGCGCACATCTCTCTGTCACTGCCACCACATAACTCAAAGCGTGAATATTAGTTTGATAGTAGTATTAGTTGATGAAGAAGACGATATGCAATGCGGAGCGCGAGAGTGTGCTGCATTTTAACACGAGGCGTGTTCGGCTGCGGAGATAACTTAGCGCTCTCGTGCGTCCGTAGAGTGTTCGTGCGTCCGTAGAGCGACCGTAGAGTGTTCTGCCATAAAGTGTATCGTAAAGTTGGCCATACATCTGCTGGCAGGTTGGCCGCAACCCAGTGGGCAGGTTACCCATGGCCCACCGTGGGAGGTGGGCGGTGAGCCACCTTTCAGAGGCTTCAGACAGGCTAACATCGGCGCAATTTGAGATTGGGGGCTTTAGGGCTACCGCAATAGAATAAAAGCAATACATCATTATTAAGATGGAAAGAGATAAAAATGACGAAGCTTGTGTGCAAGACACACCTTTGTCGTTGGCAGTACCAGACACTTCCACTATTCTTTCATTTACGGCGACGCCAATTCTATTTATGCACCCTCAAACACCTTGTTTGTTGACTGATGATGATGCTTAAAGTTTTGTGGCAGCTCGGCTACTTGGACCATATTTTGGCGAGCAGTGCGGTGAATTTAAAACTCATTCCTTCCATTTATTAAGCTGCGCTTGTTTCAAAGCGTTATAAGGAGGATAAATATTCTCAGGAATCTAAAAACGTGCACACAAGGTCAGAGGTCTTGAAATTGGCCCCTTCTGTAACTCTTTTACCATGCAGCTGCATAGTTTTCCTGGTGTTTGTTTTTCATTTTTGACTTTATTTACACTCTACCTCACTGCTGTAGTTAATGGAGTCTGTGAGGTTTTTGCAGAAATAAATATTTTCAGGGTGCCTGGGTGCGTGCTTCGACACGAAACCCCAGTCAGTTGCCCTTCGTGCTTACGGACCATTCCTGATGAGGACATAAGATTAAATACCGGCATCCTTCAAAGTTCAGTAGTTCACGAGTAAGTTAGAAGTTTAGAAGCGTTAAGAGTGCACCGGCCCGGCCTGCACTCTGTAGCTCTAGCCAGGAGCGCAAAAATTAGAGCTTCCGGCAAAGTTCGGTCGTCCAAACACGCAAGAAAGTAATTTGCAGTAGATGCGTTCTACGGTCACAGCTCGTTGAAGCCTCCATGGCCAGGAGTGGTGGCAGAATCGGTGGCGGTGGCGGAAACAGCAATGGAGGCAGCATGTGGCGCAAGTGCGGCCGCGTGTACGGGCAGCTGGCGCGGGACTCCGGCCTTCCGGGCTCAGATGTCCTGGTCGAGGGCGGCAAGGTGCGGCGTCTGCTCTGGGCCGCGGCGCTGGTCACGCTCGTCTACTACAGCGCCAGCGAAACCGGTGCCATCCTGCGCGAGTACTTCACGTACAGCGTGGCCGTCGCCTTCGAGTACAACACCAACGAGTCCTTCGAGCTGCCCGACGTCACCTTGTGCAACGTGAACCCGTTGCGAAGGTCTGCGCTGTGCGCCCTCGACCCGACAGAGAGGGCCATGGACCCCGAGCTGGAGGAGCGCGTCTGCGGCAAGGACCAGGACCTAAGAGAGGTGCGCCGCTCTTTGTTGGTGCATTTCTATGTGTAAGTCCCGCAGCGCCAGTTAAAACATCGAATTGAATACCCAAGGCCGCCTTCTAATGCTCTATACTGGCCCAGAGATTAGGCAGAATCATAAAGGCAACTATTAAGCTACCGGTCTTGGCTAGGAGTTACCTTAGCGTGTAGATACTAACAAAATGAATGGTTTGCTTCGGTCTTCGGGCGCGTCAGGGGTAGTAACCAAAAATATACTTTTGAAAGAGGACAACAATGGAAGCAGTTGATGTGGCGTGGTCCGCTAATCAGCTGGTTCGCGCTCATGTAAACAGAATAGTCAGGAAAGAAAGTCTGTGTACGCTGTGGCACCTGAGACCCGCAGGCGCAGCTAAAGTCAGTATTACAAAACTCAGTGCAAGCTTGACCAAGTGTGGCCAAGAGTGTTGAGGGTCCTGTGCCGTGGAACTCCGAAGCTTCATATAAACTGAAAAGGGCAGATAACTCCTGGTAAGTGCTGGTCCAGAGCTGTGCTGGTGCAGGCCACAGGTGCCACACACAACTGACAGCACAGCTTAACGGTGATGCGAAGATTTTTATTCTAGAACAACAGAATGAGCATATACGCAAACAAAATCTACATAACAGGCAAAACCCTCAGAATCCAGCCAAAGAAGGACAGTGCTGAGAAGTTAATTTAGAGTTCAAAGAGAACGAACAACGCTTGCAGTCACAACCAACGCTACTAGTAACGTTGGTCACAACTTCCATCACCAAAGCCCATTTATGGAACCGCGAGCATACTGAAGGAAAGCGCATTTTACAACACAGGGAACCATTGCGATGAAGCAGAGCACGAAAAATGAGAACTTTGTGGATTCCATTCTGCGGACAATGTTCGCCTGGCGTTCAATGACCGTCACGGTCCTGCATAGAAAAGTGTAATGGCGTCGCTGGATCACAGAAATAGCTGTGCCTGAATGATCATGTTGGATTCAAGCTAATGAAGGCAGCCTTTAGGATTTTATTGATGAGTTGAGAGTTGTGGTCAACTTTCATTTAGCGCAGTACAGTACAAAGTGTCTCATGTTCTTCGAGAAGAGATATGTACAGGACAGCATCATGCAAATACCTTTTCTGTCTTTACATCAAAGGCTTCATTACTGCATAGGCCGCTGTGTCAAGGGGCCAGGGCTGGATATAATTCAGCGCCCTTGTATCGCGTAGACTTAGACCTCATACACCACTGTCCACAGTTACAACGTCTCTCACATTAGTTTGTTATGTTACTTGTCGACGCAGGCCAATGCGGACGATCTGAAATTGCAGCACCGGGTATCTGAATGGGTTGCCCAGCTTGAGGTGCGCAATAACGAACGACTCATGGCGCTCGGCCACCAGTTCAACGACACCGTCGTCGACTGCACTTTCCACGGGAAGGACTGCAAGCACGAGAGGTGAGTGCGGCGTGGTGTGCCACGCCCAATGAATGCAAGCGCTTTGCGTCTACCTCTGAGGCCGCAATGCAACGCAGCTCAATTAAGTGAACATAACTGCAAACGAATGAAAGCCCTCTTTCATGTAATTACTGCACGATAACCCTATGACTTGTCCTGGTAAATATAGATCTGTCTTACAAACTGATGCTGCTCGTTTTGTCCGTATGTCCCACGGTAAATATCCACAGTGAGAAACCGGCTAAGAACGCAGATTGTTGTGTTTCTACCCCCCCCCCCCCCCCCTAACTCTCTTTGTGTGTTCCCGTCACACCTGTCTCCACTTAGGCCATGCCCAGATGCAGTGCGTGATTCTGCGAAAGGGGTCTTTTTTTTCATGCACGCGCTCCCATGCAACCTCATGATAAGTGGAAACGAACACGAGGGACGTATTCAACTCCAGGATTCCTGGCACCACCACTTCTGCCTAACTGCCACGACGTGTTTTCCGGAGTTCCCCTTAGTCGGCACCCGCAGCAGTATTGACCCTGCGATTTTGCGTGTGCATCTGTCAGGGTAACAATGACTCAAACGCCTGCTGCCACCTGGGGAGACGAGCGTCTGCCAAGCGCCTGCCATTCAACCGGTCCTAGCTCTTTTGTCAACCGCGGGGTGACGCCGCGGCAGGTGTTCGCCTTTGGGGCATTTCCTTGGAACAAGATATGAAATCCACCTGGCCGGAAACGACTTGCCCGTCAACATGCGCTTCTGGACATTTCCGAGTATCCAAGGGCCTCGGCGGATGAAGCGAGTTGACGACGCTGTAGGTGTTCGCCCTTGACGTTTCCTTGGAACAAAGATATGGAATCCACCTGGCCGGAAACGACTAGCCCGTCAACACGCTCTTGTAGACATTTCCAAGTATCCAGAGGCCTCAGCCGAGGAAGACGACGAAGCGGTGAACGACCTTGGAGCACCCGGACGAAGTCCCTACGAGTGGTTGAAAAAGGCGGGAAAATCTCGGGAGGGTCTATTTAAAGCGCTCGAGCCGTTCATCGAGAAGTCATTCCCGGAGTGACTCCCTGAGCGATACGCTCAACGTTTCCCTGAGACTTCTCAGTTTTTACCTTGTTTGTCATTTTTGTAAATAATCATGTAATTATGTAAATACAGTTTTTCCTTCACTTCCCCTACTCCCCGTCTCCGGCCCACGTTCCTTCCTCCTTCGGCACTGCGGCGGTGCTCCTGGACCCGATGCCTGGTGGGACACGCTACTAGTACGGCAAAACATATCAAGATGGCCAAATGGCAGTTATTGTTGCATGCTCGATGAGGGTTCCATTTCCATTCCTACAAGGGGAAGCTTTGGGCCAGTTGGTCAGACATGTTGGGGAGGAGGAATAACCGCAAACTTGACAGGACTGAAGATCGAGATCTTCTCGATCTTCAGTCCTGTCAAGTTTGCGGTTATTCCTCCTTCCATTCCATTCCTACTTCGGGAACGTTGCGCGTTAACAATGCGGCCTTTTTACCTCCGGGCCTTTACAAGAAAGAAAAATCAACATATTACAACTAATGTGAAGCGAGATGGCGATCAAACCATAAAATAAATTGTCTAAAAGCAGAAGCTTCGGCGGTGTCACAAAATTCGGCGCATTTTTGAAAAAAAAAAACACATTTCTGAAAAAAAAATTAAAAACAGCGCCGCGCCGAATCGAACTCACCGTGCGCGCCGTTAAAAAAGGGAAGGAAACCCAGGAGAGCGCCTAGCCTTATGTGTGTCGCTTCCCTCTCCACCATCGCTTGTCGGCGCGGCGCTAAAAATTTGCGTCAGCCCATGCCGTCGAATCCTGGAGAATGTCGGAGTAGTTTCTACTCGATGCTGACGGAGAGGGTGTAGCCTTGAGTGTGCTATGTGATGCCCTCCCTCTTCACTCACGCGTCGGCGCCGGCGCCACACAAGAAAGACCTCGAAGCCAGTCTCACCGCTTGACCAATGGGGACGCGCGCCCGGCGCGATAAGGGTAGGAGATTGCAGAGCCGTTACTGTGTGCATGTGCGCGCCTGCCTTGGCGCGAAGAACGAACAGACGCGGCGCTTGCCTATATATAAAAGGCGTTCAGCGCCGTCGGTCAGCTCGAGCCGCCGTTTAAGCTTCAGAGAAGCGCGCCCGCTCGACTACCGGAACAACACCACTCGCCCAGCCACGGTCCAATGAGGCAGAGGTTGTGTACGGCAATTTTCTTCGTAGTTCCTTCAACTTGCATCGCGTGCTGTGCCAGGTGCGCTAGCTTCTCTCTGCAAATTGTGGCGCTGATGCTTCCCTAATGCACTGTTCATACACTGATGGTGCTCTGATGCATTGATATGGTGGCATGGCTCCAGCCAAAGCACAGACCGAAACACACTAACCGAATTCGTGGCTCCGTTCACTACGGCGAAAAGCGGTCTTCGGCCTGGACGACATCTCGATTCTCCTCCTCCATACAATGCATGCTTTTCTTACCTTCACAACGTGGTGATCAGGATCCTTCGTAGCTTTACATACTGGCTGGAGTTGAACTGTGCTTGTCGTTTCGGTTCTGCGAGAACAGCGAAGTTTTGCCGGAATATACCAGAATTTCCGAGAGTTTGGAAGAAACCTGCATAGTTGACATGGGCTGTCGGAATTTTATGATTATTATGTAGATAATTTTAGTTTATCACGCCAGACCATTGATTTTTAGGCTCACCATAGTGAATGGCTCCGGGTCACCTTCGATCATCTTTTGTTATTTAGCATGCACCACCGAAATTTTTATGTGCATAAGCGTTTTTGCGTCATAATTGATCATGTTCTGTATGGCAGCATAAGACCCAACACTGGTAAGACAGAATCAGTGAGACCTTGGTTCGTTTTATATACAGTTAATTGTTATTTTTCTTGCTGTCAGTGCAGTTACTGTTTGCAACCATACTGCTGCGGCTGGGACGGATGACAACTGCTCCCTCATTTTATTGCCGTTATTGAAAACAAACTGCGTGAGTTCGGTTTGTACATATCCCCCTCCTATTCATAGCAGTTGCGATATAATCAGTTTAAAATGCACGGAGACGTAGGTCATCACGTGTCCAGCTCTTACATGTAAAAGCTAGCAAAGTAGCGGCCTTCCTCCCTAATCATAGCCTCGCTTTCTGTGTGCTTTTGTAGGTACTTCCTGAACCGCACTAACGCTCGGTACGGCAACTGCTTCTGCGTCCACTGCGAGAAAACGGAGCCGCTCTTCGAGTACAGCTCCTTGTCGTCTCCTTACGACGGTAACGCATGTGCTGAGGAAGTGGTGCTAAGTTCCCAACGGTTTCCGCCTCTTCTTTTCGTCCCCCCTCCCCCAACCCACCCCGTTTAATTTTGTGTGCTTCAACAATGCAAGCAGAGTTGTAGCGGCGCCTTAATGAGCACCTCACTTTTATGTGGTGCAGTTCGGTGCAGCGAAAAATAGTGATGCTGTCAGAGGGTGTTGCGAAAGGTCAAAGGACAAGTGATCCAAAACTGAACAAGATCGATTTCCTCGTGGTATTTCGCCCTTTTCCACTTTAGGAAGAAAGGGATGATGACAGACTTTTTTTCACCCGCAAGAGAAGTCAAGAGTGAAAATCACAGTCACGGCATAACCGCTGTGTGCAGTAAAAACAACTAGTTTGCAACGAAGGGTGTAAGGGTCGATTAAAATACCCCGAAATTCTACGAATAGAATGAGCAGAAATCCATGAGAAGACTTGCTGTCTCGTCTATCATTTTCATTAAGCTTGGCGGTTCTTCGACACTCCTTCGGAAGTGCTTAGTTTTAATTTTTGAAGGTGCTGCTGCGCCCCTCTTGGTTGACAGGGCTGTTCAAACGCATGTGAGATCCAAGCAGTCCCATGCATATAACCACCGCTGTCTTTCCCCACCTCTGTACCTTATTCTCCGACTCATGTGCCCTGGTCTCGCCCTCCTGTAAGTTTTCAAACAAAAATTACTTCTTCCTTCCTACTTTTCGTTCTCGCCTTTTTTCTATTCTGCGACCTACAGTCGAGGATTCCGTACACCTGTTGCAGGTCTGGTGATCACTCTCAATCCAGAACTGGACGAGTACCTGCCCACGTCCTACCAGGCAGGATTCCTCGTCATGGTGCACGCCCATGGCACCAGGTGAGCTCATCGGTCTAGCAGTGATGGCGTTGTTTCGCCATTTATTTTGGGGCATAATACGAAACAGTGTAAATTATAAAATAATGCTGTAAGTGAGCGTAGCTGGAATCGGTGGGAAGAAATGATCCCTTGAAAGGCAAAATCAATGTGAGTGAGTGAGTGAGTGAGTGAGTGAGTGAGTGAGTGAGTGAGTGAGTGAGTGAGTGAGTGAGTGAGTGAGTGAGTGAGTGAGTGAGTGAGTGAGTGAGTGAGTGAGTGAGTGAGTGAGTGAGTGAGTGAGTGAGTGAGTGAGTGAGTGAGTGAGTGAGTGAGTGAGTGAGTGAGTGAGTGAGTGAGTTAACGGGGAAAAGGAGTCGGCGTCGAATATAACACACAGTGCAGGAGGATTTATCACCGACTGAGCACGATTATGGAGGTATGGAGGTCCAAAGAAGACGTATGATTAGGATGTATTTTTAAATGTGCTAAAACTGCTGCAGCTAGTGAATGCCGATTCTTACCAGATTAATTCAGCAGTGGCTAATTTACGCGAAAATGACTGTAGCATGGCACGGATGGGTAAGAAGACGAGTGTATACTACAAGAACTGCTTTCAAATCATGGACTGCTCTGTTTCCCCGGAAACTTTCTTATCGCCATAATGTGAAGCGCGAATAATCAGATCACGAATTGCACACTGCAAACTTTTGAAAGGAAGTGAACTACCCCATCACTTCCTTGCTGTGCAGGCATTCCGTGTGCAGCGACGGCGTCTACCTCACTCCCGGCTACATTACCTACGTCGGTCTGAACGCGGTGAGACTCGCCTTCCAGCCGACGCTACAGTTCCGTGCAAATGTAGTTTTTCTAAGAAAGTGTCGCACGCGCTTTCTCGGTTGCAGAATCCAAGAATGTCCCCAGTGCAACTGTAGCAGTAAAAAAAAACTTATTGCATATTATTATCACTTCTTTTACATGCACTAAGTATCTACCGCCAAGCATCGCTGACTGCGCGGCTCGATAAAATTTTGCGCAATGCGCGCGGTCTTATTGCACCCGCCTCGAGATGCTTCAGAAATATTGTTGAAAACTATCTTAGCAACCATCCGTTTACCATTCCATTACTTTGGATGTTTCGAGCACGTATTCTGAATTCAGCCTGGTCTGCGCATCAAAATAACACGTAAAGATAAAGGCTACCGAAGAATAAAAGGCGCACGCATCCACACGTTGAAGCGCATGCAATATCGACAACTCGTGGCGCGTAAAACAAGCGGAAAAAAAAACCACTTCGTCACTGCTTTTAAGCGCCCAACAAGGGCTCTCCCACGTCCTTGGCACCTGGCAAACGCAGCTGTAGCGCGCAGTGCTCGCTCTAGATTGCCGCTTTTCACCGACTCTCTGTACCGCAGTTGGCGCAGACGGGTCTGCCGTCGCCGTACGCCAACCCGTGTCGCAGTTCGTGGCCCCGGATCTTGATGAACCACCTGGAGGAACCGTACGGAGCCTACACCCGAGAGGTATCGGGGTGCACGTACAGTCGGGGACAAAAGTCTCCGGACCACGTGTTCCTCAAACGAAGCTTATAGCTCTACTATCAGACAGCGGCTGGAGACCGCACTTGTGGAGATGAAAGAACAAAAATTTAACTTTTACCTCCTCAAGTGTGGTCTCCAGCCGCCGACTTATAGCTGAGCTATCGGCTTCGATTGAGGAACCCGTGGTCCGGAGACTTTTGTCCCCGACTGTACGCGCCTTACATTCCTGCCTATGCAGCTTGGCCTTAAAATTTGCATTGAGAACTAAATAGATCCAATCTTTCTGCCTGTCTGCCTATGTGCCATCCCACAGGCAGCGCAAGATGTGGGACCCTCTTTGCCCCACATGGGCAACCGGGGAGGCGGCAGCCACTAAACACCTACATCGGCCCCTTGTAAGGAACTTGTCGGCAAGGGCTTGCCCCTGCTGATCCTGCATGTGTTCGGTATCGGTACTGCAAGGTTACCAGAGCCCACATTCGTACATCCAGCCCATAACGGTCACTTGTCGGGTACTCGAGGGCAGATTTAACGTAAATGCAGGTTCTACGCGCGAAAAAACTTGAAAACACCGAATGGTCCTGCCCGTGCAAAACCTCCTTTGGTTCTGTAGCGGTGCTGAAGAAACCGGCTCGCCTGCATCCTATTGAGTGTGCATTCTTTTATATGGCTAACATGTGTTATGCGTGTGTATAAATTACTCAAGTTTTGACAAGTTCAGCCAGTACTAAATAGTCCAAAGTTGCAGGAGAAATAACCTGGAAATTATTCCCTGTTAACATCGAAATCAAAACTCCTAGTGCTCCCGTCCTTACATAAAAAAAAACAATCCCAGGGAGCCCTAATTACCTTATGTGTAGGCAATGCAATAGCTTAAGAAGCTACTGATGCTTTTACCGGAAATGTCGTCACTTCCGGTCTGGTGCCGTAGCCAATGTGAATTATCCATTCTGGTGATGCCAGTTCCGTCGAGCCAATGGCCGAATTTTACGACCTACGGCACATTTTTTTCTCGCGATGAGTTTAATGTAATCGCATTAAAAATAAAATCCTTTGGAAGCCTACGAAAGCAGCCCGGAACTGAATGGTGCATGCTTGGTATTGTTTCTGTTCACGGGGTTGCGCCTTTTATTTTGTCAGGTATACGTTGCGACTTCTCACTCTCACCGTTCGCGTGTCCGACGCACGCAGGACTGCCTGAACCTGTGCCTGCAGCGCAGAATCGTGGAAAAGTGCGGCTGCCTGTCGGCACAGCTGCCTTCGCTCCAGAGGCTGGCCAGGAAGCACGGCGCCTGCGGGGAAGAGAGTGAGCCTCAATGCGCACTCTCCGAGTCGCTGAATACGCTACTGAGGTTTTCCAACCCTTTTCCGTGACCGCGCAGATACTGCTGCGCAGCGGATCGCTTGCATTACAGAAACGCAATGCTGCTCCTATATGCGCCCGCTCTTCTTCCATTGTGTTAAGTGTGTGCAAGCGAATTCCGTTCACTCAGTGCTAACGCTAAAGCCTCTACCCTGTATGTGCTAATGTTCTGCGTTATGACGTTCATTTTTCTTTTATCTGCTACTTAACCAGTGGCATTCCAAAAGGAGGCGACTGCACCTCACTTTGCCTCTTCTTGGAGGCACTGTGTATATTAGTCTAGATGCCCCTAAATAAAGTGCGCTTCGTTTGACAGAAGCGTCTGCTGCTTTAGTGAAAGACATGGTTAAAAACATTTGTTTTGAGTAGGTTAGTTTCAGGATAGCAGATGTGCGTTTGCGTGAAATGCTCATAGGTGTTGTGCTTTTTCCGAAGAAAGAACATCAAAATCTGCTTTCGGGTTGAAATGCCTTCATACATGCGTGTCTTTTTCTTCGCGAACACGGCTGTCTTGACGTCCCTGGTTATTTCCCGCTGCCTATCGTTCCCTATTGGCTCCTGCGCGTTTTCCTGTCCTCATACCTACGAGACCTTCCGTTTATTCTCCTCATCTCCTCAGCGCGCCGCGGTTTCCGTTCCCACCTTCGGTCGAAAAGCGAGCGCTGAGGGAGAGAGATAATAAATTTTATACCACTTCTAGCCCCCTGTGCGGAGCTTTTAGCGAACGCTGAGTAGTCTGGAACTCCAGTGCCGGACTAGTGCCACCCAAAACCGGGCCTTTTTCGCGAATATGTGCCGCTCAGCCTTCTAAAACGCACAACTTGTTGCGGCAGCTGCGGCGAGAATGGGAGGTAGCAGCGAGAGAAGCAGCCGGAAGTGGAGCAGAGAGATAGATGAATAGTGTGCCTCATGCATGTCCACGTGTTTGGGCAAGGGGCGGCGAGTGCAACACAGTCACGTGGATTTCTGCTTACGAACGCCGGTGGATTTTGCCTGCGGAGAGGATGCGTACAACTGCTGCGGTAAAAGTGATATTTCTAGTATGCGCGAATAACCACTGCTGAAAAGCGCACACACAGCAGTTTGTGCTGACTCCCTGTGGTGTCATCATGGTACGGCCAAGAATAATTGCGGGAAAAAAGGTGCAAAAGACTGTCAGAACTGACACCTTCGCTATGCTATATGCAACTCGTTTACACGTGTCCGCTCACATTATTAGCGAGGGTCTAGGCTATTGATGCCACAGGTAGCATAAGAGGGTAGCATGCACAACTGCTGCTGCCCACTTTTGATCCCGTTCCACGTGACGCAAGACGTTACACGTCTTCAGGTATGGTTGGGTGCGGCGCTGATGAACACTCGTATGGACAGGCTACACGCAGCATAAATAGCTTCGAAAGTAGAAGGCGAGTTAGCCGCCGCCGTGACTCAGTTGATAGAACACCGTGCGCGATATGCGGAGGCCGTGGACTCTAATCTCAGCTTTTGCACGCGGTTGCCTTTTCTTCTGCTTTTATAAGCATTGTCTCCTATCTGAAATTATCCCTCAATTAATTCCCGATTGCAATAAACGAATCCGTGATAGAAAATGACTTGGTTTATGAGGGTTTAACGTCCCAAACCGACTCAGCTAGGCTATGATGAACGCCGTAGTGGAGGGCTCTGGAAATTTCGACCAGCCGAGGTTCTTTAACCTGCACTGACATCGCACAGTACACGGGCCTCTAGCAATTCGTCTTCATCTAAATGCGACCGCCGCGGCCGGGATCGAACCCCGTCTCTCGGGTCAGCAGTTACAACCACCCACCGCGGCGGCTCCGTGATGGAAAATAGTGACACTCCCGCTATGCTTTATTTGATCTCAGTCTGTGGGTTTGTTAGGGTTTAACGTCCCAAAGCGACTCAGGCTATGAGGGACGCCGTAGTGAAGGGCTCCGAAAATTTCGACCACCTGTGGTTCTTTAACGTGCACTGATATCGCACATCACACGGGCCTGTAGAATTTCGCCCCCATCGAAATTCGGCCGCCGCGGCCGGGATCGAACCCGCGTCTTTCGGGTCCGCAGCCGAGCGCCATAAGCACTGAGACACCGCGGCGGGCCGATCTCAGTCTGTAAGCTTCTGTCATAAATTTATAAGAGATGATACGACGCCGCCTTGGTTCGGTTAGGGTGTTTCTTTCTTTTCGCAGGTTCTTGACTCAGATTGCATTCTAAGTGCGCGTTCTCTTTCAGAACTCGAGTGCGCAGCTGAAGTCTCGGCAGTCATGACGAGTATCGAACTTGAGAAACAGTGCCGCTGCCGCTCCTCCTGCCGGTGAGTGTGTGCACGACATATCCACATAAGACGTCTTTATTTTTTTCCGTTGCAGTTGGTCCTGTTTTCCTGCATAAAACGTGGCTTCTATGCGCGAGAATCTTTATTTATTTTTTTAGCCAGTGCTTTATGCAGAGGAGGTCCCGATCCCAACGACTGTGTACTCGGTTTATTCAGATGGATCAAAAAGGGTACGTGTCAGGACAATCGTGTAGCGTATCTGCATTTGCCTGAGGTTTCGTGTGTGCTACAATTTGCGGGGAGACAGAAAGAGAACGGACACAAGAGCACGCGTGCTTCATCTAAAGTGATTAAAACGTCCTTTAGGCGTCAACGAGAATGCACATACTCACGCCTGCGCGTCGCATATGGTACAGAAATCAGCATTCTCGATCTTAAAACAAATGCACATGTGACACGTCAGTAAACTTCACTCTGGTCATTCGTTCGTGACATGATCACTTCGAAATATAAGCGATAACCGATTCCCTTGTTTTTGCCAATGGTTAGCCAGCGGTTCCTAAGAGCAGATTCAATGGCATAGGGGGGATAAGGTTTTTCGCAAGACAAAGCTATAGTTGAAGATCATTGAGGTTCACCTCTATCCTTCCCTGGACTTAATTTTAATGATAATTTTCTTCACCAGCCAGGCCTGAAGCTCACTCTATGATGCCATTGATTGGTGCAAGGAAACAATGTAAAGGAGGTGTGAGAAAGGCACAAACTGTTTTTTTGTGCAATATGCTTTGACCACTCAGCCGTTAAGAGCTGCAGTTTTCACTTCAGTGCAGACATTTCTGAGGCGAGAATTTGATGAGCGTCCTGCACGCCGAAACAAAGCACAACACCGCAGGCCTGCGGCGGTAAAGAAGAAAAAATGATAGAAAAGAGAACAAGTCCCACATTGGCAGTTTTTGCCCTCAAGTGCTACCAGCTAGGTTGGTAGCACTTGTCACTGTAAAATACTGCTGCCCAATGACTTTTTCACGGGCGCGAAGGTGATGTACAAAACATCTCCCTTTCTTGCAGAGATATTACCTACAAGCGAGATGTGACGCTGACGAGGCTGAGAGAGGTAAGCATTGGGAATGGACAGAGAAGGCAGAGAAAGCAGCACAGAGGATAGCTCCGCTCACCACGGCAGAGTAATGCACGTTTTATTGATGCACTGCTTTGCCATTGTTATTGTTTGCTCAAAGGCAGCAGTAACACTGAATGGATACTGACAAATGCAAGAAGCTTCCCTATGACTCGGTTCACCTACACCTGTTCTGTTTGAAAACTATATTTCCAACGTTTAAATGTCCGATTAATTTGATACTGATTCCTTAAAGAGTGTACGAGCAAAAATGACGGCTTGAGGAAAAAAACATTACCGAAGACACGTTGGAAATTCTAAAGTGTGCTTAGCGAAAGCCTTGTGGTCAACCTACTGCCGCTTCCCCGAACCGCTTGGCGCGGAATCACTGGGCCGCTTCGGAGCCATGCGTCTCACTCAGTCGACTGCAACGAGACGTCTGGCGAAGGAGAGGCGGTGGAGCTGCCACCGCCGACGCGCGCGCGCTTGTTCAACGGCTGCTGTGTGACGTCACGTTTGGTATGCACAGCTGCGCCCCCAACCGGCGCGCCGGTTGCTAAGGAGGGGAGGAGGCTATGCCGCTGCGCGGAGGAGAGGCCATAGTTGGCACTACTCCAGCGCATGGACGGACGCGACCGCGAGTATGAGCCATTAAAGGCTTTCGCCTTAAAATAAGACGTTTTCCTAAAACTTGTTTCAAGTTTACCCTACATGTCTGCATGGCGTATCGATACCTACTGTTTATAGAATGATGTGGAACTTGGTGTAGAGGCGCATTTCAGTGCACTCATTTGTTTTATGCTGTTAACTTCTTTGCGAGAAGCCGTGCTGCAGAAAAAAGTTGTTGGTATACCTGAGTTCTGAACGTTAAGTTCGTGTGGCTCACTGCATATAGGTCAGAATTTGAAGTTCTCGTGATTTTTTTTATTTCTTACTTTCTCATAAGGTGTACAATCGCTTTTCGTAAATAAAGCTAGCTCTTTCTAAACTCACAAAATGAAATGCTCGCGAAATGAGAGGCGATAAAAACGAACAAAGCTTCTGGAGGCTTGATCGAAGCCGAATATAGAATACCCATTTTTGTGCATCGTTTGGGGGGCATAATATTCCCTTTCGCTGCTATGAGTTTTGTGCACCCTATATCCGCGGTCTCATGAAACGCACTCTCAATTAGAGTTGGTCGTTCATTGTATCCAAAGTGGCAACTTACGAATCTCAACTTTCATTCCAGGACGTCCTGGGACCGACCAAGGAAAACGGGTACGAGAAGAAGCTTGATGCCCAAAATGGCGCTACACGTATACGATCCTCTATTTTTTGCCGTATCCGCTTTCAGTTATTACTTTTGATACGTAAGCTATATATATAGCTCGATATTTATACCAAGGCTGCTCGGTAGGGTAAAAATATTCGCCAGGCTGAGCACATAGTTAAAACAGCCGAATGTAACCGGCCATAGAGAGAGCACTCTACAGTCATGCTTCAATGAAAGTCTATGTGGGCATGCCGTATACATGGCACAAGCGGTATGAAACGTTGAGCTATTCTTAATCACTACGGAGGAAACATGGCGTAAATAGAGGTAGGAAAAAATCATTCGAAGGTAGCTGCTATCGTTTCCGTGGTCAGACAAAAAAAAAGAAACATGATATACATAACCTTTAAACGAAGATATAGTTCTACCTATCTTTGTCACCTTCGGCATGCGCGGCCAGTTTCGCGATTCCATAAGCGCTGCTCACGTCGGTGGCAGCTCTTAAAGAAAAACAAAAATAAAGAGAACAGTCCGCTGCAGGCTGCTTCTAAAAAGGGCAAACTTTAATTTAACGAATCGAATTGGGTCGCGTTGGCAGTGAGGTAAGGAGCAAGGTCAAAACAAATTCTCAGCCATAATTATCATCCGGGCGAGTTTTAGAAAAATGAAGCGTCAAACAAGTTTAACCCTTTGCCATGTGTCTAAAGCTTCACATCCACAGACTGCGACTTATTCTAGCGTTAAAATACACACAAAGGACAGAGAGCAGAAACGCACAGGACAGACGCTAGTGGATCAAAAGCACCAACTAGCCCAAATTTATTCTTTAACTAAGCTTCAAAGACAACGTAGTGGCGTTGACCTCATCAGAAGTAACCTGAGAGTTTTTGTTTTGTTCATTTAGAATGTCTGCTTCGTGCAGTCCCTTCGCCGTTCTGCGTTGCAGTGTTGTAACTATCGACAGCAGTCCTTCCGCGGGCGTACCCACGAAGGAAACGAGAACACCAACGCGTACATTTCCTGCATGAGAGGAGGGCGTATAAGCATCCGCGCCAAGTAGACGGGCGTGTCTGTGTAGTCTGTAAAGCAAACGCTTGAGTGATCACAGCAAATAATCAGTCCACCGGGGTGGCTCGGTGGCTTTGGTGTTCGTCTGCTAATCTCGAGACCGCGAGATCGAAGCAGTTTTAAAGCGAACACTTAGTTACCACTCAGTACCTCAATGTTTACTTCTGTATCAAATTTGAAAAGAACATTAAAGGGATCACGTTAGTTAGGAACAAAAATTATGCTTGACATACACAGACGACCAGTAATCGTTAATCGAATGCTAGTGAAATGCTTCTCTTTCTTATAGTTTCGATACGAATATGGAGCACTACAGCATTCGCGTGCATTCTATCGCAGTTTGCAAAGTCCCAGCTATTCGCCACAGCAACACAGTTGTATCCACTTTAGAGTATCCTTTTTAAAGTGTCCAAGTTGTATCCTTTAGCTGCACTTTAAAGTTCCATCTGCGGCCCTTCTTTCTTGATGATGTATACATCAGCGACAAATCGTTTTATAGACTAGAATAGTTTTTTTCTTTATTAAATAAGATGTAACAAGTATTAGGTAAAAAGACATGTTTTTAAAGAAAAATAAATGCTTAAGCGAAAAAAAGGGATAACAAAAATGCTAAACAGAAATACATGCGATAGCAAAGCCTTAGCTCCCACCTTCCTGCAGTGTGCATAAATCACTGTTTGAAGCGAAACTTCACTAGAAAGCGATACTTCACTGCTCGCGCATTTCTACATAGCCGCTCCATGTTTCCTTCGACTTGAAACTATGGCATAGGCTCAACCTTTTGTGTCTATCACGCCTTTCATCTCTGTTATTAAAGCGAGAGCATTATATGGCTTTGTCGTGTCAGCAAAGAGTGTCCGCAAATTTTGTCCGCACGATTAGGTCGTTCTCTGAAGATAAATGTGTGAAAGTGTGATTGTGACAGATAGTGCGTGATAAAATGTTGCCGCGGGAAAAATATGGTTGATGAGGTGTAATCAGTTAATTAATTAAACGCGAAAAAATACACTTAGACGTCCAAATAGCCACGGACGTCGATATAGTACATGGACGTCAGAACAGCCACGGACGTCGATATAGAATTTGAACGTTTTGCTTTCGCATTGCTCCAGTGCGGGTCGCCGCAGTGATCTTGACGTTATTTTTCTGAAAAATAAGCTGTAGTACTTAGCGCGTCTTGTGACCTGTTTTTGCGTCTGTCTCGTCTTGTATAGGCCGCCGGCTCGCCTGGTCCTCTACTTCGACTCGCTCACCTACGAGCACATAAGATCGGTGCCCAAGTACGATGTGAGTATATACAACGCAAGTATTGCGCCCTCGCTGTAGTGAATATACCGTGGTGCGGTTTACTTGCGTTACGTGGGACGTGGATCACAATCTCGTCTCTGTTACTGAAGCACATGGCAAGGCAGGAGCTGAGGTTATAAATGCACAGCTGAAATTCCTAGTATGTACGAAACAACAAAAACAATTAGAATCATGCAGTGAACGCAAACATGTGAAAGTTCAATACAGAGCAGAGCAATCTCTATAGACGATGACGCTGCATATACTTATACGGAAGGGGGGGGGGGGGGGGGGCGGAGTCCACCAAGGTCGCCAAAAAATTTGAAGGCTGAAACTCTCTTAACACAGCTACAGAACTTTCGGTAGCTTTCAGGGCAAGAAAGATAAATCGGGAAGAGAGTAATGAGGAACGAGAAAGGGACGTTTCTCTTGGCGGGCTACACAAGTGCTTTAATTTTTCTCTTTTCTTTCTTACCCTCTACAAGCTTTAACCCACAATCAGCCAATTTTATCTCCAATCACTCTGCAAACTGGCGTTGAATTTTAGACAGCCATGACTTTTTTATAAATTACTTCGGCTTACATCTGAATGAATGAGGTATCTATGCCAGCTGTGGACTATCGGAATTTGAGCTCAGTATCGGTGACTGCGCGAGGCGACGAGGAAGCTTTTGGCAGGCGCTAATGTCTTTATTTAGGAGTTGAGGACAAAAAGCTTATCACCCGTTCTCAGCAACCCTACATCCGACCTTTCTGCTTTGAGCGGCCCGTAGGTCTCCCGTCAGAGCCTGAAATCGTACTCTCAACTATCTCAGTAACCCAACCAGACGGACTTCCGTCGAAGATGTTTTCGTTCAAATCCTCATCTCCTTCGTATGCAGAAACCGGCGAAGTCATAATTACGGCACTCTCAAAACGCGAAACCGTTTGTCGAGAACATGTATGAGCAGGCGAAACGTTTGATGCTAATGGCTTTCGTAGCACTGCACGCAGTTAGATATAGATAAGCGACGCCGGTTACGTCAACGGCGGGCCGGCTGAACGCGCTATCAGGCTTTGTACTGCCGCCCAACGACCCGGACGCACAACGGCTTACGCGGCCGCCTTAGAGTCACGCGTCGTGTTTGTCAGGCTTCTTCAGTGATACAAAGGAATTCTTACAATGCCGTTAAAACAATGTCTTGTTTATCTACGCGTGTCCCAGACGACAACAAGGAGGCACAGGAGGGCCGTCGAAACAAGAAAAGTCAGTGCACATTGTGCGGAAAACCATGCCGGACTGATTGCTATAAAACGCGAAGGCAAAAAGACTGACGATCAGAAAAAATGAGGTTTGTTTGTTCGCCGTTCTTTTTTATGTTGTCTTCGTGTTTTAGCAATGAGCCCCGTGCGGGTTTCTGCACGTTGAACGACCAACTAGCCCCTGTTATTGTTCTGACAACACTGGGCTTTGAAGGAAATATAATGTGCGAGGAGCATAATGTGATGTACGTGGTCGGCCTTCACAAGACTCTCTTAAAGTCGTTCCCTTTTCCCAACTGGTCCAACAAGATACGCTTCTTCAATTTCCTTTCCACTTTCTATTTCCGGGGACGCCGAAGTCAGCCTCGCGTGATGATTGACGGAACTCGACCCTGGCCGATAAAAACCCAGCACAAGCCGTCAAGTGGGGCCGACTTCCTCCTTTTCCACTTTTATAATTGTGCTTCAAAACTGTCACGTGACGCTCCTTCCTGAGTTTTCGTACATCTGTATGACCACCAGCCATATGACTTCTAAAACCATCGAAAATGAATGCAGTGCTCCGAAATCTCTTTCTACTAACTCAACCCCAAACTACAGTATCACTACAGCATGGCCGCGCTGAGGCTGCAGAGGGCACAACGTACGGCTAGAAGGTCAACACTGTACTGCCGCAAAGCTTTATAACGTTTATCTGTTCATTCTCAAAGCCGCCAGCATGCGGCTTCATCACTTCGTTCCTGACGAGCGGTGTTACCATATCTATCTGCAATGTTAACAGCCACACGCAGCTGGTTCTATATTGTTCGAGATTGGCGTAGGCGGTTCCCGTAGCTTATCTCGAGAGCTATTATCAGCTAATTTGGCGCAATAAAGTATTCCAGTGCGCTAGCACTTATAGAGGCCATTCTTTATATTTAACTGTTGTGTGTTTGTCTATCTGTTTGTCTAAAGCCGGTTTTGTGGCTGGCTGCTCACCTGCAAACCGGGTGGTGGGCAACCTGCCCAGATATATATATCTACCAACGTTACTAGATTACCTGGAAAAAGTAATCTAGTAACGTTGATATCTACATACAGCCGTGTCAGGCGGCAGCTCATTTAATCGTGAGAGGCGGCTTAGGAAGAACAACCTGGGTAACAACCCAACCCAACCCAGGTCGCACCGATGGCAGCACCTGCCATAGAGGGGCAGTGGCGCATCGGTTAACCGCTGCACCACTGCGCCAGGAGGGCTAGGAAGACTCGCGGGGATCTATGAATGGAGAGAATGGTCAATTCAGCATGTAGGAACTAACCCATTATCGCTATTCGAACAACTACCATCCGTGAATACTGGACCTGAACACCACAACCGAAGAGAAAAGCGAACTGCTAGCGCACCTAATTCGCATTTGGCCTAACTACGAAAATCGACCATTTTTTTAGTAGTTTTAACTTTAAACTGAGCGCGGCCGAAGGCGTCCAGGATTCTGTTCCTCGACGACCGCCGAACATGCTCGTTGCTATCGCCGCCACTGAGTTGTTCAGTTCCTTGTGGGCACAAGTCACCCCATTAAAGAACTTCTTTTTGGAAGACTTTCACTCTTTTCCTGACTGCTGAACCTCCGCCACCACCCCGTTACATCTGGCGACGGTGCGTGGTACATATCCTTCTTCGTTGTGTTTTTTAAGCGGCGGTAATTGACGCAAAACCGAAGCGCTCCTTCTTTCTTTCTCACCAGAACAAACGGTGCCGCCCAGGGGCTCTTCAATGACTTGATGTATCGCGAAGCAGTTTTTCCACTTGATCCCGGATGGCTTGGCGCTCTCGCGGCGACACACGGTAGGGGCTTTGGCGGAGAGGTCGGGCATGTTCGTCAATAACAGTGCGATGCTTGGCAATCGGCGTTTGTCGGACCTTTGTAGAAGACGAAAAGCAATCGCTGCAGCAAGAAAACTGCGGATCTGGTCTTGTCTATTGCGGGGCAGTCCTGGGTTTACGTTGTAGGTGAGCGTGTGCTCTTAGGCGGCTATTCTGCGGGTCAGTCGAGGAGGACGAAGACGTCTCGAATGTCTGTGTAGTAAAGCAAAGCCCGCGCAAACAGCGCAGCAGCAAGGACGATGGTTGTCAATGAACAACGCTTTTCAAGACAACAGCGCTGAGAGAGTACCGGCAGGGGACGAGGAATGCGATATGTCCAATGCGGGGGGTGCGCTCGCAGCAGCTTGCTGGCGTGAAACCAACGAATACAACGCTTCTGCCCTCCTAAAATTGGAACCGCTGTACTGCTTTCTTTATCCTTGTCGAACGCCTGAGAATGCCCTGCATGGGATCAGTCAGACTCGTCGTTGTAGCTGGGGCTGGAACCACGCTCTGGTCGTCGGCTGCCGGCTGCTCAAGGCTTTGCTCTCGCTTCGATTCCGTGGACTCGGGTGACAGACCAGCACAGACCAGCACTTTCAAGATCACCGTCCGACTGCGCACTTGCAGTGGCCTCAACAGACGTAGTCCCTGGCGTTGACTCCCGACGACGCCGAATTTGGTCGACGTGGCGCCGCACTACTCCCGTTGGCGTGTCTACTGTTACCACTCTCGCCCCCGAAGTGGACTGTACACGCCCAGGCACCCATCGTTGGCCGGCACAGTAATTCCGCACGTATACGCTGCTGCCTGGCGAGATGGTCCAGTCGTCAACGTCCGCAGACGAATCCGAAGCTCTGGGTGGCAGACGTGTCAAGACGGGAACGTAGCTGATAGCAGAGAAGCATCTCCGAAGGTGACCCTCCTTCCTTTTGGGGGGTCCGTCTGTAATTAAATAACCGCATGAGGTTATCTTAGAGCTGCCCGTCTCGCATTTTCCGCAATCCGGCATTCACGGTCCCAGCAGCTCTTTCCGCTGCTCCATTAGATTGTGGATGAAAAGACGCCGTACGTAGGTGCACAATTTTATTTCTTGATACGAACGTGGCGAACTCCTGACTTGTGAATTGCGCGCCATTACCGGACACGATTGTGCGCGGCACACCGAACCGACAAAACATGCTCCTTAAGCAGCGGATTGTAGAAGCCGCGTTCGCGTGGCTCATGGGCACTGCTGCAATCCACTTCGTTTATGATCTATCACTACTAGTATCATCTTGTCGGCTAGCGGGCCTGCAAAATCGATGTGGATCCGAGACCACAGATCAGCTGTTTTCGGCCAACTCACTGGTGGGGCTGTAGTGGGCATGGGCAGGTTTTCCACGCAGCTTCCGCACTGCGCCGACAAGTCTTGAATGTCCCTGCCCAGCCCCGGCCAACAAAACAATGACCTTGGGACAGATTTCATTGCAGAGGAACCCTGGTGTGCTTCATGTAGCAGCTGCAACATCCTTGGCTGAGCTTTCCGCGGCATCATCACTCTGTTGACCCAATAGATAAGGCGGTGAGCCAGCAATAGCTCCACCTTCGGATCAACAAAGGACAACAAGTCCCGCGCCATTCCACGCAGAAGGATATCGCCAGTAAAGTTCAGGTTCTCTTCCTTCCTTGCACCAGGGGTGCCCCGCCAGAGACGGTTTGTTCAACTGGAAGACTGAAGCTTTTCTTCACACTAGGGGTGCCCCGTCGGTGGTTTGAGACCACCCGTGCAAGATGCGTGATTCAGCCTAACATCGGGTCCTTGGCAGTCAGCTCCTGCAATTCGTGGGTTGTCACTAAACCTTCCTCCAGGGTTTCCAATGAAACGACGTATTCCGACGGTTCACCCGGGGTCAACGGTTCCGTTGTCGGCGCTGGCAGCCTGCTGAGAGCATCTGCTGTGAGTAGCTGTTTCCCTGGCACGTACTGCAGCTTGTACTGGTAGCCACCCAAGAACAGTGCCACCGTTGAATTCATGTGCCGGCCATCGGTGGCGTCTGGTGGTCAGGCCTGAGCAGTTCTAGCAGTGGTTGATAGTCAGTCACCAGGGTAAACTGGCGACCTAGAAGATGGTCACGAAAACGAGAAACGCCAAAGATGAGGGCTAATGCTTCTCGCTCCAGCTAGGAGTAGTTTTGCTCAGCTTTTGTTTGCGTTCTGGAGCGGAACCCGATTGGTCTGTGTTCATTTCCTACTGAATGGAAAAGCACTGCGCCCACGCCATAAGGGGGTGATCCTTGTTTGCATCAAAATGCACGAGAAGTTGTGCGTTCTTCAGGAATTATTTTGCTCGCTCGAACGCCGACGGCCTCGGTTGCAGCCACTCTCAATGGGCTCTTTTTCCACCAGTCAGTACAGCGGTCGGTACACCAGTCGGTACAACTGTCGACATATTTGGCAAGAACCTTGAGTAGTACGTGAGCATACCAAGGAACGAACGTAACTCGCTCACGTTACT
The DNA here is from genome assembly GCF_055824585.1 of Amblyomma mixtum. Taxonomy (NCBI): domain Eukaryota; kingdom Metazoa; phylum Arthropoda; class Arachnida; order Ixodida; family Ixodidae; genus Amblyomma; species Amblyomma mixtum. The sequence continues at coordinate 235,097,068 of NC_143012.1, forward strand.
TGGGCGGGGGGCGTGCATAATCGCGTCTACGTTCTTTTCGATAGGATGTAGGCCTTCACGATCGATACGTTGCCCAAGGTAAGTGACCGAAGGCTGCCGGAACTTGCATTTGTCGACCCTAAGCTTAACCCCATGCTCTATAAACTGTTCCAACACTTTCTTGAGCCGTTCTTCCTTATCGTCTTTCCCTTCCGACACTAACACGTCGTCCAGGTAGGCTTGGACGCCTGGCAGCCCGGCAAGTACTACGTCAATCTTCCTTTGAAAAATAGCCGGGGCAGAAGATACGCCAAACGGAAATCGGTTGGAGCGGAACAGTCCGCGGTGCGTGTTAATGACGCTTCGCCAAGCGGCACTTGGTTGTTTGCGCCCTTCAAATCCAAGGTGCTGAAGTGTTCACCGCCATTTAAGGTTGCGAATATATCCCTCATCCACTGCAAGTGGGTAGTGCTCCACATCACATGCAGTGTTAAGCGTGACTTTATAGTCGCCGCATATCCTTGCGGAGCCGTTCTTCTTCAAAACAACTACGATGGGTGTAGCCCATTCTGAATGCTGCACTGGGGATAAGACCCCACTCGACACTAAGCGATCAATCTCACGAGCGACCTTATCGCGAAACGCGTAAGGAAGTGATCTGGCCTTACATAATTTAGGCGTCGCCGTTTCCTTGAGCTTCAGGCTGGCTGGTGGTCCTTTATGAGCCCCTGGTCTGTCGAGAAGACGTTCTCATACTCGGAGAGCAGTCTGTTCACCATGTTGCCGCCTGGGTTGTTTTCCCTTGTTGAATTTGGCGCAGTCAGGTCTTCAATTAGAACACCCGTCTTGCCAAGCGCCGTAATCAAGCACAGTAAGTGGACAGGATACGGGCACCCTTTTGTATCGCAACGAAAGTTCGAGTTCCTCCTACTCGTGCTGAATTCAAGCGCGGCCACCGTTCGCTGTGTCGGTCGTAAACTTGCCGCGATATGACGCACACCGGAGATCCAGTATCCATTTCCGTGGCCAGTTTTGTGTCCCCCCACCCAAAATGTGCGGCACACTGGCGGATCCAAGCCGTTTTTCCTTCGAGAAATTAACGACCAGACGTGTGTCTCGTCCGCATTCTCGCTGCATGTCGCGGTTTCGACAACCAGTGCCTCTACACTCGCGGTTCGCCTCGCAGCAACTACATCTGTTGCTGCTCTCCCGCATTTCTTTGCTAGGTGGCCGCGTCGCCTACAGCGAAAGCACCGTGCATTCGCCCAGCGGCGGGCGTTGTCATCGTGCTTCCACATCGTCCGCACTCTTGCACCGCGCCGTTGATATGGTTATCTCGGGGCCATGAGCGACGATGAGCTTGCATTCTGTGCACCGTCGGTAGTTCTGCGCTCGTGTCTTTTGAATCGTTGTCGGCTTCTTCTGCTGCAGTTGCCATTGTTTCCACCTCCACTAAAGTTAAATTTTTCTTTGCGAGTAATTGTTTACGTCGGTTAGTTGAGCTTACGCCGCAAACAATTCGGTCCCTCAGCATCCGGCTTACCGCATTTCCAAAGTTGCAGTTGTCTGCTATACGCCATACTTCAACCAGGAATGCGTGCACTGACTCCCCTTCTTGTTGACAACGGGTAAAAAATTTATAACTCTCTGCTATCTCGTGGCGCTTGGGGTCATAGTAGTCATTTAAGGCTGCGACTGCTTCCGCATAAGTCAGGGAATTTGGCTTCCGAGGAGGAATTCGTCTTGCCAACACTTGAACCGTCTGCTTGCTGAGTGCTGCCACGAGCAGTGCTCGCTGCCTCTTTGGGTCAGAAATATCATTGGCTTCAAAATATGCTTCTATCTTAATAAGGTACGCTTTCCACATATCTGTTGCGTCGTCGAAGGTCGGTAGGTGGAGGGTGGTTATGGCTTTCGTCGGTGCTTCGCTCTGCGGCAGGCCGTCGGCTTCAGCTTTTACCGCATGGGTGCTTTCCTGGCTCGTCGCCACTGTAGTAAAGCCCGCGCGAACTGCGCAGTAGCAAGGACGATGGTTGGCAGTGAACAACGCGTTTATTCTAGACAACAACGCTTAAATACCCTCGCGTACTGAGAGGGTACCGGCAGGGGAGGGGTAATGGGGTATCCGTCCAATACGGGGTGTTCGCTCGCAGCAGCTTGCTGGCGCGAAACCAACGAATACAACAGTCTGCTAATTCGTCCAGGAAAACAATCGTCGTGCCTTTGTGGAGGTGTCGGTAATCTTAGTTGAAGTTCGTCTCCAGCACCAGAGCTTGTCCAGTCCGGAAACGAGCGGTGCCTCTTGCGGTGCCGAGTCCACGGTCTAAGAGCAACTGTGAGTTTCCCTCGATGACGTCTTCGACGGTCTCGATATCCCCGACGCACACGGGAACGATGACGCTCGAGAGGGGTATGAAGCTCACTTCTTGATCGCGGACACTGCAAGCAACGTGATGCTTCAGGGTCGTCTTCGAAAGTATGGCTTCTTCCGTCGAAAGCGTGATGAGCTTGGATCGAAGGCCGATGATAGCGAGATGTTCACTGAGGAAGTCCAAGCCCAAAATCACGTCACGTGAATACTGCTGCTGGATCATGCAGCTGGCAGGATAAGTCTCCCCATTTGTCTGTGGATTTGTGAACCATCCCAAGTGGTCGCTACTTTCTTGAGCTCAACAGCGAAATGTCCACTGTTCACCGAGTACGTAGTTCGCGCCTGTGTCCACCAAGGCAGTGACCATGCGACTGACGATAGCCCCTTCACGTCCAGTTGTTTGTGGCGTCGGACTGCCGATTAGCCTCAGAGTCCTGTCGCAGCTTCGCCATGTTCTGTGATCACGACTGGAGCACATCGTTGTCGTTTCGCTGGGCGCCGGTGTCATTTTTAAGTCGCGTCGTTGTCGAGGTTGTGCGGTGCAGGCGTAGTGGCTGCGGCGATATTCGTACGGCGTGGTCGGTGTATACGCGATGTTCGTCGTTTCTCTGGTAAGCAAACTCGCCTCCAAAGGTTGCTGTCTTTAGTTGCAACTACTCCGACTGGGGGACCTTCCTTGCACAGCGGCTTCGTAGCTGTTGACCGCCGACGAAAAACGCGTCTCGAGCGGAGATGGGGAGCGGGACAGACAGCTCGGCAACAGATACTCCTCTCGGAGCAAGTAGACGATATCTGGGGGTCGCTCTCCAGGGCGTGGTCGCGGTGCCTCGGAAGAGAAGCCATGTACACCCATCCGCGTTTATGGGCACTGCAGAGGGATGTTGCCGGCCTCACCATAGTAAAAACAGAGTAGAAGGTCGTCGGAATTCTTCCAGGCGTCCCATTTCCTGGGGCTTGATCGCCATGCTTAAAGCGGGTGGGCGGGAGTGTGGCGTGTATTGACGTATGTCTCCCGCAGAGTGCTTACGGTGGGTTTGTGGCCCCAAATCGCGGCGGCGTATGTCATGGATTAAGGTTCATGGGTCAGAGTCATTGCCTGAGGGACGGCCAGGGCCTGCTGAATTTCGTCATGAATGACGTCCGTGAGCCCCACTACCTGAGGCTGCCCTGGCGACGACAAAAGTCGGCGTAGTTCTTCGCCTGATAGTCAGCAGAGTCACGTACTCGCTGCCATACCACCGCATGACCAAGAAAGACAAAGAACAGACGGAGGCGCTGCTAAGAATGGCGTACAAGACGGCACTCCACCTGCCAAGAAACACATCAAATGAAAAGCTGCTACAAATGGGCCTAAACAACACATTCGAAGAACTAACGGAAGCCCAGCTAAGTGCGCAAATAGCCAGGCTCCAGCAGACAGCCACCGGCCGCAAGCTCCTAAAGAGATTAGGGCACAATGTAGAAGGGATCGCAGATAGAACAGCTAGCATTCCAGACGAGGTCCGCCAGACACTGGACATCAGCCCTCTGCCGAGAAACATGGATCCCAACCTCCATGCCGCTAGAAGGCAGGCCAGGGCAGACTATGTGAAGCGGAACCTAGCCACAATGGAAAACACAGTATACACAGACGCGGCCCTCTATCCATGGGACCACAGGACCAGAAAGTTCCGAGTCGCGGCAGCAGTGGTAGATTACATGGGGGAACCAATTAGCAGCGCGACATTAAGAAACTGTACGGTAACGGAGGGGGAGGAAGCTGCCGTAGCTCTAGCGGCGGCCGAAGGTTACCGTAGGAACAAGTCTTTGATAATCCTGACAGACTCCAAAGCAGCATGCAGGAACTACATACAGGGCAAAATAAGCAAGGAAACGCTGAAGATCCTCCTCGAAGCAAAGCTTCCAAATAAGACCTTAAGACACAGGATTTTCTGGATACCGGAACACACCAGGATAGAGGGTAACTCGAGGGTAGACAGCCTAGTTCGCGAGATCACGAGCCGAGCAGGGCAGTCGGAAACCCTGGAGGACCCCATGACGGTGGAACCGACGTATGCAGAAATATTAAACTATCACAGAGGGCGGAGATTCAAATACCCACCACCGCACACATCATTAACACAGCACGAGGCGGTCTGCTGGCGGAGACTGCAAGCAGGGACATTCCACAATTTATACATACTACATAAGATGTTCCCTACACAATACAGGGACACATGTCCGTGGTGCGGAGCAACCCCCACGCTATATCACATCACATGGGAATGCGAACGTAACAGAACATTTCACAAGCTAAATGACCCGAATGCGGAACAATGGGAGGGCCTGCTGACCAGCAGCGAGCTCACGGCCCAAAGGGCACTGGTGCAGCACGCCTGCGAAGCAGCAAGACTCAGCGGTGCCCTGGAATAGGGGCGCCGACCTTGTGAAGAGGCCGAAGACATGAAGACATCGGCCCACCGCTAAAACCTGATTTTTGGAGCATTAAATGTTTTTCACTCGCTCACTCTTCGCGGACAGCTTGATGTATAATCTCCCGCGAGTTGGCGCTGCCCGCAGCCGTCATGTCCGAAATTGTATTGGCGGGTTCGGGCGTCGTGGTTTCTTTCTATGGTATCCACCTCTTCAACAAACTCAGCAACTATTTTGGGGCGGGTTGCGTACTATTTTAGCAAACAGCTGCTCCTCAAAGGTGCACTGAAGAGGAATCTGAACTTGTCTTTTTGCCGCGGGAACTCGATCTACACGTTCCTAGCATTCTTAGAAACTGCGACTTATTGCCCTGTATGGCCGATTTCCCAAATTAAATCGAATTAACGTCCGGCTCCCGCCCTTTTTTTGAATTCTCCCTCGTACGGTGGGCGGAGTCGACCAACGCGTGGAGTGCCTTTCACCCAGTCCCGTGGCGGCTTGCCGCTCTGCCATCGGCGGAGTAATACGTAGTAGTCCGCAGTAGCAAATAGTCCGCGCGTATTTTTATTTCTGCGGGCTTATTTTGCGGCTATATTATCTTCTAATGAAACTATTTATTCATGGAAACTTAAAAAACAAAATACAGCGAAAGCAAAGCCTCCACGCAGCTGGCTGAAAGGAACTTCACGCGTTGGTCGACTCCGCCCATCGTACGAGGAAGAATTAAAAAAAAGGGGCGGGAGCCGGACGTTAATTCGATTTAATTAGGGAAATCAGCCATACAGGGCAATAAGTTGCAGTTTCTAAGAATGCTAGGAACGTGTAGATCGAGTTCCCGCGGCAAAAAGAAAAGTTCAGAATCCTCTTCAATGCACCTTTAAAGTCTCGCATCAAGAACCTTACCTTCTTTTCCTCCGTCATCTCAGGATCGGCACGTTGGAAGAGACGTCTCATTTCTTCGGCGCGCATTGTGACCGTCTCACTGGGCTGTTGTATGCGTGAATGCAGCAGTAGCTCGGCCCTCTCATTGTGTACGACGTCAGTGAAAGTCTTCAATACCTCCTGCTTGACAGTGCCCCAGGTCGATAAGCAGGACTCGTTTTAATGCCAGGCTCTTGTAGGTACGTCCAGGGCAAAGAAGACGTATCGTAGCTTTATGGTGTCCTCGTAATTATTGAAGATGGCCGCACGGTCGAAATGGTCGAGCCATTCCTCTAGGTCGGAGTCAGGGGAACTGTTGAAAGGGGAAGGTAACTGGGTCTGCTGGATAATTAAGGCTGTGTCACGGCTGCAGCTTCCCTTTGCATCCGAGTGCAGCCAGATAGAAGTTCGTGCTTAGGGGGCAGTCCCAGGAGCCCACGGTTGCTTCAGTCTGGTCGGTTTCAGTGACTTTGCCGGCACCTGCCTGTGGCAACCCAGCATCTCGGCCTAAAGCATAAAGCCTGCTTGTGCAGTATACAGCACATTCACTAACATATGCAGGGCCGTAAAGCGCGGAGATGAAGTTGTGTTTACCCTCTACGTCGTCATCATATTTCCAACAATGCCCACACAATAAGAATACTCAAAATTGATTTACTGCTTCCGCAAGCGTCGTTCAAATCTGTTAGAGTACTTTTTCTGCTTCTGAAAATACTGCCTGTGGCATTCAGTTTCATGAAAACACTGACATCGTGGTGCCGGTTAAAATCGAGTGGTCTGAAAAGATCGGTGTTGAAAGATTGCCTGCGCGCCCTTGTACGTACCGCACAGTAACGGCTGGCTATCAAGATGCGTTACCATAATGGCAGCCACCACGAGTATTAGAGTGAATGTGCATAGGAAGTTTCTACAGACAATCTCAACTAAAAAGCCGAGAAGCATCAGCACGGGGATGCGTCTGGCGTCTATCACTACAGAGTCTGTATATACATCATCACCACCAGCCTAATTGCATCCACTTCAAAACAAACGCTCCTCCCAATGATCTGCGGACACCCTGTCTAAGCAAACTTCTTTAAACTCGTCCGCCCCGCTCTGCAGCACATTAACTATATGCAAACACGTGCCCAGGAGACCCGCGTGCTGAGCAACCTTGGCGGCATCAACGGCATGTACCTGGGCCTGTCCTTCTTCGTGCTCTTCCAAGTGCTGGACATCCTGGTGGTCGGAGCTCTGCGCCTCAGCTGCAGCTCCCGTGGACGCACGCTCGCGCCGACTCGTCGTCTCGGCACTTCCTGGAATCGTCCTCGTTTGAACACTGAGGGTGCGGCGGACAGCCGTCAGGCCCCGCCTGTCACCTCAGCGGGGCAAGCGTTACCCGAGCATGTCAGCCCGGCGGCAGTCATTAGGTCGTGTGTATACAGACTCAGATCGCGAATGCCATGCAGGTACACTCTAAACATGAATGTCCTTATATGGGAGTGAAAAGGGAGTAAGCTGTCTTCAAGTGCACTCCCTTTTGTAAAAAGGAATGCGCTATAGAATGACTTATTCCCTTTTTACACCCATACAGGCGTATTCGTGTTTACAGGGTGGGGAGAGCATGGGGAAGCCAAATCCTCAACGCTTTCCTGTTCTACAAGCACAGCCCAGTGCCCAGTATGACAGAGCCCTTCGAACTTTTTTTTTTATATGTCGCGTCTTTAGCTCGTCTTTGTTCTGGGCGACAATTTAGCGCTTTCCCCGGTGACGCGTTTCTCACGGCACCGCTGCATCACCGATATGCGATACGGTGCTGTGCTGCTGTCGAAACTGGCATTTACGATACCGATCGAGCCCGGTCCCGATTGAAGTTCTGAGCGCGCTCCAAATGGAATACTGCATCGTTCGAAGCGCGGGAAGCTCAGAGTAAAATATTATATGAAGGACGCCTGAGGAAACTGGGCGATGAAAACGGGCAAATTAAGTAAATGCTCGTACAGAAAGAGTGTTAACTCAATAGCAGAAAATAGCTGGAAAACTAACCATTAAGTATGCAGGTAACAAGGAGAGAGAAATAAAGACCTTTAAATGACAGGTCAAAACACAGACTGGACTAATTCAATGAGAAAAAAAGTTGACTCTATACCTGTACATGAAATGGAAAGGGGAAATAAGGAACACATCTACCTACGATAACTCCAGAGGCAGCGACCTCCTCTTTGAAGCATCTTAGAACGCGAAGCTACACAAAGAAAGGTAACCAAGAGGAGGAGGATAAACTTTATTTAATAACAAAGATAAAAACTTTCCTGGGAGGGCTCCTTAGTCCAAGAGTCATCTGGCCTTCACCTCCTGCCTAGCCCGGTCAATCAGCTTGAAGATGACGCATGTGCCGTGTGTGGAAAATCCATAGAAACAGTCGAACATATTTTGCTAGAATGTGTCAGTATCTATTTAGATGGAGATACAGGCAGAGTGACACTCCTTGAGGCGCTAGGGTTTAGAGATAACATAGGGAACGTGGCGGAATCTGCAGTAGACGTTAGCAAAAAGCGATTGGAAGACTATTGGCTCAGAAGCAGGGCGGTGACGTAGGGATTCAAGGTCAGGGTTAAAGACTGGTCAAACGTAGAAGTCAAGAATTTATATCTAAAGAAAAATAGCAAATTTATATATAAACAATAGACTCCAGAGATTTTGACAGGTTGGTTATAGAAATTAAAAGAAAAATAAATGCATGCTACCACCCCGTTCAAAAGGTACGCTTCTAACATCCATCTATCCATCCGTCGTTGTATAAATGGTGGCAAACAAATGCGCTTGTAATGAAAGAAAAGTAAACAGAAACATTTCCGATCAAAAATCCCGTGCCTGTGGTCAGCTACCAAAGGATCCATCACAAATGCAAGCCAAACACAATAAAGCTGGCTGATTCGCGTGGGTGATTATATGTGTTTGCTGCCCAGGCAGGCGGGCGGCGTTGAAGGTTTGAACACAATGTAAGAAATCAAGCCGCACTGGATAAAGTAAAAAAAAACTATTTTAAATAGTGTTAGCCTTTATATAATGCCCTTCTACACATTTGATTTTTACTTTGCGTTTGTTTGTTTCCTCAGCAGGAGGGATTGAGGGTAGCAGCCATTGATCGGCGCTTCAGGAACCGACTTCGGATCGAGTAAAATCGGGCTCGATTCTGATTTAATTAGCCATTTAGCAACGCCGGATCTGCATTCAGTTCGATTCCAATCGAAGGTACCCGTGTGGCAGCGGCATAGCGGCTCAGAGCTTTCGTTGGGTGACTTGCACAACACCGAGTTTAATTATTTTTTTTCCAGAATTTGAAGGTTTTGAAGGTTTATTTCCGCAACTAGGTGTTGCGAGGACAGCCAGGGAAAAAGCTGTATAGACAGCTTGAGAGGTCCTGGCTTCCTCTTACAGTGCAGCAATGACGGCGGCGGAATAGGACATCAAACAAATTGTAAGAAAAAACTCGTACGCTCTGTACATAGAATGACACATGTACGTTCAGTAAGCAGTACATTCTGCTTGTAAAAGAAAAAAGAACTATATTAGGTCAAAGGGACTATAAAGGCAAACACAGGGAGGAGAAAATAAAGGACAGCAGAACTGACAGGTGCTCTCAAAATGGTAATAGCAAGAAAAAAAAAGAACTACACGAATATTTGGGGCAATTCTTTCAGAGAAATATTAGAGACATCAAGATTCTTGTGGCAGTACAACTGGTTCAGAAGTGTCGGTAAGGTATGCTGCAACATTTGTTTGCCATAGTTTGTGCGGCATTTCTTAATATTCCAAGGCTCTGCTGCGCGGGTATCATACACAGTTCTGCTTTGCTCTAACCTAGCAAGTGTAAGTAAGAAGTCATCATTTTTCGTTATGGCGAGTTTATATTTGTAGCACAGCCTATAGTGTGCTACATGGATTTCATTGGAATAACGTTGTGTCGGTGGAAAAGGCTCGCAGTGTGGAAGAAATACGGCACTTTACATGCAATGCGTATAATACGTTTTTGTAAGACAGTGAGTTTGTTAATATTTTCAGCTGTTGTTGTTGCCCACACCATACATCCGTAGCTGGCTATGGAAGAGAACAAAGAGTGATAAAGTAACATGTTGACTGACGTAGGAAAATTAAAGCAATGGCGGCGCATGATACCAACTGTTCTGGAAAGTTTCTGAACGAGGTAATTAATATGGTCATTCCACGACATATCAGCTGCAAAGTAAACGCCCACAGTTTTCACAGACTGCACAAATTCTATTCTGGTATTGTTTAGTTCAATTAGAGGAAGTTCAAAGTGTTCGTGACGTGGGTGGAACATGACGGCTGCAGTTTTACTAACGTTAATTCTTAAGTAATTATCAGCAGTCCAAGTATTTATTTCTTTTAAGGTTTTATTAGCTCGATTTGCGAGATCAGCCGTTGAAGTACCCGAAAAAAACAGACTAGTGTCATCTGCATAAATTATGTACTTAGCAGTGCTATCGATGCGAACAATATCATTAATATAAAGAACAAAAAGAAACGGACCCAAAATGCTCCCTTGCGGAACGCCAGAAGCTACCGCTTTCAACTGGGAGCATTCACCGGCAATACAAACAAACTGAGATCTATGTCGCAAGTATGAGGAAATCAGCATATGGGCTATGCCTCTAATACCGTAGTGGTCTAATTTTTTAAGCAGCACAGAGTGATTAACAAGGTCAAACGCCTTTGAAAAATCTAAAAATAAACCAAGTACCATGTTTTTGGCTTCAAAATGTTTTAGTATGAATTCTTTCTGAGCAAGGAGAGCTAACTCAGTCGATCTATTTTTACGAAACCCATATTGAGCGGTAGTGATAATGTTACATCTTTCAGTGAAAGAGGATAGCCGCTTAAGAATAACTTTTTCGAGGCCTTTGGAAAACACAGGTAAGATTGATATCGGGCGATAGTTTCCCATTTCATTTTTGTTTCCTTTTTATACACTACTGTGACCTTTGCCCTTTGCATAAGACGCGGAAAAACACCGGAAACTAAGGATAGGTTGAAGATATGGGCGAGGGAAGGTGCAAGAATGTCGATAGTAAATTTTATGGCTTGTATCTGAAAACCTGACGCATCTGTAGCTTTACTATTATTAAGCGCTAAAAATTCTGTTATTACTTCATTTATTGTAACCGGTGTTAGAAATATTGTTTCACCATTTCTGGCACTCATATAGGACAGATTTACGTCGCCGCTTGATGTGTCAGCAAAGGAAAGAAAGTAGTCATTAAAGGCATCTGCTAGATCAGAACCTTTTAATTCAATCCCTTCATGATTAATTTTTGTGGTCGGTTCGGAAGAATTACTGAAGATAGATTTTGAAACCTTCCAAACTTTTTCAGATTGTCCACCAGTTGAATTAAATCGGTTATAAATATATTGCTTTTTAGCGACGCGAAGTTGCTTTGTGACGAAGTTCCTAAATTTTTTGAATGTTTTCAGCGCTTCAGGACATCTACTTTGTAAAAACACTCTGTAAAGTTTATCGCGTTTTCTTATCAACTGCAACATGTCTTTGTCGACCCATGGTTTCTTACTTTTCTTTGACTGGGAGTATTTCTTAAGTGGAAAGGAAGCATTATAAATGTCAGTAACAATCTCTAAAAAATTTCCGTATACTTCATCAGGGTCGCTTTCCTCAAAAACATGTTCCCAGTTAACAATAGATAAGCGTTCCTTGAACTCGCATAACGTGTGATGATTTATAACTCGATAAAATGACATTTTGTCGGGTTGTCGTTGAGAAATCGGAGCAAGATTGACAGATATGAATATTGGCATGTGATCACTCAGAGCATAAGCAATGGTGCCTGATTTCAAGCTTTCTGTTTTGGAGTTTGTTATGAAAAGATCTAAAAGTGTTTCTGATTCTGTCGTAATCCGTGTAGGTGACATGATGACATTTTCACAGGAGTGGACGTTAAGCAAAGTATTGAACTCGATTGTTGTGTTATTGTTGGCCAGCATGTCAATGTTAAAATCGCCACCTAAAATTAACTGATATTGGTTCATGTTAACAAATTCTAGGAACGAATCAAGAAATAAAAAGAGCTCAGCAGAACTGCTACCCGGTGGACGATAGCAGACACAAAATATCCTTGTGCCAGACTTGACTGCTAGGACTTCGTAATGGGGCGTAATACAACAAAATTCAGGCACCATTTCTGATTCCATAATATTCGAAACTAACATTGAAACACCACCTCCCCTTCTTATGGATCGGTTCATATAGAAACACTTGTACGTCGGAATCACATAGACGTCACCTTCACAAGTAAACCACGTTTCAGAAAACATGACGACATTGAAACGAGTTTCCACTTCTCTGAAAAAACAGTCAAGTTCTTCTTGCTTATTTCGACCAGATCTGAGATTAACATGAATACAAGAGCAACAATGAGGATTATCAGGCTTAATGAAACTATTGAGGTCAGAAAGATTAACTAGATCAGTAGAAAGAGCCATTGGAAAAAGAGTGCCGCGTATTGCCGCACATTACTGGCTTTACAACTGGTTCAAATCTGCTTGACAATGAATGAGTAAATACTGTAGCCGTATTGAGCCAACAGCCTTGGTTGCAAAACACAACGTTCATGCTATAGTCACAACTTACGAAGTGCGTTCTGAGTGAATAAAGCTTGAAACTGGATTCTTGACAACTTTTTCTTTAACACGTAGCCTACGGTGGTGATGGAGGCCAACTTATGTCACAGGTCGCCCCTGCGCGATGGATCGTGAAAAAGAGAACCCAAATACAAGCGATGAGTAGTACTTGGAAAATCCGCGCACTTCAGAGCTCATTAATCCTCAAGGACTGGAAGGAATAATTTAAAAATACTATAAAATAACGCAGAAGAAAAGGGAATTTAAAAAAAAAGTATTTTCCAATACTACTGCAGAGAAAAAATGCCTCAAGTCTGAATATTTTGTTCAAGTAAGGAAACTTTTGGTTACAACATGAAACATTGCCTTGTTCTGCAGTATTCAGCGGAACACTTGGCTCCTAAGTTTGTCGGTCGGTGACATTTCCGAGAGTGCGAGGCATGCATAGTTCGGCTAGTCGTCTCATTGTACGTTTACAAGATAGCGTGGAAAACAGGGCTAAACAATTAGAAGACAAAACCTCGCTACCGCTGCCGTCAGAAAACTCAACACACCCCTTCCTTTACCATGTGAATCCGATGGCACATTACGACGCGCCTACCAACCAATGCCACAGACCATGCAAAGGATCAGCCGATCTCGTTCCCCTTTTAAATGCCGCTATTGCCCATACTGTGATGAAGAAGACAAAGCTGGCAGTGGTTATGGTGCTCGGCTGCTGACCCGAAAGACACGGGTTCGATCCCGGCCGCGGCGGTTGAATTTCTTTGGAGGAGAAATTCGAGAGGCCCGTGTACTGTGCGATGTCAGGGCACGTTAAAGAACCCCAGGTGGTAGAAATTTCCGGAGCTCTTCACTACTACGTCTTTCATAGCCTGAGCCACTTTGGGACGTTAAACCCCATAAACCGAACCGAACCGAAAGCTGGCAGCGGCGCGGGACGGAGCGCTCGCGCTAGGCCAGCGGCCATTAAATCATCTCTTGTTCATCGTTCATAGCGCCTCATTCTTCGGCTGGCCTACTCGTAACAATACAACCATGTCTCAACTTTTAACTCCTCTAGGTTTGCCCGTACGTCCAGAAATGTTAAAATTGTGCAAAAGACGAGGACATAGGCAACGAGGAATACACAAAACACCAACTAGCCCGCAAGAACGTCTCGTACGTCCAGAAATAGAGACTCAGCATAGCGCGATCCGTGATCCTCTGCCGTTAAGGCCGATTCACACGACGGTCCGTTCGCCCGCGCACTACGTGTTCATGCGTCAGCACATTGAGAGGCGCGCTGTCTGCCCGCGGTCTGGTCAGCGCACCTCTCAATGTGCTGACGCATGAACACGTGATGCGCGGACGAACGCACGGTCGTGTGAATCGGCCTTCATCAGCTTCTGCGGGGACCCAGCCGCGCGTGCGCAGTGGCAGATGTGCGCTCTCGGGGCCGTCTGCCCATGCGCAGCTCCAGGAACCGGTCAGAAAATCCCTAGGTCAGATTACAAAAAAACTGATCTAGGGATTTCAGTTCGAGGTGGAGGAGGGTCGGACTACGCTATCTCTCTCTAAGCACTGTCCCGAAAGATGGTCTTGGCAAAACTGTCCACAAATCGATATGTTCATTGCAGTGACCTCCAACCGAGCGCCGCTTGCAACAGGAGCGGCTGTATGGCTGTATGAAAAAGTAACCGTTAAGAGTGTTGAATGAGATCGAGGATGTGGAAGAGAGCAAGTTTTTATGAAGTGAGAGTGAGGGGGGAGCAGCAACGTCTGTAAAATAAAGATGAGATGAAGGTGAGGGAAGGAGAATTAAAGTTAAAAAATGAAGGAGGGAAAGCAGAAATGGCGGAATTTGTCCACCTCTGCCGCCCATAGAGCAGCAATAAAACAGAAGCTGCAGGAAAAATTGTTGCGAGAACACCGGAGAGAATCGCCACGCACACAAGGTAGAGTCTGACGTGTGCGTTGCGCGGCAGTCACTTGATACCGAGCGCGCCACGGCTCGTCTAAACACCTGCAGCACGTGAGAAGCGCCGGAGCCGGCCACGATCAGCGCGTGGGAACATGAACGCCTGAACTAAGAATACACGGCGGATTAGGATTTCGAGCAGCGGAGCCTTCGTGTTGTGAAGCCGATTACGACAGCCGATTACGGGACAACCATCAACGGCGGTGATGGCATTTAATTGCAAATGTTTTTATCCTCGGCTAAAACAAAAATTTATCCGATAAATCGCCGAGCGTAATTGCAATCATATTTCTTACGTAAGAAGCCGCATGGGCGGTTGAATTTCTATGGAGGCGAAATTCTAGAGGCCCGTGTACTGTGCGATGTCAGTGCACGTTAAAGAACCCCAGGTGGCCGAAATTTCCGGAGCCCTTCACTACGGCGTCTCTCATAGCCTGAGTCGCTTTAAGACGTTAAACACCATAAACCAACCAACTAAACCAGCATTTTGCATTTTTACTTCGAACTCCTCAGTATGAAATTTAAGGCCAAATACTCCCAAATCGCAATTTTATGCAACTTCAGAGTTCTTTTTCATTAGTTCATTCTCTTCTGTTCAAGTCCAAACATTTTTACCCAGTAGTATGTATGTCACTTTTTATGTTGCTCACGAATACCGCGTACGCTTTGTGAAAAAATTATAAAATGGTACTTTTTGGGTTGAAATAAGAAATAAAAACTATCTATAACACTTCGTGCTGGAAGTATATTCTTGGCTGGCCTAAGGTACAATGCTTCTACATTGTTGTGGAAAAATTTAGAGCGTAGTCAACGAAGAACTTTTTTTATTTTAATGAGCTTTGTATAAGCGCGCTCTTAAAAGACGAGAACAGAGCAGAAAAGAATTAGAAACATCTAGATAAGTGCATTCCTTTTCAGTCTGTCTTCGCTATTAAGCCCACACTCTTATTAAAGATCATCTTAATTCTTAACAAGACCTACTTTTGCACTCGTCTGGAAAATTCGAAAGGGTGTCACGTGCTAGGAATTTTTTTTTCCTTAAAAGTATTGAGGTAATTTACTTCCGACAGTTATAAATTCAAGAGTTATAAATTTTTCTATAGAAATCGGGGATGATCGAGTGCCAAGACCAAGACCCTTTTCCCAAGCAGTCCAGCCTAGAAAAGCCGAGCCCCAGGAAGGGGGAAAGCTTCTACCCATTGTATTACCAGTGGGTACCCGGCAGCACTGGGGTCGAACCCAGCACCTCCCGAATGCGAGGCGGATGCTCAAAGACCATTGCTTCGGTTACTGAGCCAAAAGGCCCTGGTTCAATCCCTGCCGCGGCTGGCGCGTATCGACAGAGGCGAAGCGCAAAATGCGCCCGTGTGCAAAAGGTAATGCGCGTCCAAATTGAACAGACTGAACTGCTGGGAGACGCTCTGCCTTGTGACATTTTTGAAAAGAAATTGAACTTGTTAGTATCGCACGCTTTCGCGAAAATCAAGACCCAGCAAACAAGCATGCATCGAACTCGAGGAACACCACAGTCACACGCTATACTAACATAAGCTCAATAATATGTCTACGAAACACATGGTCCTGTACACCATATATACTCCATTCACGAGACCCTCCTGTTGAAGCCAGTGGTACGTGCCCGCGGAGCGAAGTTGCTTCGTTTTTTCACGCCAATGTGATCGTAGAAATGCTTTTTGGTTTATGGGGGTTTAACGTCCCAAAGCGACTGAGACTACGAGGGACGCCGTAGTGAAGGGCGCCGGAAATTTCGACCACCTGGGGTTCCTTAACGTGCACTGACATCGCACAGTACACGGGCCTCTAGAATCTCGCCTCCATCGAAATTCCACCGCCGCGGCCTGGTTCGAGCCAGCGTCTTTCGGGTCAGCAGCCGAGTGCCATAACCACTGAGCCACCGCGGCAAAAGAAAATCCCTCAGCAGATTAGGCTGCTAAGATCTTTTTTAACAATCTAAAGTACGCTGCCCTGTTTGTAGAGAGAATACGTAGATCCTAATCAAGGAAATCACATAGTTAAGAGTCAAATTGGAACCTAACATTTTTTTAATGCAGGAATGCAATATAACGTCTACATTTTCACTTCTCTTCGTACAGATTTTTTTTATTCGTCCGTCCACACCGCGATAAAACTCGACAAAATGAAATACGCACAATAAAAACAACGAGGTGATCGAAATTACTCCGGAGTTCTCCTCTACGGCACCTCTTTCTTCTTTCACTCCTGTCTACATCATTTCCCTCACGACGCAGTTGAGGTGTCCACCAAGAAGTGAGAAAGTTAGTGCGCCCATGTACGGTGCGATGTCAGTGCACGTTAAAGAACCCCAGGTGGTCGAAATTTCCGGAGCCCTTCACTACGGCGTCTCTCATAGCCTGAGTCGATTTGGGACGTTAAACCCCCATAAACCAAACCAACTATTAATTTCCTAAAAACCAATTTTTTGCGGCGTGGTTTAGGTGTCCCCAGACAAGTGGTGGTGGTGGTATGACAGTTTTATTATCGAGCCTTTATGTTGGGCATTTATAAGATCCGGGACCAAGGTTACGAGGACGCTTTGCAGGTTCAGGCCCTTGTATACGAGCCGAATGGGCCACGGGGGGTTATTGAAGGATAGGCACTGAAAGGCTGTGTGGCACTGTGTAAGGCAGTGTTCTGTATCTGCGTATGTATGTGTGAACAGTTGGAGCACTGAGGTGTGGAAGTGTACCAGTATAAATAAAGTCTGGTTGGCGTATGAAGGAAATTCAATCGTATTCGGCGAACGGTGCAAGCTCCACGGATCGATAAGATCGCGTGTGGCGGAGTTAAATGGGCTAAGCACAATTTTGGTGCGATTAGCGGACAGAGTTTGTAAGCCCTGACTGCGTACGCCGTCGGTGGGTTCGTCCATGGAATCGCGAGCAAGATAGTGAGGCAGCTCGTCGCCGGAAATGCCCACGCGACCAGGGATCCACCGAAGGGTTACCGGCCGTGATCTCAGGGATGTGAGTGCGGCATCTAAGGTCGACTGAGTAGGGGAAGAGAGGGCACTGCAGTGGAAAGCACTTAGATCTGCCAGCGAGTCTATATAAACTATGTATGCGGGAAGTGATACAGTTGCTGCGCCTCTCATTTCCTCAAAACTAATTAGTGCGGAAGCATTACGTTCACGCCAGAGCAAATTCCGCCGTCCGATATCACGAAATTCGTTGATTGGCTGATAGAGGGCACGTGAACTTGTGATGGCACCACATCTGCCCTGATGGGTCACCCTGATTGGTCAAGAAATAGGTCACGTCACCTTGTGACGTCATCACAAAACGCCCACCGTGGCAGGTGGCAACCTGGCCACCGGATTGTGAGCAAACTGCCCACCGCGGTGGAGGCAATTAAATTATTGATTGGTCGAGAGAGGTCACGTGACCTTGTGACGTCATCATAACCTACCCGCCGGTTTGTAACCAACCTAGTTTCTAGACAAACACCTAGATAGCATTAAAGTTCACGCCACGAGGAACCCGGAGCCGCCCGGTGTCACGAAATTGGCTGATTTGTCGAGGGGGTATGACGTCCAAGATCAACGTGGTCCCAAAGGAACTAATAAGAGTCCGCTACCCAGAGAAGGCACATTCAAAAACGGATCGAAATCAATTAAATGATACGTAGTGTATATGAGCAGACAAATGTGAAACCTAACGCTGTCGGATTACATTCTTGAGGCGACTTAAGTATCCCCACAGTTCTTTTTCATTTCATGTAGTAGTTAGCTTGCAGTTAATGCGTCACGATTAACAACAGTGCAAAAACTGCGCTAACTGTGTGCGCAGGGAAGCACAAGGAGGAAAGCCAAGGTTTTTGCTCGTTGTATCACGTAACTTGAGCCGAGGATTTTAGAAAACGCCGTAAACTGAAGCTGCGTTAAACCAACGACGTATTGTTTGCTGTCATGCGACGCTCCTCAGAGTATTTTTTTTTTTTATATTCCGCTTAATTATGCAACATTTTTAGTATTCGTTTGAGTGCCAAATGTGTTTCAAGTTGCAGAAGGGGCTCATAAACAGCCGGTCCATCTCTTTCTTTATTTATTTAGCAACATAAGAGTCATGGACAAAAGTTTGCGGGATGTGAATTCGCGAGGGAAAAAAAATGTGTTTCCTCGCCAGTCACATTTTTTTATTTATTTATTTGAAATACTGCGGACCATGCATGGTCCTAGCAGGAGGGGCACATTCAAACATTTTTCAATACAAAAAACGACAAGCATATGCATAGAGAAATAAAGAAATAAGTCAGACAATCAATCAGAATTTAATATATAGACAGACATCGCAACACAAAACAAACAAAACTCATGAAATAAAGAGATGACGTTCCAACTCTGCTACAAAATTGCTGGACAGAAAAATATGAGAAGGTAATGCATTCCATTCGGATACAGTTCTAGGGAAGAAGCTATTTTTAAATGTGTTTGTGCGGGCGAAAATTGGTGCCATTGAGTGTTCCTGCGTATGTCTGGTTCTTCTCGTACAATGAGCTTTGACGCAATTAGGCAACTTCATTTTTATTTTTCCTTGCAGGCAGTGATGAAGCAAGATGAGGCGACTAACCGTCCTTCGGGATTCTAGGGTGTGAATGTTGTGTTGCTTCATAAGCGTAGATGGGGAATCGTGTCTTCTGTATTTTCCAAATATAAATCGCACAGCTTTTCTTTGCACACGCTCGAGTTGTATGATATCGTTTTTATTATGGGGGTCCCATACAACCGCCGCGTACTCAAGTTTAGCTCTTACGCAGTTGTTATAGGCAAGACACTTAGTACTGGCAGGAGCATTCCTAAGTTTTCGCACATAGATGGAGCTCGCATGTCTCCTCATGCTCCTATGCATTTCATTGATTTCAGTGACCGCACCGCAATAAGTTTTTTTCGGCAAATCTGCATCCCGAAAAGTTTTGTCTCTGGCAGTACCTCCTGTGTATCCTTTTCACGACCTTTAAACAAAGCGTGCGAAATATGGCACAAACCACGTGACTGCGCTCATGTGCTACCACATTGCAGCGCTCTCTACTGTGTTTTGAATTATGTTTAGAAGAAACGAAACATGCGTACTGACCATGCCGAAGTGAGCGGTCGCCGCTCAGTTCAGCGGGCTGCACCCTGATACAAAAAAAACAAAAACAACGGAGGTTATTGGAATTACGAGGCTTCACTGCTTTCCTTTCTTTTTTTTTTATGCGTAGCATATTGCAATCACTCAGTTCAGCCCTTGGGCGCGGCCGGGCAGCCACCAAACCGCGTGAAAAAAAAAAAGACGCCTGAGCATGGTAGCGGTTGCCACCGCCCCGTTTCAAAGGGGGCGCTCCTATCCATCCATCTATCCATCCATACGTCACGAAGAAAAAGCTGCTGACATGGAGGAAGGAAAAAAAAATTTTCCTGCCTCCAAGGCTGCTGAGAAAATCGAGTGCCGCCAAGCAATACCTCGCGCAAAAAGACCGCGCAATATGCAACGCATTCTTGGCTTAACCAAGCTAAGCCTGGGCATCTTTTTTTTTTGTTTTGTTTTGCCTATCTGATGGCTCAATGAAAGCTCTGTTTTAATAGATTTCGATGTTCTGGCTATTACTCATCGCACATCCCGGCGCGCGCTTTCCGTGTAACAGAATAATGTGTTGGCGTACTTTTGAAATCCGCCGCCATGGCGCAGTGGTTAAGGCGCTCGTCTTCCGAGCCAGAGTACCCGGGTTCGAACCCGGCCGCGGCAGCCGCGTTTCGATGGAGGCGGACCGCAAAAGGCGCCCGTGTGCTGTGGCGTTAGATATTCCCAGGTGGCCGAAATTATTCTGGAGGCCTCCACTACGGCACCTCTTTCCAAGGGCGTCCGCAGAATTTTTTGCAGGGGGGGGCCCCATTGGTTGTTGGCGCCGGAGGGGGGGGGGGGGGGGTATATTCGTAGCAAAAAGGCACTATTTGCGGAGTGAATTTATTTATTTACATATAAATAAAAAATAAGTAAAATACACACATGGAAGAAAAATTACAAACAGCAAATTAAAGCGCGGCTAGGAGAGATACATTGGAGTTTATCAACGAAGAAACAATTAAAATTAATAAAAAATGCAAAAAGATACTATCACTTCGTGGAGAAGAGTGCTCAGTCTTGCTGCATACGGGTTCTCGACTCACCCGGATTGATGACCAGCACACAGCACAATATATTCACAAACACGCAACTACAGTCACTCAGTCAGTCTTCCTTGAACAGCAACTCTAGGCGCTTCGGATTTTTCTGGGCGAATTGCGTGTGGACACGGGGGATATTCATTTTTGTGCTTCATTACACGCTCTCGGTGCACACTCATCATACACATTGATTGGAAAAACGGTTGAACGCGTACGTTGAAAACAAAAGATGACTATATATACAACGAAAACTTATTTAGAAGATAAATGCACGCTCGCAGCTTCATACACCTCGCTCCATCTCGCCCGCGCATGCGCACAGTCGAGCAACCGCACACACTGCTCGCCGCTCGTCGTTTTCTCGTCCGCTGTCTTGGTTGTTCTCAGCTTCGTTGACAACCGGCCACTAAAAACAGCGAAGCACAAACACAGAGGCGCGCGCACGTGTGGCTTTGGGGGTGAAAGGAACGCCGCGCGACTTCCGAGGGGAAGGGACACTCGCCACTCCGGTCGGAAAATTTGTTTTTATGTTTTTATGGGGTTCAGAGCCCCAAAACGACTCAGGCTATGAGGGACGGAGTAGTACAGAGTTCCGGATAATGTCGACCACCTGGGTCTCTTTACCATTGAAACGCACAGTACATGGGCGCTGTTGTGATTTGAGGCCCAGCCAGAGGTGACAGGCGAGCCAGGCAGGCGCCATCGGGCTGCGTTGACCAAAGGAGCTCGTTTTCAAAGAAGACGCAAGGAACGCTGGTGTGGGGGCGCCTCTGGAGACTGCGTCGCCGTGAACAAAACCAGCTAATCCCCTTTGCCGAAGATTCTGAAAGCGGCGCTTCTACCGCACTGAGCTCTCCCGTGGATCGGAGGAGACAGCGAGCGGCGGCGGCGCCAACTCATCGCCCGCTCGCCCCTGAGCAGCCCGACAAAGCGGGGGTGGACACGGCTCATTTGTCCTTCCCTCCTGAAGAATTCATCGGTGGCGAACGTATCCTGATTATAGCGAGCGACGAAGGCGAAAACAAGATGCCCTGTGCACTGTCTGCCTCCATGTCGCTATCTCTCTAGAGATCAAAGAAACAGACACCCATCTCAAGACGGCTCGAAACACATGCTCGCCGGTGCCGCTGTATGTCTGCAACAGGTCGCCCTTCAGCAGAGCTAACGATGGCGTGGTTTGAAAACGGCGGAACGACGCGCGCCCGGACGCGGCATTTCGCAGATGTGACCCAAAGCGTGGAAGCGGGGCTGCTTTTACCCTTTTGGCTGAGCGCACCACCGCCCCTGGCGTGCGGCCATCGCTCACGGTTCGAGTGAGTGATTTTCCAGGGGGGTGCAGCCGCCCCCCCTTGCCCCCCCCTCCGGACGCCCATGCCTCTTTCCTTCTTCTTTCACTCCCACCTCCCTTCCTTCCCTTACGGCGCGATTCAGGTGTCCACCGAGATATGCGAGACAGATATTGTGTCATTTCCTTTCCCCAAAAAAGCCAATTGATCAATTAAAACGAAGAGGCGCCCGTGTGCTTTGCGATGTCAGTGCGTGTTAAAGATCCCCAGGTGGCTGAGATTATGCAGTGGGGTCGTGCGGGGACCCTGGGGCGTGCCCCGAATTCCTCTTGAAATAAAGTTTTTTTTTCTCTCTCTCCCTCCCAGAGACTTCCACTACGGCATCTCTTCCTTTTTCTTCCACTCCCTCCTTTATTCCTGCCCTTGCGGCGTGGTTCGGGTGTCCATCGAGATATACGAGACCGTTACTGCGTCACTTTCTTTACTCAAAACTGGACGGGGAGTAGGGGGCTTCCTTATCTGGCGGAAAATAAAGTCATCATCATCATCAAAACCATTTTTTTCTGACTGTGGCGTCGGCCGCTCTCAAGACGCTTAGCGCGCCCGCTTCGTTCGGTCAAAACATGCTTGGCAGCGCTACAATACGGCCGAATTTCGATGCAGGCGAAATTTAGACGCCCGTGTACTGGCGATGTCAATGCACGTTAAAGAACCCCAGGTGGTCGAAATTTCCGGAGCCTTTCATTATGGCATCTCTCATAGCCTGAGTCGCTTTGGGACGTTAAACCCCAATAAACAAAACCAAACAATGCGGTAACATAAGAGCGTAATCACGGGGTCCCTCATATTTCTCAGGCTTTCTTTATTGCTACAGAAAACTGCATCGGTTGTTTCTACAGCGAAAGCTGTAGAGGGTACAGTACGGGTAATGCGTTACGCGTAACACGATAAGTGGACACCACCGCCACGTACCTCACAGCACGATTGAGGTTCTGACACAGGGAGCGGTTATGTGCCTTTCCTTTCTTAAAAACCAACGGCGGATTTAGTATGCGAGTAAGACAACACTGGGAACCACACAATTTGCTTCGTGCAGCGGGCACTACAGTCCGTGAAGTGTGACGGGAACACGATCGAACCAAACACCGCAAGCAGGAGGAGGCAGAGTATGCACGTGAGCGTATAGACGCAAACACGTCTGTGAGACGGCCATCCGGCCAGTCGACTGTGAAACGTCAAAATGGGCCTGCCGCAGCTGAATCCAATCAGATCGAACACTCATACATAGCCACAGTACAGCCAACCAGCATGAACAAAGCCCCTCACCAAATACAAAACAACCGATTCAGTAGCGCACCTCTGTAGAAATTAAGCTAACGCCACAGATTGTAGCATGTCTACAACAGTATGTAGAACACGCAGTACAGAAACATGCTCTACTGGCCTTGATGAACGTAAATCTGGACACAAGCCGTGCCGTCAAAGACCTTGAGGCAAGGATGATGCAACACTTGAACAACTTGTCACATGACATACACAGTCTTCAAAAACAGAAAAAAGGTCGTCATACAGACTCAGAGCCTCCAAAAATTGGTCTTCACACCGACTCCTTTGGCAACAAAGTTAGCTTCACAAGCACTTTGGCTCAACATAAACATGGCAGGACATCCTCGCACAAAAACAACAGAGCACCTAGAGATTTGGTAATCGAACTTCAGGGGACACCAGCGTAAGCAGGGCCTCCTCAAGCTGCCAATGCGCCGATCAAACCGTGATCTACCTGCAGGAGATAGGAGCCGCCAAGTCCCCTACCCTACCGGGCTACTACTCAATAAGCCAACCCCTCAAGCCTACAGTAGCCATTCTTGTAGCCAAAGACATAACAACCATTGAACATACTCTCCCGTACACAGACACTGATCACCTAATCACCGAGATAGTTCCGAACAAGCGAGGGCGGAAGAGTACCTTCATATCACAAGCATATACAAGCAGTCCAAACCAATCAGGCTGTCATTTACGAACATCATCACAGAAGCTCAGAGGTTGGGGCAGCTAAATCAGCTCATCATAGTGAGCAACTTCAGTTCACCCCACATGGAATGGGGATACAGATCAAACACACAAAGGGGACTCCATATTCAACACAATTACTATGCTGAACCTGGAGCTCCTCACCAACCCACTGTACCCAACCAGGGAAGAGTAACAGTGTCATGAGAGACACATGCCCCGACCTATGATTAAAAACATCAAGGAGGCGATGCGGTCCAACCTATAGGCAAAACGCTAGGCAGCGAGCACCACATATAATCAGCACCTCCGTATCAACCACTAAGATCCGTCGAAACCTTGGCATCGCCAGGCTTACGGATTGGACCCTATTTCGAAACTTGCCCTTAGAAACAAGCCAACCAATAACATCCATAACAGATTGGAGTGAAAACGTTCGTAAAGCCCAAGAGGAGGCCACGAAAACCATACAACGCACTCCTGACACACCCGAAGTAGACAAGTATCTCATACAACTCTGGCGACAATGACGTGGTATGGTGCGCAGATGGAAGAAACAAAAGCTCAACAGACAGCTGCGCCTTCGAATAGCAGCCATTACAGAAGAAGCACAATATGCATCACAGCTAGCTCGAATTCTGCGATTTCCTCAAAGGGATAATAGGCACTTCCAAAATGTGGACCGTCCTAAGGAACCTAATTGACCCCGCTGAATCCAAATCAAACCAAACCAAACCAAACTTTATTTTATTTTACAAATGTGCATACAGTCTTTAGGATCGAAATCGGAAATCGGAAGCGAAAAGAACACTGAAACACATCGCCCACACCTACCCTGGTGATGATGAAGCATTACTCAAATACAAATACATTGCGGCAAATGGCACAACCATTCCACCCTGCACACTACCTTATACCAGACGGACTAACCCGGAACTGGATGCCCCCATCACTGAAACCGAAGTGTACGCAGCAGCACGTGCATGTACCAAGAACACCGCAGCCGGCGCTGATAAAATCAACGCCATGATTTGAAACCTAATTATCGAGCAAATCAAGCAGCTCACCGAATTCATTAACGGCTCCTTAGGCTGGAAAACACGATGCCACAGAAGTGGAAACATGCCGAGATCATTGTCATACCCAAACCAGGGAAACAACTGACGATTGAAGCACTATGTCCCATCTCCTCTACATGATGTCTGGGGAAGCTCTACGAATGGGTAATCCAGACAAGATTACAGGGCTACATCGAGGACAACAACCTCTTCCACCCACCTATGATTTGCTTCAGAGTGGGCTTGTCCACACAAGACGCCTTCCTTCTCCTTAAGGAAGAAGTCTTAACAGCATTCCAAGAGGCAAGGAGCACTTAATCATGGCACTCGACCTCAAAGGAGCCTTCGATAACGTATCGCACCAAGCAATACTAGAAGAGCTCTCCACCATCAACTGCGGCAAACGAACTTACGAATATGTCCAAACTTTCTTATCCAACCGCACAGCCGCCATAGGAATGGGGTAGACAAGAATGGATCCACATGCCTTGCCGAACAGAGGCACGCCTCAAGGCTCGATCATCTCACCCCTCCTATTTAACATCACCATGACAAGGGTCGCCAGGGCATTACAGTCTATCCAAAACATTGGATTCACCCTGTACACCGACAACATCACGGTCTGGACAAGAACATGCCCCCTAGCAGAAGAACAATCCCTCCAACAAGCCACCACCTGCGTAGAAGATATTGTCACAGGTCGTTCAGACGACGCGGGTCGTGGGGACGCTAGAGACCACAGGAGAGCAGGCGCCAGGGACAGTCCAAGCGGTCGCAGCCGGGCTCACGAGCGATTTCCCACCGAGCCTCTTCCTCTTTGCCGGCGATCGGCTCCCCGCTGGTTGAAGATGACGTTAAGTGGAAAATAACACACATGACAATATCGCCAGGCAATGCAGCTTACAGTGCTCTCCAGAGAAATCCGAAGTGATCCGCATCAAAGGCTGCAACTATCACACCCACGAACCAATCCAAATTCTACTCTAAGGGGCGGAAATTAGAGAAGTCCCAGTGCCATTTCCTTTCCTCAAAAACCAATTTACCAATTTTACCCAGTCATCAGAATCCTCGGAATCTGGCTTCAGTACAACCGAAGAGCGTCACACGCCATCAAACTTCTGAACACATCAACCACCCAAGTATCGAGAATGATACACTGTGTAGCAAGAACACTGAAGGAAATGCGGGAAGAGGACACAATGCAACTTGTACAAGCACAGATCATCAGCAGATCTGCATATGGCCTCCCCTACTTACCGCTCCTCAAAGCAGAAGATAATAGAATCAACATGATCCATTTATCAATCAAGAATGCGCTCGGCCTCCACCGTACACCACCAATGACAAGCTCGACGCACTGGGCGTCCACAACACCTTTGAAAGAAATTCAGGAGGCTGTTCTCCTATCCCAAAGGGAACGCCTGTTCACAACAGAAACGGGCAGACAAATCCTACGAGTAGTCAGATAACCGGCCGACTTACACATAGTCCAGACTACAACCAACATTCCCTTGGCAAATAGAGCTCACATACACGTAGCTCCAATATCCAAGAACATGTCCATCCACTCTCATGAAGTCCGAAGAAGAGCCAGAGTAAATTACAGAAGCCGAATGACAGAGAGGAGCGGTAGGGCAGTCTACATAGACGGAGCCCTATATCCTTCTCTACATGGGAACACATTGGTAGCTACTGTAGTAGGACCCAACTACCAAGAATTCGTCAGCCTTTCCATACACAACTGCACCATATTAGAGGCAGAAGTGGCTGCGATAGCCCGGGCCATACAGCTTGGGAATGCTACAGGCCGATCCTACCACATCGGGACTGACTCGCAGGCAGCTTGTTAGCTCCTCCTTGCAGGCAGAATACATAAAAGATTGCCCCGCAAGTCACGAGCAGCCCAGAGTCAAATACATCCATAACATCAGATAACTTGGACCCCTGCACATTCAGGCTTAGAGGGGAATGAGGTAGCAGCTGGCCTAGCTCGAGGTTACACAAACTGAGCGTGCCTTAATCCGATCTCCTTCAACAATTCGCTAATTCAACCACACAGTCTACAACCAATGTTCACAGTCTACAACACTAGACTCTACCACCAACGCCACATGCGCCAATTCCTACCACCACCTCACAAACAACTGACGGCGCAGGAAGCTAGGGACTGGAGGCAACTCCAGACCAACACCTTCCCCAGTCTACACAAATATGACATCATATTCCCAGAACGATACCGCCCCACCTGTCCATGGTGCACCGGTCAGCCCACAGCCTACCATGTGACATGGTGGTGCATCGGGCACAATCCACCTCACCTTAAAACATATAGAACAAAGGAACAGTGGGAGGCCTCACTGTCCGGCTCCGACCTGCAAGACCAACGCCAACTGGTTCTTCAGGCCCGGGCGGCAGTAACGGCCACAGGGGTTCTGAACTGACTCCAACGGCCTCTCAAGAACCTTGAACCTTTATTACTGTGCATAATAAATGTTTACTACTACTACTACTACTACATCACGAAAGGGAGAAAGACTTCATCGTAGTGGGAGTCTTCAATTTGTGCATGCTGACATCGCACTAAACATGGGCGTTTTGAATTTCGCCTCCACCGTGCGGCCATCAAGGCCAGTATCCGCTCCCGCGTCATCATCATTAAAATTTTGAGAAAGGCAATAACTCATATTTTCGTTAGACACCTCAACCGTGCCACGAGGGAACGGAGTGAAGGAAGTGAGAAAAAAGCGTTGCGGCCGGAGCGCTCTGGATCATAATTTCAACCACCTGAGGACATTTAACATGTACCACCATCGCACAAGGACATTTTTGGATGTGGCCTAGCTTTGAAATAAGCCGGCCACGAGCTCTTCCTTAGCAGCCTAACACAGCCTAACAGCAGCCGGAGAGCTGATTTTGGCTTTCCAACGGCAGCAGAATGTATACATGTACTGTTATATGCGCCAGACAGTGCCAATCGAGGTGGTGCACACTCGCGACAAGCCTAGGACCGGCAACTTCGGGACTGCATTGCTGCAGAGTACTGGCGTCAAAGACGCGCCACTATGTGATCGTCGCCGCATCATCTGCGAAAGGTAGCTTATGCTCAACCGCATTAGAACTTTTTTTACGAAATCTGATGCGTCCCAGGTGGCCAAAAGTTTTGCTTCCGAAGAAATGTATCGGCTTTGGAGTTTGCCGACATATCAGTACCAATTTCTTCACTCAATCGACCCACATCTTAGATCAAGACTGTCACCCAGAATTCCTCGACATCTGGAAACACTTTATCATCGACTTCGTCTTAATGCTGCATATACAAACGGCTTACGATACCGTTTTAGACAAATGGACAGTCCGCACTGTGACAACTGTGCCGCGATAGAAACTGTGGAGCATATCTTGCTTGAGTGCCCTGCATATGCTAACGAGCGTGCGTACTATGAACATTGCATGCAGAAGCTCTGCTCAGTGCCCCTTACAATGGACAAAGTTTTAGGTCCCTTAGCCTGCCTTAGGCAACAGAGACTTGCAATGACTTTTCTATTCACATATTTAAAAGGCATTGGACATCTCGATAAGCTTTAAATTCACTTGCACGTCATCTTCATGCATTCTTCATGCAGTGAACTTCGTCAGCCCATTTGACGGACTATGCACTCCATCACACTCTATAGGTTACATCAATACTCGCCATTGCATCCTTAGTACCCATTTCATGGCCGCATTTTATCTTCGTTTTTTTTTTTTACCTCTTCCACTCTGCTCTCCTTCTGTCTTTATCTCCCAAATTCCCCTCCCTACGCAGAGTAGCATGCCAGCGATTTTTAAACGCCGGCTAAATTCTCTGCTCTTCATTAAAGAGTCTCTCTCTCTCTCTTGTCGTATCCCTTAGCCCCATACTATCATGCAGCAGTTGCTGTAATCACCCACACTCATTAATTCTTACCTCCATGAGCTGGACTGCACCGTTGCCAATGCTACCTACCCGTGTCCCGGAGCATGAGCAACGGCGACGTGTGCAGCAAGGTTATGTTTGTTCCACGAAGGACACGTATGCATATACTAGCAGCACTCTATAGTCCAGGCCCGAAAAGGCCTGACAAAATGAATCCACGTAATTCTCGTTTACCTTGCTCAGCTACGGACGTAAAAGCAAGACGTATTTAGGGGCATACGTAGATCTATAGTTGCAAACGGTGCGGCATGCAGCATCAGACTAACAAAAGCCACACGCAGCCCCCAAAGCTAGGGTCGGTGCTTTTTTGCACGCAAGCAAGCCTTGGTAATGCCGGCGCATAATTCTGCGTCATACCACACTGTCAGGGCTGCTTTATTTTTTTTTATCACCGTCTATGCGAGAAAAAGATCATGGCAATCTGACTGTCAGGTGCAGCTGTCGCGATTTAATGCAGTGAGACAAATACCCTAAGCCACCGAGTGATACGCAATGTTTAAGGCTGACATCACGCTAGCAAGCGAGTGTTCTGTGTTCGAACATTGGTTAGAAGTGACTATGGTGTTAGCTTCTAAGAGTTCTATGCGTACAAGCTTTTGAAAGATCAATCGAACAAGTAAAAATTACCCATAGCGCTGAGGCGAATTAATAGGTCACTCTTCGAGGGGGTGGCCTCGTTTGAACCAGGCGTTTCTTTGTTCATTGAAAAGAATGACATCCGGCATGGATTTCCTATGCACAATTTCTTGTTTGGGGATGGTTTATAAAGGTTCAACGTTCCAAAGCGACTCAGGTTGTGAGGGACACCGTAGTGAAGGGCTCCAGAAATTTCTACCACTTGGGGTTCTTTAACGTGCACTGACATCGCACACTACACGGGCCTCTAGAATTTGGCCTCCATGGAAATTCGACCACCGCAGCCGGGATCGAATCCGCCCCTGCCACAGTGCAGTTAGTTTCTAAAAGGCAGCTCACACAAGCACAGATTCAAGTTTCACCTGCGCAGTCATGCACCACATAGATCTATGCTATTCCAGTGCACGCAGGCTACACTGCAGCAAAGCATCTACAGTACAATAAGCACTTCCGTCTAATGCGTGCTGCCACTTTCACAATTCAGTAGCATTTGCTTTGCCAACTTGTTTGAGGGTGCGGTTCTGTCAGTGAAAAAAGAGCAACCTAGACCCTACAAGAGAAGAATCGGAGACAAATGAAAATATTAAAGGGACACTGAGGAGAGCTCTATTAATATTTTTTTATAGCAAAATCCGATAGTTCGGCACTTCCGATAGTTGTTGCCACTTGGCCGGCAGAGAAAGATGCCTCTATTTCTAAGAAATTTGGATTCGAAGTTGAAAAAGTTTTTCCCGCCGCTCTGATTAAAACTTGGGATTCTCCTATGACGACACAGGACTAAGTGACGTGAAACATGACGTGCACATGACGTAACACAGACTCCGTGATTTCTGACGGCCAGCAGTGCGGCCCAGCAGCAGCCGAAAAGAAAGCTACCGCCGGCCGCACGTTGAAGGCATCTATCGGCTATTGCGGCCGTCGCTTCGTTTACGTTTGCACCGGCGTTTTGCCAGCGTTACAATGGATCCCGTTCTCGAAGTCGTCAACGAAGTTCTTGCAAATAGACACCTTTAGCATACCGTGTACCTTGTTTGCCGTTAGCGGAATACCGGGAGCCCGCATACCGCTGTGAGCTGACGCTGATTGGTCCCGGCGCTGCAGGAGCGCGCGTAGCTTTTGGGTATGTGGCGCCATCTGGCGACGTCAAGAAGATTTGCGCATGCATTTGCTGCGCCTCAAGTGATTCGTGGCATCTCGTGTCCTTGTGTTGCTAGAACTATTGGTTCTGGCAACACTGTTTTGTCCTATGATGTCATGAAGCTTGTACTTGCGAGTTTGGCCTGTGGCGACGATACCTGTATTTCGGTTCTTGCTCTTTTCTACGTTACAAGAGCTTTGTTGTCAGTATGAGTGGCGTTTTTGTAATCAGGAGCTGGTATTCTGTCGATACAAGTCAACTTCAATTTCTCCTCAGTGTCCCTTTAAGGCTTAACATCCCTGAGGGACGCTGTGGTGGAGGGCTTCGGATGAATTTAAAACTGCTGTCCAGTAGCCAGCACACCTTCCCAGAATTTACTACGGCACTTCATGCATGACTGAACAGTCATCAGATTTTGATCGATATGGTTTGTGCAGTACAAATTAACTCTGTCAGCGGACTAAGAGACTCTGCAACAAAACCTCATGTTATGTTCATTAACTGTGCAGTCACACATGAAGTGAAGTGAAGCGAGCTACAAAGAATTGTACTTTTCTGTGATGCAGCACACAAAAAATATGGTCTTGCAGTCACATACTGCAACGTTTATTGGTAACAGTGACTGACTTTTCTGACAAAATAAAAAAAAACATAAAACAATAACACACACATGCCGATTAGACTTGTCGACAGTTCGTTCTGCTGCTCTGCAGGAGATAGAAGTGATAATATGGAGCATGTAAAACATCCACTGTCCACAATCGCATCACAAGCACAGCAATAGTCTCTCAGACCTGCAACACATTTTTCACATCACAAACACACGCAACTTTCCGCTCAGTCCACCAGAAGTGAAGCTGCCAGCACAGGTCCCGTAGAAATGGTCTGCGTTGATGCATTTGCAAATGCTCCTCGCCGCACCCTCCGGCTCCCCAGTGGGTGGAGACCAATGACCAGAAGCAGTAAAGAGTCCTCAATGTTGCCCAATGCACGCGCTGCTACCTTCTTCCCTGTATGAAGATCCGACCAGCTGAGACTGGTGGGGACATCACGGTCTGCGATGAGCTTGACAGGAAAGCCTTGAACACTGGACTTGAGTATTGCAACAGTGGGCGTGATGAGAACAACAGTAGCTGGTACCGAGTACAAGAGGTTGGGACTGTCGTACTCTGTGCTGGAAAAGGGAAGTGCATCATCATTGCCCCAGTGACTGGCTCTGCCTGAAGCGTTTGTCACAGATCCATTCAAAGGCATAGCAAAGTGCAACATGTGTGGACCATCCCCAGCAACAAGATCAACAGACTTCAGTGGTTGCTTTCTCAGCAAAGCATCCAGTGAGCTTTGTTCATCCGGCTCTTCATCAGTAGACAGCTCTTGTTCAAGATCACAGGCAGCTCCTCGGCCACTACTCTCGTCAAAGTCTTCTGCCACAGTGTTTGCCTCACCACATAGATTTCTGCTAGCCTGTGGTGTCCCAGACTTGCAGGATTCAGATTTTAGGCTAGGGAGCCAGCTGGAAGCTCTTGATGATGCAGGTGGTGACAAGGAAGGTACATCTTTTCCACTCACTTCCTGAGTATCTGGCAACTTGCCATCCTTTGCTGCTTTCTCAGCTGGGCCAAGGACTTGGTGAGTAGTCGTCTCTTGACGCTCCTGCCCTTGTGCCCCTACAGCAACTGGAGGTGGCTCAATGTCCCATATGGCAGACCCAGTCCAACCAGCCAGACTCCCTTTCAGTGCCTCATGACCTGTTGAGTTACTTTTATGTGCAGCCATAGTAGAAATCTTTGATGGTACCACGTGCGGTACCAGACTGATGTCTTGTAGCGGTGCAATATCTACGGGGTCCTGTGGCACACTACGTGGTGCTGACAAGAATGCATCTATGGTTTGTGAGCATTTCTCCTTCCCATGCTTGGAAGCAGCAGCAATCTTAAGCAGCATCTCACATGTACCCAATGGTCGCCCTGCTCGGTGTGTGGCATTCAGATTCAGGAGTCTCCGATCATAGGGCGTTGCTTTCCATTCATCGTCCTCAATGCCATCAATGTCATCGATAGGATCGACACCACCAGTAATTGTGACATCAGCACATGCATCTTGAAAGCTTTCCTCGGTGGCTTCTTTGTCTTTCTGAGTTGCAGCAGGCCCATCTTTTGAGGTCACAGACACGTTCTCCTCATCATGTTGTGTTGTGGCAGCAGCTGCAGGATGTGCTGGTTCAGAGTCCGAGGCACTTGAGTAGAATATGCAGTCATCTCCATTAGCAGATGCGCTGTCATCACTTGCAGCATCAGACATGTCCGAATGACGGTTCCCACCACTACGGGGGCGCACACGTTCACCGTGCCCGCTTTTCTCCTTCTCAGTGTCATCGCATGGTGTGTTCCCAGCACTCCGCAGTTCCACAATGACCCAATCTGATTCGGGGCTGTCCTTGACGGCGATAAACTCCACTTCCTGGCCCACTATAAGATGGTTGAAGTTGGTCGAAGTGGCGCTGAGTGCATCCTTCTTGAAGACAACTTCAGCGTAATCATCACAGCTACCAAATGTAGCGGCAAGCAGTCCACTCTCAGCATCTAGGCTAATGATCCAGCCCATACCATTCACTGGTGTGCATTTTGCCTTCCCCGGTTTTTTACAGGCACCTGCGCCATCATCCTGGTTGCTTGCAGTAATGGGCTTCTGGGAACCAAGCTCCTGTTTTTCCCGCAGCAGCAACAAATCATCACAGACTTCAAACCGGTCTTTACACATGAGTATTGCCTGCAGAACTGCACTGCTTGTATAACTGTGATAAAATCCTTCATCCCTGAGAGTCTGAAGGACAGCCACAAGTTGGGCCTTGCCATAGGCACATTTCAGCAGCTCCTTCTGCACCATCTGTGCAATTTCCTCAACATCAGGCAGTGCTGACTTGGAGACAGCAATGAAGTATTCCTTGTTCAGAACAAAAAATTCACTTCTGCGACCCAAGAACTCCAGCATCGCTTTGACATCAGGAACAAGGCACTGAAACAGTCTTTCAGTGTTGCGCCGGAGGTTTGCATGGAAGACCGAAACCTGAACCACATCCCCAGCAGCCAGCTTCACACAGACCTCCACCAGAGCATCCTCCAGGACAGAAAACAGGGAGTTGGCATACTTGAGAGGCCAGGACAGGATGGCATTGTCCTTCACGATCTTAAACATGTCAAAACAATTGCTGACCAGAGAGCAAAGCTTTTCGGTTTTGCTCTTCCCTGGCTGCTTCATGAGCTCTTGGCTGTACTGGTCCTTGACAACATTCAGGTGTCCAAGGATTGTGGAGAATGGCTTAGGGCTTTTAACCAACAATGCAGCTGCCACAACACCAACCACCAACCTGAACGCACCAGGCATGTTGTCAAGAGGGCATGGTTCGGCATCTGCACCAGTAAGATCAGTGCCATCAAGTTTTGTCAGCCACACAACACTAATTGGCTTCAGGACACAAAAAAAGTCATCATACTTCAAGAAAAAATTCACAAACTTGTCCTGTGGGTAAACATCCTCAAAGTAGTCTTTCACAAACGAAGATGCCTTGGCCAGGTTTTCCTGCAGCATGCCAATGGGCACTGGATATGTGTTGACACGCAGAGACTTGATAAGGTCGACAAAATATTCCAGTGCTGAAGCTTCATGCGTATTTTCAGATGCTCTCTCAAAGTCATACTCGTCAATGTCACTCGAGTCTCTCCTAGAACAATCACTAGAAAGGTACACATTCTTGCTTTTGGACATTGCGAACTTGCTCGGCGACTTGAGAAAAAATGACTTGAAGTTGTCCTTTGTGTAAGCCTTGTTCAGCAGACCATACACCTTTGGAGGTGTCAGGGCTAGAAAGCTCCAAAGAGTTTCTGGTGAGATAGCTTTGACCTGATGTGCTTCTAAGAGTTGCATAAGTTCAACGTAAAATTCAACAGCCAGCACATTTGGTTGTTTCTTTGTTCCCATATCAGAGTTTGAGTCCTTTTCTGCAGCAAGACAGATGTTACCATTCTTACTGACTCTGAAGTGGTTCTGGTAGTGCTGAAAGAACTCTACCACGTTCTTGCCATAGTGGTCGGAGAGGTATCCGGTCAGCTTGTGATTCAGACATGAAGAGATCTCCAGGACAGTCTCCGGTTTCACAACACGCACACCATAGGTGCCAGCCAGGTGGAAAACATCCAGAAAAAACTTCTCCAGCTGCTTTTCGAGTTGAACGTTTCTTGTGAGCAATGTGCTTGGATTGTCTTCATTACCAGACACTCTTCCGTCGGAAATGCTGCTGGAAGAACTGCGCGGTGCTAACTCACAGCTGCTCGCTGCCATTGCCTGATTCCCTGCAGTTGCTGACAACTCCACTATCCCTGAGCTTTCAATACTGAAGTGATCAGCATGGTCCAAGAAGAACTTATCAAACTTGCCATAGGGGTACTCCTTGCCGATGTAGGAGAAAACAATGAGGGGTGCATCAGCCAAATGTTGCTGCAACTGGTCTACATGGGTAACCTCATTCTGCTTCATGCGGGCCTTTATCACATCTTCAAAAAATTTTACTGCTGCTGCCTCAGCATCAATAGCATTGCCGCAGCTGCGTGATGATTCCCAGGGGACATCTGCATGTGGATCCGAGAAGTCATTTCCTGGTGCCGCAAGTGGCGGAAACTCATCAATATCTGATGCCTGTTCGTCACCTTCATCCAGAAAGTCTTCTGGGCTCTCTGTCGTCACTGCAAATGCCGACTTGTGTGCTCGAAAAAAGTCGAGGAAGTTAACTTCAGTGTAGTTACTTCTTACGAAGTGTTGGACATTATCGGGCGCCTCACAAACTTGAGCAAAAAGAGAGTCCACACTGCAGCTCTGCAGCTCAATTCCAGGACTGTTCAGAACACGGCGGAAAAACTGCACGGTGTCAGCTTCATCTTTGGATATCTCCGCATCCATACAGTTGACATCAGCCGGCCAGTAATCTTGAAAGTTGCAGTCATCCAAAGGAGGCTTTGGTGCTTCGCCAACAAGGTACACATTGCCAGAGTTTGAAACACCGAACACATCAGAGTGCGCCAGCAAGAAGCGCTTTATGTCTTTTCCGGGGTAGCTTTTGTTCATCAAGGCCTGTACTGTAATGGGAGCTTCTCCAAGGCACTTCTTAAGAGCTAGCAGAGGTATAGTTGAGTCATGATATGCATTCAATGACTTGAGCTTGTTTTTGAAGAATTCCACAGACATTCTTTCTAGGGTGTCAAAGCCATGCATCTTTATGATGTCAGCTGTCATGAAGACACGTGTGTTTCCTTCAAGTTGGTACAGTTCTGGGAAGTGTTTCAAGAACTCAATCAGGTCTCCACTGTAGGTACCCTTGATATATCTCCTAATATTCACATGTGCACTTGCCAGGTAGCCATTCAGGTCGGAGATATTAACAGATGACAATTCAGTCTGCTTTTCACTTTGGATGGCACTGCTGAAGTACAAAAGGCACTGTTTTTCGATGGCTGCCATGGTGGTCATGGTGGACAGTAGTTTGTCACAACCTTAAAAAAAAAAAATGTATGGTTAGTTACAGCTACATAAACAAATTCTACGGATCAGAAACCGTAAGGCACTTATGGGTATCCCACTCCATTAGTGTTTTTCAAAGTTTCCAGACTGCGAGTGCAGCCCTCCAATCAATTCACATCTGATCTGGTCTTTCTCTTGATACCAAATGTGAAGCGAACAGTTCGGTTTCGTAGCAAAACAACTTTAAAACGCACTGACGAACAGGCGCAACTTTGTTGCGTCAATGGCCATAATGAAGTAAATCGAACGTTAAATACGCTGCACAGACAAACAGTTAGCACGTGCAAGTAAGATAAGTGCCAATACCGAAACAGTTACACTACCTGTCAGAACCGAAAAACACACGTTCAATGACCGTTCAGCAACTGGTAAAAAGTTTGCAAGCGTCGCATCAAAATTTACCAGCGTCAGTAAATGCAAAAATGCACGCGTGACACAAACGCCCAGACGAACGCGCAGGCATTTCATCTCAGGTACGCACGTTGGCACAGTAATCGCAGCGCTACGTTGTTTCAAAGTTAGGGCTTTATCAGACATGACGCGCGTCCACCAAGCTTGGATACCGATGCCCCTCCTGTCACGTCAGAACGCTTCCACAATACCGCATTGGTGTCACGCGTTCGAAAGAAGTTAACACGCATTAGATGTTAACGAAAAAAAAAAGAAACTGTACAAATGGTGCCTAATGTCTATTTACTGCCACATTTGTTTGAAAACCAGAGGCGATCAACGAATTCGATCGGTTTCTAGCGTTGCTGCACAGTTCCGAATCGCGAGACGTTCGAAAGCCTTTATTCTGCGACGAAGCGTTCGCGTGGCTATAACGCTGGCTTTCGCGCTGCAAAATACACAAGATGAAGTGCGACCCCGCAACTTACAAAGAGGTCTTGACGTCTCATCGAATTCCGAAACCTTGCAGGCTCCTAATGCAGTTCAATAACGTCGCCGACGCCGAAACAGACAGACAAGACACGTTCGCACAGCCGAGTTCGTGTTTTGATTCAAGAGAAGCGCCACTGGCGCCACCGCCGAGATTGATTCCTACGATGGCCACCTCATAACATATAACGCTGTAATCGTAAACGATAACACGTTAATCTTTTTTTTTCTTTTTGCGGGCAAAATTTTTCGTCAGAATTTCTGTTAAATGCAACAATTGGCAAAATTATTTTACTCAGCTCTCAAGAACAAAACCTCACCATTTACATAAAACACTATAAAAGGTCTGACAAGATACATGAAAAAGTTCACTCTTGATTTTCACTTCATTACAGTAAGAAAGAAAGACAAAAATTTTGAGGATGGAGACTGGAACGTGCTGGAACGCGACAGCGTGTTGCAGCGCTGCAGCGCTGCCAGGGAGTCTACCGGACACATGGAGACCGGACACCATCGCCCGTTCGGCGCGATTTTTTTTTTTTTTTTTAGGAAAGGAAATGACGCAATAACAGACTCACCTGTCTTGGTGGACACCCTTCCTCCATGTGGACACCCAAACTAGGAAACATTCTAGTACACTCTACCCCATGGAGGAAGGAAAAAACTGCTCTACCCAAACTGCGCGTTTTTTTTTTTTTTACGCTGCCCCCCCGATTATAGGTCGCCTGCTCGAATCCTTGCGGTGAGATAGGCTCTAACTTAACTAGTAGGTTTATGCTGTACGATACTTTGAATGGTATGACACTATCCGGAAAAGAGAGAGAAAGAACATTCTGCGGCATTCTGACGCATACCCAATTATTTCTGACACGCGGTGCCGACTACTACTACTACGCCGACGGCTATTCGACCGAACGAACAGCGCAAGGGACTGGACGAAACACGGAGCAAAACACAGACACGTGTTTCGTGTTTCGTCCCGTCCCTTGCGCTGTTTTATTTCGTTATGCAATACCAACTAGCCCGGCATCTTGCACTTCTGAGCTATATAAAGAAAAGCAGCAGCCCTCCCCTCTAGTAGGATTTTGTGCAACAGAATCAGAAACTGTTATCGCCTTAGTAATATGTAACTTTTGGTTGGCGATTACGCTCATAATGAGCAAAAGGAAGAACTTTAGTGGAAAAAAAAAGGTTTGTATTGTGTTTATAATGTTGACAATCCCCCGCAGTGGGTACGCGCCATTATCTTGAGGACAACATGACGACAGTGCGTCAGCAGCGACCTAGCCAGCCTACGCACAAGCACCATGCAGACATCACAAAAAAAAAATTAGGTGCGGTTCAACTACTCGAATCTGCATGGTTAGACAGCGAAAGCTATGGAGTATCGAGCAACTATACGCGGCTCGGCGTAACGTTGAGTGAATTCCGGAAACTGGATAGGTAGCGCGCCCATATCCTGCCACCCTGGCAGGTGGAAGTTAACGGTTAATCGCGAGATTCTCACCCGAAGAACGCTGTGGCCTACTGCTGCAGTGCCGCGTGTCTGCCACAACGTTGTCAGCGCTAACGCAAGCAGCTCACATCTCTCTCTCACCATCCCACGTAGTACCTCAACGCGTTATTCAGGAGTCCAATGACCCAGGGAGCCAGCTATGCGCCTGAAACGTCAGCGCCAACGCCCATGAACCCGCGTTTCTGCCACACCGTTGTCAATGCCAACGCATGCAGCACACATCTGTCACTACGCCACGTAGCTTAAGCCGTTGTACGATCGCTTTTAAGCGGATCCGCCAGGCAGGCGGACTGGCGGACCGAACGACCAGACAATAGGCATTCGCCCCGTTCGGCAGGCGAAAGGAAAGTTGGTGAATTTCAACTTTGGGGCGGACGAGCGAACCGCCCGGCGACCGAATTGCAGCGATTGGCTGCTTTTTACGTGACGTAGGCATCCGCTCCTGCCGGGGCAAGATGGCCGTCCGTCGACTGAACTGGGGAGCGAGGCATAGGTCGTGGCTGTAGAGATGGCACCTATGCCGCGAGGCATACTATATTGACCACATGTTGATATTACGAGTGTTCAGAGCGACTGCGAACTTCTCCGCGTGCAGCAGCGGCGAGCAGCGACAGTTTCCCGAGTTGAAATCGACGCTGATGTAGTTGACAGAGCGCCTCTTCAAACCGACGCAAGACCTACGTGTTGGCGGTGTCACGAAGTGTTTATATGGAGCTGTTTGTGGTTGCTGCAAGCGTTCCTAATTCCTGCGAGGATCATCACGCACAGCGGCGAGCCACAGCTGCTCACGGTGAACTTCTGTGCGTGCATGAGCTGCCTAGCACAGGGACTAGTGTCCGCGTAGTGAAAGTGATTGCGATCGAAGCGAGTGCTTTTACGTCAAGGCAGTGAAATGTGCATCTTCGAGAGCTCACTACGCACGCCGTGCTTTCCGAATGCTGAAATGAACGTGGCGTTGTGCAGCTAGTCGCATTCGTTGCGATGGTTGCAGTGATCGCGACCGAAGCGTGCACACGACGTTGTTGCTGGCTACGCATTCGTTACCATTTTGTTCGCGATTCGTGTTGGCACTGTGCTTGAGAATTGCCGTGTGTGCGACGTGACGCGACGCGAGCTTGGCTGCACGGCCGTAGGACTGTTTTGCGGCGACAACAGCGATGTCGCCATCCTCTGCGCTTTGGTGCTCCATTCAGTACGTTTTGTGATGATGGGTGCTCGGGTTACGACTCGCCGGAGAAACTGTGCAACCTGTGTTAAAACATCGGTGCAGTGCAAATGTATCTTCGGGAGCGTCATTTCTTTTTATTTCCTGCCGGCTGTGCGCACATTTGCCTGCAATAAACATATCGGCGTGATGAATGGGTGACTGAACACTTCCGCTAGCCATTTCGGTTTAGGTTGTAACAACATGGAAACAAGAATCATTGCCGCTTTTGAATCACGACTGATTGACAGTGTACAAATCTCTAATATGTGCCAACTCATAAGTCTGTTTTTCATGAGCATTTCAATTGATGTAGCGCAGAAAAAAAAAAAGTGTGGCAGCAGCTTATGCAATCAAAACTGACCACAGAGCAAGTTGAGCATAACGAGTCTTGATGAAAAAGAAAAAATATTGAGAAAACCTTTGCCATTGCTTTTTTTCTCTTTTTGCATAGCAGTGTTAAGTCAATATTGACAAATACTTGGCAGTATTCAGTTCAAGTGGGATGTTGGTTTCCACTGCAATCAGAAAAATACAGTGGTCTTGAAGCACCTCATAGGCAATGACAGTGTCTGTTGTTGATTTTGCTCATGGTCCTTTTCGATCCGGGGATCAGTGGTACGAAACTGGATGTGTTCGCAATGCTATTGTTGCAGAGCTGCTTGCGAAATCGGCCTTATTGGTGTTAAGTGGTTGTTCAGCGGTGCTTCCTGGGTCAGCCGCAGCACTTTGTTTAACAAGCCATTCTCAAAGCTTTGAGAAGATCTCGTCGATGCACTTGCATATGTCTGTCTGCTACCACCTTCATTTGCCTGTGACTGCTTGCTACAGACATGACTACTTGCAGACTGCAAAATAAGCCCTGTGGAGCTGGTAAAGCTACGCTAGGAACAAAGACGATGGTAACAACATCACTGCACAGGGTAGCAATTCTTGCTCTGTCGTCGTCCCTTAGCACAGTTTCGACATGCCAACTTGCCACCGGTGCACCCCACAGTACGCTATGATCAAGTTCTGTGAAATTTACAGAAAGCAACAACGGGAGAGGAAGTAGGTTGTATAGGCATATCTAGTGCATGCTGTACAGATAGCTTCCTGCCTTATTATAGCCTGGCCCCTCTGTTTATAATCCTTCATCACCCAGCACCTATGGCCCTATTTGTGTTATTGGCATGTGCTGCAAATCACCAAACACATTTCATACTCTTGACCCTGCTAGATTGTTTTGGCCCATTAAGTTGTTTGATTCAAATCGGCAAGCTTTTAGAAGACATTTCTGCAATAGCCAACTTTTTCTTGTTCTTCACGACATGCACCGTGACTGCAACATCCCCCTATGATGCTTTTGTTCTTTGCTTTGAAAAAGCATGCATTTCCCCTATTTATGTGAGGCTGGTTTTCTCGTGCTTTAACTTGCATCCAATAGCTCTAAACTGGATCCAAGCTTAAACAGCCAGCCTTCGGCAAATTTCCCTTGCCAATTCTTATGTATCTTGCCTTTTCCTGCAATCTCGGACGTCCGCCAAGGCACTCCTTTGGGCCTCAGCTTTTCATTACTTGCATTATTACCATCCCTTCAGTGTTTTGTCATATGCCTTCACTGACAGCCATATGGTGTGTGCCATATTGCAATCAATACCAGCATTTCAGTTGTTCAAAACAACAATTAGCATGCCCTGGATTGTCCTGTTTGCTAATGTTACTAAGAATGCCGTAATATTGTTTTTTATTGTCAGCATTACATTTTGCCAACTTATAAGGCCTTCCGATAAAGGTATATTCACTGTATACTGGTTCAAATACCTAATAATCCTCATACACCCACCCACAACCTAGGATATTTACACCATGACGTGTTGTTAGTATCACCGTCTTCCAAGTTACTT
The DNA here is from genome assembly GCF_055824585.1 of Amblyomma mixtum. Classification (NCBI taxonomy): domain Eukaryota; kingdom Metazoa; phylum Arthropoda; class Arachnida; order Ixodida; family Ixodidae; genus Amblyomma; species Amblyomma mixtum. The sequence goes on from NC_143012.1 coordinate 235,138,670, forward strand.
GCATTCAATTCCCCTGTGTGTCATCAACTTGGGTATTCTAATGGCACATGGCACAAATCTAACTTAACTAGAATCCTTGAATTAGTTCAGTCTTCAGTCCTGAGCCGCTTGTTTTATTTTCTCAGGCCATTTTTGAAGGTCCAGTGTGACAGCACCAAAAGTGCATATTTGAATGTCTTCATCTTATGCAGGTTTTTTTTGCTCCTTACCAACACGTCCCCAACTAATCAGTCCCAACTTGTAGTCTCTCGTGCACTAGGTGCACTAACACTCTTGTGCCTCGTTTAGCTCATATGCCACTGAATTTCAAGATTCGTTTTTGTTCGTGCCACAGAAGGCTGTAACGGTCTTGCATCCCACAAGGCTGTGTATCTTACTGTCCTGCGAAGTGGTTACTACAGAAATCATGCTATAAATTACGAACTCACTGAGCTCCTACCTGGCACACCATTTTAAAGCTCGCTACTAAAGTAACGTCATTTAGGACCATTGAGGTGTGATAAATATGAAAACAAATAGATCTGATATAGTGCTCAGTCACTCGGTCACCTCGGCAAACCAGTACAATGCTCTCTTATGCATAACGTGTTCATTGAGAACTATCGTGTTCATTGAGATTTACACAATAGTAGCATTTGGGCTAACTTTGCGCAAGCTAGCTCTAGCTACCTACATTCGCTCACTGCAAAGCTAAACATGCATTAGTGCACCCACCTGTTGTTGACCAGGCTTCTCTTTGTGCTTGTCTGTTCTGCTCAGCTGAGGAACACACTGACTTCATGATGTGGCTCAGTGAGAATTCTACATCTGTATGCTTATGCATGTAACTTGTATATAGTCACATGTACTAAGGATAGTATTAACTGGGCAATTGGTTCAGCTTAAAAGCTCTCATCATCAGATTGCAGCAAAGAGATAGCAATAAAAGACAAAAGTCATCACTGCCTTTCTGTTTTTCTTCGTCATCCTTCAGCCGGACTTCAACTTGGTTTTTTTCCAACTTCCTTATGACTACTGATGGCTCAGTTAATTCGTTTCCTTGCAACCCAGACTGGCAGTGGAATAAGGATATTTTGCTAAGAAATTGGTAATTAGTAACTAGTACGACATCATTCTATATATAACAAGTGGTGCGGATATCGATTAACAAATACAGATTCTCTCTTTTGCTTGCTGCTTTGGGAATCATAGTTGCCCTTAAAATTTCTCATATTATTTTTTACTGATCAGAAAGGACGTACCTTCAAGATTGCTGTAGAGCTTTACTGGAGAACTTAAGCATCTATGGCCCACACATACTTCTATGGCTTATTTTTCAATTCATTCTGTCCTGAGACATCATAGCTCTTATTTCTGAAAATTAACTTTTTCGCATTCTGCTTGATATGATTGTGTTTGTTTGAGGTAACTGCAAAATATGAAGCAGTTCCCGTTCCCTTGACTATACAACGCATTCTATCCTAGTCTCCGCCAATATTTGCTATGTAAACTTTCCAAATCGGTTCTTGCATTTCCTTAACCTCTAGGCCAGTGTACTTACTCCCTTATCTAATTATGTATGGATTAATGAGGATGGCACATGTATACTTTTCTGAAATATGAAGCAACCACTTTGTTTTAAATTCATGGGACAGTTATGAATGCTTTGTGGTCGTACGCACAATACGCCACCTTGTTTCTGTGCATGTCAACATTGATTGGCTCTCAACAGAACTTTCCACACTTGTTTACTATGCTGCATACTGGTTTGCACAATGTTCACTGCAATGTCACCTCAGGAAGCACTGGTAAAAGGAAGCGGCCTGCCCACTGTCACTGCAGAACAAAAGCGTGCACTTTAGTACAGTGATGCGCACCATATCCGCTTTGAAGCCACTGAGCGGTATTTCTATTTCGATTTTCGTAATGGTGTGAAAAACATGACGAAAAAAAATCAGAAAAGAAATCAGTATTATTGCGTCGTCATTTTTCTGTGATATTGTAAACACCTGCAGTTAACACTGATCTTCCATATTAGTAAAGGTTGGGAACATTGTAATTTCCTCATGTATAGATGCATTCATATCTGATGGTAACATGCTAAAATATGCTGATTTTTTCATGCATGCATAATACACACATACACCTTTTCTTTAATGAGAGACAGTGGCGTGTTTGATGTCATTTGACCACACATACTATGATGTGGATAGAGTTGAAGTGCGGCGGGAGTGAACAGGGACACAAGAAGAATGATATACAGGTGATGCTGGATTTCCCACAGCTGAAGAACCAAGCTGGGCAAAAATGATCTGGTTTGGTTTGGTTTATGGGGTTTAACGTCCCAAAGCGACTAAGGCTATGAGAGACGCCGTAGTGGAGGGCTCCGGAAATTTCGACCACCTGGGGTTCTTTAACGTGCTATGACAGAGCATTGTTAAAGGCTGTGAACAAGCAGTCCACATCAGCAGCAGCAGATGCCCTCTCTACAGATGCAACAACCAATCTTGTCAAGGTCACCTTGACGTCAGAAGCAGTAGCATGGACTAAGCCTCGGTACTATTCCCTTTTATCTAAGAGCACACAGAGGCATCTGCTCTACGTCACCTCTTGTGTAGGACAGTCCAGCATACACTGTTCGTGATATCGCTTTGGACAGTTGGCAGTATCTGTGAGGTGTTTGTTGCGGGTTGTCTCTTTTTGTTTCATGTTAACTATGCGTATCTATTCCTACAACAAATATTTTTGTTTGCATTGAATTGGCATCTAAGCTCAGTCAACAACCAATGTTCAGTTTTGGTTTTTGGCTGTCAGAACATGTTATCACCGAACACTATAGTCAGATTCAATTTAAGTCTGCAGTGAAGCTCTGCCATCTGGACCGCCGCACAGAATTCTTCTGCGCCAAGAAAAGTAGTCCGCTGTTAAAACTTTTATTGTATACTACCATAAGAAGCTTATTACAAGAAAAAATGATAACTTCTAGAATTCTGATACCTGGATAGATTAATAAAGTCAAGCATCGAACAACTAATTTTGTTTACTGTTATTGGTTAGTGGAGTAATACAGGATGCCTCGGGCCATGACCGAGTGCTAACAACTGCTGTTTCTTTTAAGTTTTATCCTACTATACATGAGGTACGCGGTATGTGAACCAGAATCATAAAATTTCAGTCACAGCAATTTCATCTTGCTCAGATGTTTGATGTGGGTTCCACAAGGTCACCATCCTCAAATCCAGCAAACCATTGTCATGAAATGCACCATTATTTTTTTACTTGCAGTTATGTTGTAGGTAGGTATACGTCTGTGTTAAGGTACTCCACTCAGGATGTCGGTTTGCTTCTGCAAACAATGGAAACTCACTAAAAGCATGTGTTTGATTTCACAGACGGTTACCAGTTGAAAATAATAACAGTCATATTCACCCGACATCACTGCTATCATTCAGCAGCACAGAGAACCCTATGCAACAATTTTGTGGCAACAAACGACAGAGTGCAGGAACCACTGTGTATACGCATGTATGGAGTGCATGCTGCACGTACTGTTTCTTACTTCAGAATGCTGGCCTTTGCCAGTTACCACCCAGCAGCTATTGCCCCATTTCCATCACTATGCAAGATCAATGCTCAAATGCATGTGCGGTAATTAGTATCCAACTGTACAGCACTGCATACAAGAATTCCCAGTAAGTGTCAGTTCACCCATGATGGCTATCATTAATCCTGCTTTTCAATTATAACCTCAGGAATGCCTTCAGGTACTTTCCCTGGGCCTTTTCACACCTCTGTCCCATTATGGGGACAGTGCTTCTAATTAGCCCCCTCAGTTCATCCATCAATAACTGTTCCCTCTTGAGGCTGTTCACTGGTACATATGTTCCTCCATAATGTCATTTTCCGCCTGTCTTAGTTGTTTTTTGGGCTTCTCCCAATAAATGCAGACTTCATAATCTCTTTTGTCAGTTAAATTGTTATCCTTTGTCATTGTATGACCGTCGCAGCATTCCTTTCTGAAAATTTGACATCCTTCATTTTAAATACCCCTAGTATGCGGTCTTGACATTGCGCGCATCCATCCCGGCATCCGTGGGATTGGTACGCGTTACAGATTCCGCAAATATGTGCTTCCGAATTCGCTCACGCGGATATGTACAGGTCACAGCCTCCTTAATTTCGAGTGCTACCATACTGTACATGCGCCCGTTTCTTCGCCCTCCATCACGTGCCCCAGTAGTACGGAAGCTCTTTCCAGCGGCTCAATGCGCGGGCACAGCGGGGAATCAAGGCATCAACCCACAAGACGATTCACTTTGAAATCGGTTCGCATCTCCGTGGTTCGCCGCGTGGCGTCACCTTTGCGTGTGCAAAGTTCTTCGCCCTGTTGCCGGCTGAACTTCGGCACGCCATGGCTATGCCGAAGTTCAGCCTAGGTAAAGTGAGCTAGAAGGGGGTAGTGGGCTCACTCCTTAGCCACCGCCATGCATTGCGGTGACGCCGTCTATGTCAACAGATTCTACTTCTTCGCGCCCCCGCGAGGTGGCACCACCGCTGCCTTCACTGTAGGAGCGTGCGCTGACGCGCGTTTGAGCCGCTGCAGCCGCTGCTGTATGCCTTCGCGTCTTGCGCGTTGCCATAATCAGTACACCAGCCTATCTTACGCAGAAAGTTGGATACAAATACTGGATGACGTCAAGAACCAGTCAGGACCCCCTTGAAAACCTATTTGGTATTATCCGGCAGTCATCAGGTAGCAGTGACGGCCCCACTCCCAACACAGTTTTTGATAATGTCTTTCATTCAGTGGTCTTGTCAAGACAGTAAGCCAGGGGAACTGTGACCAGGGCGAGCTAGCCGTATTGCTAGATATACAGGCATGTGCTGATACGCTGTCACATCAAGAAAGCACAAGTGCAGCTACGAGTGTAAATAGGCCAGCCAGTTACTGCACCGACATCTGCTGACCACAGCCAGCATACAGCTAGAAGTGATTCTAGGCTGATATTTTACATTTCTGGGTACTTTGCTAGAAAATGTGTAGTGAAAACGAATTGCGAAGCCTATACAAGCCTACTAACCATGACACCGCAGGGAGGCTTTACAACTTTTCGCGACAATTTCAGAATTTCAGCCACCTTTCACAACATCTCAAAGAACAGTTATATTTTACTCGCGTCCGCACGGTACTCGAATATGCCTCAGTGTGCTGGGACCCGCACACACAAGAACTTATTGATGAAGTGGAAAAAATACAAAACAGGGCAATCCGCTTTGTATTTGGAAATTATTCCAGGACACTCAGTATCTCAGGAAGCAAAAGGAATCTTCAGTGGCCAGAACTTAAAACTCGAAGAAGAAATCTGAGATCAAAATTTTTACATAACATTTTCTATTCCAAAAGTGGTATAGACGGACAAAATATTTGAAGCCACCTGTCTCGAAGCGAATTGGGACCACAACTTAAAGCTTCCTTCTAATGGTATACTCTGCTATTCGTTTTTTCTGCGAACAATTCGCGAATGGAATGCTTTGCCGCCACATATTGTTAATGTTCTACCTAATGAAGCCTTTTTTAACTCGTTAAGTGCATGATTTCTTGTTTTTTGAATGTGAAGTGCCCCCCTGCTGTAATGCCGAAAGGCGATGCAGGTACCAAATAAATATATAAATAAAAGACTGCTGTATCCGTCAGGTCAGTTGTACAGCTACATGAACAAACTAGAAAATATATGTTCACGGAGTGTTTTTCCTGTATGAGCTGCATTCGGACAGCATCATGGATGTACTCGGTGCTGTGAAAGAAAGGCTCTCGCAAGAAATCGGGTGCCCACAGCATATGCCTCGCGTCTCTTGGCTAACGTTATCAGCTTTTATCTAACGACACGGTTGCATTTTTTTTTGTGTTTGTGAAAGGAATGCTGGCGGATCAGGGAAGCGAGAAAAAGCTAAACATTTAAAGTTGAGCCGCTGCTCATGAACCATAAACGTCCTATAAATCGCGGTTTTCATGTGCTCAGAACTCCATGGTGCGGCCTCACTTCTTTCCTTAGGTCAGTTTTCATGTCAATGTAAAAACTCCATATGCGCGAATAGCCATTTCATTTTACAGTTATTTGAGATACTTTATCTACATTGAACAAGCGCGAGTAGTGGAGAATGTGCTGCTGCAAGCTTTTAAGCTATGTTGAACACAACAATTTTAGGTAGCTCTGTTCCAGAAATGGTGTGAGCAGCAAATTCACGAGCCAAAAGAAATGTGCACAACGAAACAGCGCTGACAGCTACAGCTGTAGCCAAAGAAATACCAAGAACGTATGCATGTCCTTGCACGCTTCGTATACTTGAAGCCGTGAATAATAATCCTCAGAAAGCGGGGCTATTGGGCGCCGCAATCATTTTCATACAGGTGTGCATTCATGTTTCTCATCTGCGTTGCGGCAGGTACGCCGGGGAGGAGCCAGAAACGCGTTTGCGGTTCGAACACGGTAACCTGTTAGTTCATCGTGTGCAACCGGTAGCAGCATTATTTATTATTATATTCGACGTCTGTCTACCTGCTCCATGCAAGTCTAACAAATGTGACTGAAGGCAGCGAGTTTTTCCAAGCCAGACTGCCGCGAGAAAGCTGCTCAACCAGCAAAGCGCTACAGTGAAGTCGCCGGTGGCGCCACCCCGTGCGTGTAACATATACCGCGTCAGGGAAAGAGCCCCAGCGAGCCCACTACCCCCTTCTAGCTCACTTTAGCCTAGGTGCCGGTCGCCGAGGAGCAAAAAAAGACCACGTTTTCGCGCCGTCTAGGTTGCCAACAGGAGCATGCTATTGGACAGACGGCAATCCCGGGCGCGCCAATCGGAACGCTTTAAACCATCCGCCTCGTCCGCCAGCTCCAAAATGATCGTACAACACCCATTCCGCCCCACGCACGAGCGAAGGCCGAAAGCGAGCGGTTCGCTCGCTGGCGGATCCGCCCAAAAACGATCGTACAACGGCCTTTAGTGCGTCCACTGTCCCAAGGGGCCAGTTATGCGCCTTTGCTTGCGAAGTTGCCGTTCTTCATCGTTTTCGTAGCTTAAAGCGCGACTAAGGTGTCCACTGTCCCAGGGGGCCAGTCGACGAAGCCAGCTGGCTTCTTTCAGCCTCTCCGACTCCTTTCGATATCTGCCTTGCAACGCGGTTTCACCCGCTCCTCCTCTGAAGTCATGCCAGATGGCGCGGCGAGCGGCGCTGCCAGCTGCGGCGGTTGATAGGCAACGGCTCAGCTCGCGGTGCGGCCACCGGCCACAGTGAAACGGCGAGAATACGGCCAATGTAGCTCTCGCTACAAAAACAAAACAAAACTACTCAGCCACTCTGAAAAAATATAATCGCACTTAAGTCCTGACAAAGAAATGTGAAGCGTGTACACCCCCAGGACTTTACTTGTCAGGCCTGCTGTATGCCTGATTATGCACCCTCAGGGACCATAATTAACCTCTTGAAAGAGGTATGGCTTCGCGTCCTCAATCTTCCCTAGCTTTGGACTGCTAGACGAACCAGGGAGCCCCATTAAACAGCTTAGAAGCGAACCCCTTCGGCTGTATACTTTTTACGGGGGCTGTACCCTCTTGTGCAAATTTTCGTATGTTATCTTACAACAGCTTCAGTGTTTGTTCAGTGATGTCGGTCGGCATAGTAGCTTTATGGTGAGCATGATGAGCTTTTTGTCCGAGTTGTTTCTTTTTGTGTCTACATGCAGCAAAACAAGCAGTTCGTGTTCACATTGTGCATATTCCATACCCCTTTCACAAAAATCTTCAGCTGATTGTATGCATTTGTGTCACCCTTTTCTTCCAGCTGCTTTGCTAGCAGCGACAGCGCCGGGGGGGGGGGGGTTAGGGATGGTGGCTGCCACCCAAAAAATTTGCCCGCCATTATGAAAAAAATTGCTCAGCACTTCATTCAACCCTCATTAGGCTCCATTGCAAGTCAGCGAATATGTGGAGCTATCGCTGCTGTACAGGGTCTGTTCTGAAAGTAGTAGGACTGGTTTTTTCCTGGGCGAGCGGGTGGACGAAATGCGGTCTGTGCGTGCAGGATCGGTGAAGGGGGACATTGGGAACGCTGGGAAAAATCAGCAGTAGGCTCTCAGCCGTTGGAGAGAGCAGGTCGCTTGTACTGTGAACCCCTGTCGAAACGCCTCGTCACACAGAATCATGGAGCGCTTACTGGATCAGCGATACGTAATAATTTTGTGTAAAGCTTGGTAAAACGGGCAAAGAGACTCACGACATGATTAAGGAGGCCTATGTTGATGCTGCCATGGGTAGATCAGGTGTCTTTTCAGTGGCGCAAGCTGTTCCGAGGTGGTAGGGAAAGAGTGAAAGACGACGACCGCTCCAGACGCTCTTCGACCAGCAAGACCAACGAGAATGTGTTGTGAGTGAAAAATTTACTGAACAGTGATCGTAGGATGAGTATAATAATAATAATAATAATAAAGATTTATTCATCACACCGATGAATAAATCTTTGAATAAATTTATCAGAATAATTGCTGATAACTTGAGCATTCCTCAAACCCAAGTTTTTGAGATCGTGACAGAAAACTTAGCCATGAGGAAAGTGTGTGTGAAGTTGGTGCCGCGAGTGTTGTCAGAGGAGCAAAAGACCAGCTGGAAAGCGGTCTGCCAGGATCTTCTTCACCATGTGAATGAGGACCCCGATTTTTTTTTAACAACGTAGTGACCTGTGACGAGACGTGGGTGTTTGAATACGATCCGGAGAGCAAGTGGCAGAGCTCAGGATGGCACACCCCTTCTACCCCACGCCCCAAAAAAATGCAAATGAGCAAATCCAAGCAAAAGTCCATGCTCATTTGCTTTTTTGATCGACATGGAGTCATCCACAAAGAGTTTGTACCATTCGGGCAAACAGTTAATGCAGTTTTTTACGTAGAAGTCCTAAAAAGACTGCAAAAACGCATTGTTTGTGTCCGCCCAGCCACTGCCAATAATTGGCAGCAGCACCATGACAATGCGCCGAGCCACGAAGCGTTCCGCGTAGTGGAGTGTCTTGCCCAGCACAAGGTGGCAATGCCACCTCAGCCCCCTACAGCCCGACTTGGCCCCGCCGGACTTTTTTTTATTCCCGAGTAAAATCGACGGTCAAGGGGAAGCATCACGGATCGGTAGAGGCGGTTCAACAGGCCGTGACCAGGGAGCTAAACAGCATTCCAGTCCAGGTGTTCCTGGAGGCGTACGAAAACTGGAAAACTCACCGGCAGCAGTGTGTAGATGCGGAAGGGTACTACTTTGAAAAATTCCAAGCGTTTGTACTATTCTCATGAATAAAATGTAGAAAAAAAAAAGTCCTAATTTCAGAACAGACCCTGTATTTTGCCCATTTTATATTTTTTAAATCTTTGTAAGCAGCAATGCCACAGCGACATAATGTCTCCCCAAATTTGACTCACCAGTGTCGCCACTCCCCCATGAATATCCTGGTGCCATCCCTGTTTTATAGAACAGCCTTCTTTACAGACCTGAACCAACTTGTTCAGCTGTCCACCCCTGCTCCTTGCCCTCAGCATGCCCCTTGGCACAATATTAGCACAAACACAAACACACACCCAGCCAATTCCATTCCTTCCTCTTTTTATTTATTAAAAGCTGTTTAAAAGACGAAAGAGACCAACAGATGTAAAAACAGGACAACTATGTCGACAACTGATATGACAGGAAAACCATTTCAATCTATCCACAGACACAGTCCTACAATGCACAAACAGAAAAAGCAATTCTGCAAAAGAACTAAATGCCATAAATTCAGATCTTAAAAATGCAGTGACTTTCAACACTGTACACAAGTATTAAAAGCTGTACAATGCAATGGTCTTTCACAAATACCACTGTAATTGATTCTGCTTTGAAAAGGAATTAAATTACCGTATATACTCGTGTAAGGGCGGCACCCCCAACTTGGCCGAAGGCAATTAAAAAAAAAAAGTGAGCCAAATACCGTTTCATGCGCGCAGAATGTTGGCCGCGTAAAAATCGTTACGACCATGAACGTGTCGTCCCACACGCCGTGCTCAGCCTGGAACCCCGCACAAGCAGTCCGTCATCGACGCTAGCTTGCTCGGCGTTCACACCAGAAAGGATTGACAAAACGTTATGCTGTGCAAAAGCCAGGATGGGATGCAGGCGTGCTGGGTGTGCCTCACCGTGCAAGAAAACGCGAGTGGCGCATTTTTTGGACGGTGGCGCGCCGCTCCAAGCTGTCACAAGCGCTGCACCTTAGGTGGATCTTAACTTAGGATCACGTGAAATTTGCAGTAAAGTAATACAGTGATCAAGCAACCGCTAGCAACATGTCTTACTGAGGGTGGTAATCGCACAGATCGCGCGGACACAATCCACACTTTTAATGCATTGTGTATTCGAAGGATTCGTTGCGCCTGTGCTAATTCGTCATAAAAATGGGTATCGCCACGTAAAAAACGGACGCGTAATCGGGGCTGCACTGTAGCAGAACTTTTTAGCGGAAAAATGCCGGTTCAATGTAAGGGCCGCACCCCATGAGAACCGCGGAAAAAAAGTGCGGCCCTTACACGAGTATATACGGTAGGCTCAGTTTCATGAAAAAAAATTCCTGTTGATAAAACTACTGGCAGTTTCAGCCAAGATGTCAAAATAGAATATTAAACCACAATTCAGGCTTCATTGTGAAGTTTGCAAGATAAATTTTAAAGGGACACTTTCTTTCAATGATTGTTCTCAGCAAAAATTGGTTCTGTGGCTCTTTCTGGCTATGTTGATGTTTGTCTGGCAGCAAAAGACGTATTTATTGCCGAGAAAGTTGGATTTAAAATCTTCCTGCCTGCCGATTCAAAGTCGCGATGTCTTCATTTAAAAGGACGGGTGGCCACCGTTTACAAGCGAATGGCGGAGTAGCATAGCTTCTGGGAACCACAACTGATTGGTAGTGACAAACGTCATCTGGATTTCGTTTTTCGGTCTTTCCTAGCTTATAAAAGCTCCATTTGAAGTGAGAGCGGTCTCTCTGCGATTAGAGCACACCGATCGGTCGATACAGACCAATTTCTATTAGTCTTCAGTGTCCCTTTAAGCACTACTCGAGCTGTAATTGAGCATTCTTTCTCTTGGCTAGGTCCTAAAAATGTGTATTAGAGCCCAATGAATGGGAGCAAATGAATTTGCAATTCACTAGCATTTCAAGACTCATATATCCATATTACCAAACAACCATGCACCAAACTGTTACAACCATACATCAAGTTGTTCACTATTTTGCATTAATGAGCTGCAGGTGTGCTTATTTCTGCCTCAAGCTCACAAAAGTGCAAAAGGCTGGTGATTCAAGAGAAAAACTACTTGACAGACAATAATCGCAAACACTCCCACTCAAAGATTCTGAGAGTTCATTGGAAATCACCTCAATCATACTTTCCTTTCATAATGGGCTACACAGTAAAACACAGCCATCAGCACACAAGTGAAAAGAGTAAAAAGTTGAGCTGTACAACTCAATAACAAGTAGCAGTTCAATGACCTCCATTGCAGGTCACCTTTTGTGCGTAAATTTTCTTCGTTTTCCTCGGATGACACCTCTCAATCTTGGGCATTCTACAGGAACTTAGAATCATTCCTCTATGGCTCTGGAACAAATGCATACTACAACAGCAGTGCAGTTCAGCCTATAGATAACAAAAAGACTAGCAATATCAGAGGGCTAAATTAATGTTGAGGAACGCCAGTGTCCACCACAGCTACAGCTGTCAGGCAGCATGCCAGCTCCCTCTACACCCCAAATAAAAAGAGGCAAGATATCTGCAATATCTTTCTCAATGTCCTCTCAACGTCGACATTCATACGCAAAAATAAAATAAATGCCTTAGTGAACAAGAGTTGAAAGAAAAAAAAAATTGTTCTCAGATGCATATTCACAGAAGCTGTGAATGTGCACCTGAGGCGAGCACACAAGATAAACAAACTTTGCATGTTTCACATACTGCTCAACGGCTAGATTTCAAGTTTTTTAAAAATAAAAAGAAATGATGCTAAAATATTTGGTTTCAAAGAACAGCATTCTCTAAACCACCCAAGGAGCCATTAGGGACTACATGTCGGAACAAGCAAAACCAACATGGACGATCAATCGATGCCAAACTTAACCACACACTGCTAAAGCATAAAACACTCTAGCAGTATAACTAAAATCAGCAACGGAAGGAAAAGTCGGTGGTGCACCAATCTGGTACACACTGAGCAGCCATGTTGGTTTTGCTTTGTTCTACCAGCATGCAGTCCGTAATGGTATCCTGGATGGCTCAGGCCCCATATATACAAATTCATGAATTGATCAAAAACAGTGTATGTGAAATCTTTTCAGCCGTGCTAATATAATGATTGTTAAAAAATACAATCCTCCCCTGATTGTCTCTTTGCAACCTTTCCTAATGATGCACACGGTGCAAGTGAAATGCATGTAAATATAAATGCAGAACATTGCAGCAACAACATAAATTTGCACCAAATGTCCATCCAGTTTCTGTCACCCCTGGCAAATGGCCTCCAAGAAAATCACTGTAGCCAGTCAAGTGCCCATTTTACCAGTGAAAAACACTAAAATATGGCATTTTCTTTACTAGCCAGTGCTATGGGCAAGCAATGACGTGCAGCACAATGGAAGGCTTCAGATTACTTCAACCATTTGATGTTATTTAACAGGCACCAAATTTCAATACACCAGTACTTCTCCGTATCGCTTTCCCCGATATGTGGCCACCATAGCCAGAATTAAAACTTTGCAAATTTGTATCCAGCAGCAGCAAAATATTACATTTAGAAAACAAAATTACACCCAAACACTTTTGAAGCCAAAAGGTTCATCAGATACAGTACTCTCGCTTTTGAAACACGTGACACTTTGAAGACAACTAGGGTCTATTTTTCTGTAAATGGAAGCAGCTCCAGAACTTTCCTGTAAGCGCTCTGCAAGTCAAGCATCAAATAAGGCATGATTCTTGGCATATCACAGTGCAATAAAGCAACAATGCAGTTTTCCTGCCACTGGTAACAACAGCAGGGGATGTGTTCGTAAAGACACTCAGGTCGTGCAAGGTTCTAAACCCACCTTTGCAGTCCAGTGGTGCTTAGCAAACCACAATCTTGGTAAAAGTACTAGCAATGCTGCTGTCAATCCCATTAAGATCTTGTAGGCTTCGAAACCAGCCCATCGTCGTCATCATCGAGGACTTCATCGCCGGCAACAAGGACAGCCGTCGAGCCGCCAAGGGTGCTTCCCATGGGCACCACATGGGCCCACGGCTGTACTTCAGCTGTGCCAAAGATCAAGAATGCCACGGCTCCCAGGGCACACACAGCGGCCGAAATGTAGAACACAGCATTCCACCGTGCAATGGTTTCCTGCATCACGGAGGAGCGACTTAGTTCTGTCCTTACAATGAAGCTGATGCATGGCAGACTTAAAGGGGCTGCGAAATACTGCTTGGGGGGATACCGGCTATACTTCAGGCTGATTCTTTATGTCACACAGGCGCTGACTTAAAAAGAATTACAGGGATCGATACACAGGAACAGGAGTTATTCAATGAAGAAATTTCAAAATACAAGCAAACAAAACGCTGCCCTCAACTCGATTTTGGCGGGGCTTCCCACTCCTATTTCGCTCTCCCAATGACGGCACCTGGCGCAGCCAATCAAAACAGCCTGCCAAAGCACGTCACGGAAGTTTGCACTCCATGGTTGCCTGCTCTCTGTAACTCGTTCTTGCTGAGACTGGCAGCGTCGTTTCCATGCCAGAGCCCCTGGTGGTGTATTTTTATTTTACTTGCTTTGTAGGGCTTTTATCTAAGACGAACAAGTTGTTTTTGTTGATCCAATATAAAACACCGACAGGTGACAAAATGTGTCTCTATTTATTCACACAATTTGCAGTATATTTACTGTTTGTTCAATCATCAAGCTCGCGCCAGGTGATGTCATATCCGCTGCTAAAACCCGCCATTGAGTGGGGACACCATCAGAGCCATGAATTTGTTTTTGGAAGGACATTAAAATATTAAAAAACGGAATATACGCGGTATTACCGACGCTAATAGCACCATTGTAACTCACTGTATGCGATCAACAGGCAAAACAGTCAACTAAGATTGTGTTTCTGGGCCCCTTTAAAAACTGACGTTTACAATGCACAGAGGTCACAAAATCGCCTCGCAGCCTCACACTAGTCGACACAGCTTGCCCTTTTCTGTGCAATGGACAAAACACAGCTGTCAATTCCAGGCTCAGCAGCAAAACCATGAGAGAACACTTGGCTGTTTCCCAGCTCCCATGTTCTTTGAAATCTTGCAACTGGTTATAGATAACTTCAACTAAAGTGATGCACAATTGAAGACAGTTTGCATATCGATACTACAGCACTCAATTTTAGTTAAATGGCCTTTATTAACGTCCCGTTCAGCACACCACTACTAGCAGCAGTAGCCAAACAAACATGCAAGAAAAAAAAAAAAACACCTTCACACTTCCTACGAGTCAGAGTCAAGTTGACATCATGAATAACCTCCAAGTGCACTGACAGAAAACAACGCCAATTAGTCTGATGAGCGTTCCTCTGTTGCTTGTTTCATATGATGCCAAATTCCAGCCGCATATTTGCTTTTCAAATTAAGTGTAGCCCGAGCTGTCAAACACAGCAGGCAGGTATGTTTGATGCCACACGCCAGAGGAAATGTGAATGCCCTTTATCGTGTGAAGGCATACTGGGCTGCATGTTGTATCATGTGAAGAAGCAAGAGTTGTTTAATGTAATGCAGAATACACTTCACTTTAGTGTTTTCCATTCCATGATCACAAGTATTCATGACAAACCATACTCCTACTTACAAGCTTAACACTCATTAAAATGCTGAAAGTTTTGAATTCAGGGACAGCTTCTGACATTGCTTAAATGTCTGTTAAATTCTAAAAATTCTACCAAATCTTCACTTAGCAGAATTAGAGTTCATTATTTCAAATTTAGGTATTCTTTCTTCCCAAAAGCAGTCAGAGAATGGAACACACTAATAACTGGTGCGGTCAGCAGCCCATCACTTTAAACAAATTTCTATCTCCGTTATGTTCTGATCGCTTCTCTTGATTCCTGCCATGTATTGTTTCTTTTAGCATTTTCATTAGTGTAATTCTTTATTGTTCAAATATCTGCCAGAAACACCTCCTTTAATTCTCAATCTGCCTTGTGTAATTCTGGTAATGCAACCTTCCTATATTTTTAAATAAGCGCCTCCTAGAATGTATTGTCATCCCTGTACTCAAAATGCTGACTTTTTTCGTTGTGTCAGTGTGTTTTCTATGTTCTTCATCAATGTTCCTGTGCCTGCGTTGCTACGTTTTTTGCATTTCAGTTCTGTCCTTTTCTGTCACAGCTTCTGAGAGGCTAACAGTTTAGTATAAATAAAACAAAATAAACAAATAAATAAAATGCAAGAAGGATCAGCATAGCACCCTTTAACAGCATGAAGCTGTGTGTTGACACTTTATAGCACTGATAAATTGACTAAAACAGCACTCAACAAAACTGGAACGGTGTCAAGTATGCCTACTCACGTTGTTTTCCGTTAGATAGCCAACCACAAGCGGTGCAAATATGCCGGCAGTATTGGAGATACAATTTGTTAGCCCCATCACAGCACCTGTCAACAAATAAAGAGTGAGAAAGAGAGAAACCACACTCAATACTTGCTTCCTTTTTTCATGCCAATGCCCAACTTTGTTAATTAAAAATTTATTCACTCTGCCTTCCCTTGAGTAGTTTATTGAGGTTTAAAGTCCCAAAGCAACTCAGGCTATGAGGGACGCTGTAGTGAAGGCTCCGAAATTCAGACCACCTGGGGTTCATTAACGTGCACTGACATTGCACAGTACGTGGACCTCTAGAATTTCGCCTTCATCGAAATTCGGCCGCCGCGGCCGGGATCGAACTCACGTCTTTCGGGTGAGCACCCGAGCACCATAACAACAGAGCCACCGCGGTGGGGCCCTTGAATAGTGAAACCATCAATAATAGCTTTTAATTTGCCGCTAAAATTTGTATCTTTATAAGCAAACTAAAAAGGTACATCACACGAGCAAAATTTCAGGACATACAAACCTATCGTACAAAAACAAGCAGTTTAAATGCTGGATGCCCCACTGCGAATACAGGACCAGTATCAACAATGCAAAAATCAAGTACAACTCACTCACACCATACTCAGCGCGAGACAGCTACATCCAAATGAAAACTGACCAGAAAAGAGACGCACATGTTTGACAAGAAGCAAGACTCTCACTTTCTTCTCGATATTACAGGAATGCACACACAAAAAGCGTCCTGCTTACCAGCAAAGTCAGGGGCGAGGTCAATGGGAAGCACATTGTCCCCCCCATACAGAATGCCAGCAGAAGTGTTGGAGAGCAGGAGCATCACGTAGGCGACCACCCAGTTGCATCCAGCAAATGTCACTCCCACCATGCCAGCGCATACTGCGAGCAGGCCTGCAACCCAAAAGCAAATCTGTAAACTAGGTGCACTACATTGGATCAACAACTAGGCCCAAGCAAAAAAAAAATCAGGGGCACTCTGACGATCTAAATAAAGTACACGAGGCGAAAGCCTTTCCACGCAACTTTGGCTGCTACTGTAACTTGGATTGGCTAGTCATGACTAATTAGTCATGACCCATGACTAACTAGTCATAACTGGTTGATGTCTAACTAGTCATAGCTAATTACTTGATGACTAACTAGTCATTAATGGTTCACAACTAACTAGTCATGACTGTTTAATGACAAACTCATCATGACTCAACTGTCTAACAAGTCATGAATGGTTAATGACTAACTAGCAATGAATAACCAGTCATGAATAACTAGTAATTACTGGTTAATGACTAATCAGTCATAACCAGTCATGACTGGTTAATGACTAGTTAGTCATCGCTTGTGACTAGCCATGACTAGCTACAACTTTCACTTCAGATGCAACAGACGGACGGACGGAGTCATGGCCACGAGTATGAGCGCTTAAAGACCTTCACCTTAATATTTCTCTGGGACAGAGCTTGCCCGGTGCACGGAGACTGGCATCCCATGAACTTGGTGCCAACAAAGATGCTTGAAAGGGGTACGTACTTGCGCGAAAGATAGGACGAATACAAGAAAACACAAATGACATGTACAATGTGCATTGTACATGTCATTTGTGCTTCCTTGTTTTCGTCCTGTCTCTCGCTCAAGTACGTACCCCTTTCAAGCTATGAACCAACTCGCCCAGATTAGAGTTTTAATCAAAGATGCTGTGTTTACCAGCAATCTCGAGGACATCTATTGACAACTCGGCCGGCAGTGGCAACAAGCATTCCACACACAGCCATTCGTTTTAATCTCTCTTGATGCCGGCATCCTGTTCTGCACTCCATCAACCCACTACAGCATCTGATTTCAGACCCGTAGTATATCTGTGGTTCATGATGGATCTCCTTCATTCAGAGACAACAGCGCTTGTGTTTCCTTACGTCTTGCTGTAAACTATTTATCGTGTTAGCCAAAAATATAGATGCTTCCTATGGAGTGCAGCAGCGCCCTTCCAGGTCATAGTTTCATATTGGTGGGGTGCTACATCTTAACATGCCTGCTTTGTTGAGGAAATGCAAGCTCTGCTCAATTTTCCTTGGAGGAAGCCAATCCCTAACCACCAGACAGGAGCTATCATACCTAGCTCAGTGCTGCGGCATAATATATCCTCTCTCTTTCCATATACATTCATCGTATTATGCCTTGGAGACAGCATGTGCAAATAACTGCATTATAACAACACTGCATCCAAACTTCACTATCTCAATAAGGTGTGGGCTTGGGCTAGCTGGTAATCCATTCTTGGATTACCAACTAGCTCAAACCCACATGTTATTGAGGTAGTGAAGTTTCGATGCAACGATGTTAAATGCAGCTATTTGCACATTCAGCGTTCAAGGCTCAATAGGGTGTGGGTTTGGGCTAGCTGGTAATCCATTCTTGGATTACCAACTAGCTCAAACCCACATGTTATTGAGGTAGTGAAGTTTCGATGCAACGATGTTAAATGCAGCTATTTGCACATACAGTGTTCCAAGGCTCAATAGGGTGTGGGTTTGGGCTAGCGGCATTCTTGGATTACCAACTAGCTCAAACCCACATGTTATTGAGGTAGTGAAGTTTCGATGCAACGATGTTAAATGCAGCTATTTGCACATTCAGTGTTCAAGGCTCAATAGGGTGTGGGTTTGGGCTAGCTGGTAATCCATTCTTGGATTACCAACTAGCTCAAACCCACATGTTATTGAGGTAGTGAAGTTTCGATGAACGATGTTAAATGCAGCTATTTGCACATTCAGTGTTCAAGGCTCAATAGGGTGTGGGTTTGGGCTAGCTGGTAATCCATTCTTGGATTACCAACTAGCTCAAACCCACATGTTATTGAGGTAGTGAAGTTTCGATGCAACAATGTTAAATGCAGCTATTTGCACATACAGTGTTCCAAGGCTCAATAGGGTGTGGGTTTGGGCTAGCTGGTAATCCATTCTTGGATTACCAACTAGCTCAAACCCACATGTTATTGAGGTAGTGAAGTTTCGATGCAACGATGTTAAATGCAGCTATTTGCACATTCAGTGTTCAAGGCTCAATAGGGTGTGGGTTTGGGCTAGTTGGTAATCCATTCTTGGATTACCAACAAGCATTCTTGGATTACCAACTAGCCAACCATACAGCTGGAAGTTAGCGCTTGTCTGTGTGTTTTCTCAGCTTGGTCCCAGTCGTTTTCTGCGCGCTTTGTTGTCAAAAGTTAGCTACCTCCCTCCTTCAGTCTATATTTCTCAGCTTGCCCCCACTGTGGAGTAGCGAACAAGAGGCAAGTGCCACCAGTCGAGAACTCCACCCGTCCTCAAAATGAGGCATCTTCCTCTATTTCTTTTCCATATCCCTTCCACTCACTGTTGTCTCGTCTAAGCATCCTTTAATCCCCCGCATGCTTAGGCAAACACAGATATGTCTGAAACTCACTCTGATAAAGCAGCATCTGAAGCAAATACCAAATCATTATAAAGCAGACACCGAAGGTGATGCAAACAAATTGGCAGTAATGCCTAGTGAAGACATGCTCAAATTTACTAATGCAAAACTCATGCTTCACTACACATGTGTGTTAGCTATTGCACTCGATATGATTTGCAACACGCTCATAGTGAGCCAAGTGAGGGCTCCACTTTTTACTAAATCAATGTGCTTTCATACAGGACACCCAACTGCATAAACATTCAGTACACGTGCTCTGTTCTTTGCATCGATGACTAACTGCATCAATTTCCGCATCATTCGGCTCAAACTGCTTCAAGGACTGCGCTCCGACCCCACCTTGTGCATTGCTGCTCGTACTGAGCGGGATAGTGCATCTTAACTTCCCACAATGGGTGACATTAAGAAATATGACGAGAAATACATGGAATAGATGAATGAATGTGGCTACTTGGAATATCAAATTTTAAGTTGCGAAGCGATTATGAACAATAAAAATTGATTATGAATCAAATAGAATATTTGTTAACAGTTTCGAATATCAATACAGGCACTGCTGGTACTCAAAACAAATGCTTTTCAACATAGTGCAGCTATGAGAAGAAAAAGATGTATTGAATATTTTGTTTTCAACCATTATGACCAAAATTTAGAGTATACCTGTACAGCCTAACTGGTATTATTTGAGGCAAGGAAATCATTCGGTAGCAACAGTAGTAAGCATGTTGTAGACTAGCTAATACCTGTTTATTACAATTGTCTGAACAACATAATTTTGTTCAGAGGATAAGCGTTTGACATCTTACAGAGTCTAAAACGTCGGTGCCTAGATAAAAAAGGGGCTGTCATTGTTACAAGACGCTCTTGTAGATGGCGCCAGCTGTACCGGCAACGCACCCTACGCTACCTCCGCTGTCGGAGCAGCCAGCCACCCTCATATCGCCATTTTTCTTCATCGCCACTACCATTCAGCTCACCCACTCGGTTGGCTCGGTGACACTTTTGATTACTCCTCTTCTCTCCATGCTTTGCAAGGTTTCTTCTAGCTGTGGTTTTATGCTGACAGGCACTCTGCAGCTTGTTATCGCTTTCGGGACTGCATCCTGTTTTGTCACCAGATGTACTGTACCCGGCAGCGTCCCTAGTGCTTCTCCGAAGACGTCTGGGAATTTTTCCACTATGCGCTTTGTGAAGTCTTCCTCTGGAGCGTTAACCGTAGCTACCAGATCATAATCGATTGTTATGAGACCCATGGTTTCTGCTGTCTTTCTTCCAATGACGGGTGTGAGCTCATCAGCAACAACTACGAATTCCAGGACATGCTTCTTTCCATTATGTGTGCATTGACCCACAAACGCTAAATGAAGCGTTAAAACGAGAGCGCCACACATTGCCCATTCTCGACGACGTCTTGCCAGAGCTTGCAAAAGCCAAGATCTTTTCAAAACTAGACCTACGAGAAGGGTACTGGCAGACCCAGCCATGTATTCCACCTAATCAGACCTATGTAGCCCAGACTGTAATAAACGTTCCATAATTCCCATCTAAAAGAAGTCCTCAGTTAATTGAGTCATCCTAGATTAGACAGGCACGAAACAGCCATGAAGCACTGTAAGATGCTGGCCAGATAATTCTTTACTGAAGGATTTACATCAGCGGTCAGTTATTGGAGTGCCAAGGCATAGAGACATGCTTGGTGAAACACAACAATAAGACGGCTCGTGAAACAGACACAAAAACATGCGGCAACTTGAACTTCAATGCCAAAGGAACCATTTCTTTCATGCTCTCTCGCAGGCCCACATGCAAAACGCCGGCTGTGTAATGCAGCTCCAAATGTAGTGATCACGATGACACATAGCCTACTTAGCCCTCACATGATAGTTTTGCCAGGTGAATGCAAGCCCTTGATGGGCCCAAACGATGTTGCAAACTGAAGGCATGAAAATGAAACCATGCCAACTCAAACTCTTAGTTGGCATGGGTTCGTTTTCCCCAGTGTGCGGACTGCACTGTAGGCTATGCAGTTGCGCAGACTGACTTCAAAGTTTGTTTCTCTCACAAGCTATCTTCTTGTCCTCCATGGCCAAAAATATGACAAAGATCTCAGAAGCAATGTATAAGTCTCACTAACCTCATCATTTGGTGTCATCATTCCACCAACCAGCTATCGCTATCATTTGCATTACCTCAGGAATAAGCATCCAGTGAATTTTTTTATATCAGATGACTAAAATATTTGTAAAACTGCATGTGTACATTGTAATGTAAGTGTGCACAAAGAGCTGTTTCAATAAATCTAACAATAAACTGGGTATTCCATTTTTACGTCTCTTTAGAAGCAAAGCACACCTATTGAAATGAAGAACTATCAACCAAACTTTATGTATCTGCTTCATTTTACTCAAAGGTTAACAATATCACTGTTCAGTGCAACAAAGTTTGAAAGCAATATATGCATGCATCTGCACTATTATGGAAGCTGCTCAAGAAGTGAGACCAGTCAGTGCCAACTTACCTGCAGTCTCAAATCCTTTTCTGATGGTCGTGATACCCAGGACATTCTTTTTTCGAAGCTTATCAGCCGCATAGCCACACAAAAGGCCAACCACTGCTTGGCTCAAGTATATGCTCGCATTCAAGACTCCGTTCTGAAATGATAAAAAAGAAGACATATGTTCTAACAATGCAAAAACCTTCACCCTACACGCAAGTTACTTCTTTTTTTACAGTATCAGCTGTTATAACCAACCTCCTCCCCCGCAGTGATACTGTGGTTGTCGTCTGCATGAAATTACATCACCAGACAGCAATGTAACACAGCCCTTGAAGAATGTGACTCACCGGTCACATTCCCCTCTAACTGCCATTGTTGCAGTTCAATAAACTTGGAACTGAATACCAGTGAATACATTCTTTCCTTCACATGCCCCTTACACACACCGCTGATGCTGGAACTCGTGTTCAGTTACTTCAATACCCTTCCAATGTCTCACCACGCACATGCAAGAAACATTTGTACACAATCTAAAAAATTTGCTGTGGTTTAGCTCAGCTAGACCAGGATATACATAGCAAAAGGTACGTTATGCTCGGCGCCTCTAAACCATGGCAACCGGTTGCCATGGTTACGGCGCCTGGCCTGTGATGACTGGCCTGTGACGACCGCCCGAAATGCGCCGCTGACTAGCCTAGTGTAGCTTTCACTACGAAAGCAAACATAAAAAAAAGCAATGGCAGAATGGGTCAGAAATCACATGGTTACAAGCCCCGCCTGCAACAAAGCATCTGGCACACAATGCTTTTATATGATCTGTACTAAAATATGCGAATATGTGATTGCTTCCACTCGCTTTTTCCCGTCGATTCCCTCTCTCTGTCTTCGAGACTGTCGATGCCCATGGGAAAAAACTGTTCTTGCTTCGTGTAGCGCGTGCAGTTGCTTGTGGCATGACCTGCTGCCACGTTGCACTGTCTGGTATTGTGACGCGAGCTGGTGCAGACATGACGAAGGCATGACTATGGCTCAGATAGAGTCCAACATTATCGCTTGCAAACGGATAATGGGGAGCAGTGAAGTTAGCAATTTTTAAAGCCTGTTTTTAAAAAAAAAAAAAAAGTCCACACTTGAAAAGACCACGAAAAGCATGGCTCAGCAGACGCCACTCAGCTCTCTTTCTATAATTGAGTCGCATGCTGGCAAACAAACAAGTTTCTGTGATCTGGCACAAAAAGAAATCCAGCAACGAAAAAAGTGTCACATACCTTCTGAATATCAAAGTGCAGAACATTGGACAGGTAACTTGGCAGCTCTGTGAGTAGAGTATAAAAGCTCCAGCTGCCACAAAACTTGACTAAAGCACAAAGCCACACCGCTCGTGATGTCAGTATGCGCCGCCAGGGCACTGGCTGTAATTGAAAGAAAGATCCTGTTTACTACGTTATTACAGACTACCCTCAACTAACCAAGAGTACAACACCACAAGCAAAAGTTTGTACAGGTCTCTTCCCAAGGGTAAAGGGGGGGAGGGGGGCGAAGTTCATGGCCTTTCCTTTCCCCTTCCCCACCCCACCCCAACATGTCTATGAGCACAAGGGTTTACTAGGACAGTTCTACTGATTCTACTGATGTTTAGATGCATGCTTTTAACTTGTTATTCTTCTATCTCCTTGTGGCCTAATTGGAAAACATAATTCACTTCATTATCCACATTATTCACTGCAGCCTCTGTTACACACTTATTGCATGAGTAAACACTGGTGAGAACTACTACTCCACTGCACTACAAATCAGTCTCAATAAATGCATGCCATATCAAGTTTTTGCACTTCAGGCGCACACAAAAAAAACCAACAGGATCCAACATTTCTACAGACACTTCCCGTATCATTCACGTGACAAACCGTGCTCACCAGTACCGAAAACACATGACAGACATACTGTTCAGGCCGAGTCGACCGCCACAAAAGCAATTCAGGTGCCGTCTACACAAGCATATTTTAATTCTGCATGATTTTTCACCATGCATTGTCAAAGTAAGCAGCAAGATCCGCTTCACTGCCTAGGAGTTGTAAGAAAAGCTCCTTCATTTCTGTATACTTTGATGCCCACAATGTAAACAGGTTTTCCCACCTCACGCAATGAAAATTTGACATCTCCATGTACCTTTGACTAAGAAGAAGTACAGTACTACAAGGATTTATTAGCACCACACTACTGATTCAATAGTATGCTCAGATGAACTATTTAGACAGATAACTTATTCTGCTGCCTCTTTTTGAGCTCATTATTTGTGCTGCTTCACTGCAGCCCATTTTCAACATTAGTCATATGTGCAGACACTAGTTAGAACAACTAATATTGGTAAGAACAACTTCTATTCCATTGTAGTACAAACCAGTCTCAATCAGTGCATGCCATATCACACGTTCATACTTTAGACACATTAAAAGAAAAAAGATTCAGTATTTCCACTGCAACTTCCTGTATCATTCACATGACAGACTTTTCTGGACAGCATTGTGAGCACAACAATTGCAGCACGCACATAGTCAGCCATCAAAAAACGCAATTCAGATGCCATGTACACATGCACATGTCCCACTTTCATCATCTTTCATAATGCAGGGCTTAGGTATACAGCAAGGAACATAACAAAAGCTCCAGGGTACTAGAGTGAGCTTGTTTCCTTTCTTTTCGTCTGCTTAGGTGCTTGGAGTACCCACAGGCTTTCTCACCTTGTGCACTGAAAACTTGGCATCCCGTGATTCCACTACGTATATTCTTTCATCTTCAGAGATGAACTTGTGTTTCTCAGGGCTTCCAGAGGCCAGAAAGGTCCATAGTACACACCACACAATACCCAAAAGGCCTGGACAGGAATAAAAAGGATAGGCTGAAAGCACTAGAAAACAGAAACACACTTCACTAGGCCTAGTCTGCCATCTGCGACGGCAGTGTTGCCTGTCAAGCGAGATCAATGTTTGGTTTGTGTAAGCCACTGCAAAGGCCTAAGGAGAAAATGCAAGGTGAGCTTCAAAACAGGTCAGGCTCATTTTTTGCAAAGCTGACAAAATTAAATGAAATGCAAACAATATGACTATCTTCAGAGTAACAGGTTTCCACAGTCAACCTTTAAAATGCTGCAAAAGGAAAAGTTCGCAGCTCCAAAAAATAAAAGAAAAATCAAGAGGAAACCACATGTCTGCAACACCTCTTTGAAGTTAGGCACATAAAGCATATATATCGCAGAGCCTTGTGTAATATGAGAAATCAATATGGTCTTTGGACAGAAAATTTTTATCTTCTTTTTTTTTTTGGCAGTGCTGGTTCACAGGGCCTGAACCATAGAGTTTCTTACTACTACCTAGAGGGAAAGCTGGCGGCGCTGCACTTCAGCCACCATGGACGCTCAAAGCATCATGGGGCGGTGAGCTACTTGTTGCGGCACAGTCGTAGTTTTTCGGGAACACAGAGTGGCAGTACTAAGGCGTTTCATTCCGAAAACGTAGTTCGTGTGTGCGCAGACGACTTTCGTGCGAACGCAGTGTGCAAAAGCCATAGTAGTGAAGACGCGACGACACACGACGCCAATAAAAGGTTTTACTCTTCCGAAATGCCATTAAAAAACCTCTTAAAGTATCTAAACAACAACATTTTTTTTGAAAACATATTTACTGTTAAAAGTGCGCCTGTTAATTACGAAATATTAGTTTTTTTAGTGTTCATCACTTGGCCAATAGGAAAGCTAGTCATGTCTTATTTTAGGCAAACTTTGCACTTAAATGCTTTTCTGCTCGTTTGTTGCAATCATTAGACAAGATATTGAATGTTAGGACGTTTGTAGCTATCAAACAGCTTTATTTTTTTATTATTTTCTGGCCAAAAGTTACAGTTCCGCAACAAGTAGCTCACCGCCCCATGATGCTTTGAGCGCCCATGGTGGCTGAGGTGGTCACGTGGGGTCTCCATGCAAACTCCCATAGACGGCTTGCCAGCTTTCCCTCTAGGTAATAGTAAGAAACTCTATGGCCTGAACAACACAAATGATTGGTTTATGGGGTTTAACGTCCCGAAGCAACTCAGGCTCTGAGAGACGCCGTAGTGGAGGGCTCCGGAAATTTCGACCACCTGGGGTTCTTTAACGTGCACTGACATCGCACAGCACACGGGCCTCTGGAATTTCGCCTTCATCGAAATTCAGCTGCTGCGGCCGGGATCAAACCCGCGTCTTTCGGGTCAGCAGCCGAGCGCCGTAACCACTCAGCCACCGCGGCGGGGCAACACAAATGAGAATGGACACCTCAGTGTACTTTAGATAAATCATTACAGCAATGTTTTTTTCCTGCAGCTTCAGAACTTAATAAAACAGTGCCGCTTTCACTGCTTTGTCATCTGCTGCGAATCAATGAACCACCACAAGTCCTGCACACTTGCAAAAAACAATGGAGCAGTGAAAGTGTCACTGTTTTGTGAACACAGAGGACTCATAGTGGTTTTGTGTACTGATCTTTGATGTCATGGCCTGTGGAAACGAAAATATAAATTCTAATAGAGTTAACAGTGCTGTAATAAATTACCTAAAGCTCACATTGGCATATTTTTTTTCTGTTCTGTCAGTACTAAGGTCCTGTGCATCATTAACAACAAAATAATAGAACCCAAGAATTTGGTGTGTGTACTCCTTTAATAAGAAGCTTCTTGATAATGACAAATATGATCACCACTCTTGTTAACCCAAACTGTAGCACTCGAGTTACTATTTCACAATTAAGAGAAGTCAAACTACTACCAAGAAGAAAACACAACCTTTACATATGCCCAACTTCTTCACAGCTGACTTCGCGATCTGTGCTACTTCTGATGAAAGGGCAGGCTGATATTCAAGAGGTCAGCGTCACATGTGCCAAGTGCAAGACATGCTTTCCCAACACAATGTAGAGTGTAACAAACTTTTATTAGTGTCACTATGGTGTCACTGTAAGGGAACAAGCTGCCAAGGGCGATCAGAAATCAAGAAAGCTAGGCATGAATAAAGCACAGAGCTGTCAGCACCCTCCACACCTAGTGTCCCCACAACATGGTTTTCGCTGTCACGAAATGGAAAAGTTCTGCATAACCACTACAATTCTTTAAAGTTGGCTTAGCTCGCTGCATGCGCTTATAGGTATTACACTGCCGTCACTATTTACAGCAAGATTCATAGATCATCAAAATACACATACAGCAAGAAAACGTTCAACACAAGGCAATTTATAATCACAGCTGCTTTATGCACTACATTAGAATCTTGGCAATACGAATCTCACAAGGTCGCAAAGAAGTGGTACACACCTGTGAGATAAAAGACAGAGGGCCAGCCTCCCGCGAATCCATGCTTGCAGAGCACGGCTGCAAGGGGGAGCGTGATAACAGTGCCCAGAAGGCTCCCCATGTTGCTGATTGCCGCCATCATGCTCCGCTCATCCACAGGTGACCATCGGGCCAACAGGGCATACATGGCCGGGTAAGTTACCCCCTGGAGAACAAGCACAGTGTTACTGCACAAACTAATGGCAAATTAATAAGCGCACCCTGGAAGATGGCATTTATAAAGAAAGGGTGCAACCAGAACATTAACCAAGGATAAACCATGGGAACTTTGAACTGGTGAGAACACCAACAAGTTTATACCAAAAATTGGAGAACAAAGAGGAGTTGCACTAGTTACCACTTAAAGGAGTGTAGTCACCTTATTTTGGTGGCACGTTTTCTTCTCTACAATGATGTTGAAGACATTACTATGCATCAATCACCATGCAGTATTCGCCTTCGACCACTAAATAATTTATAATCAAATTTGTCTGTC
Organism: Amblyomma mixtum; assembly: GCF_055824585.1. Taxonomy (NCBI): domain Eukaryota; kingdom Metazoa; phylum Arthropoda; class Arachnida; order Ixodida; family Ixodidae; genus Amblyomma; species Amblyomma mixtum. The sequence continues at coordinate 235,166,116 of NC_143012.1, forward strand.
ATATTGTTTCGGTTTTGGTTTCAACAGCTGGATGATGGCTGCGACGTCAAAGTGTGGTTATATGTCACGTGAGGCAGGGAAAAACGTCGATATAATCCCTGCTTCATCGTTTTAATTCACTACAGTGCTGAAGCCAGCCTTCCGCTAGAGCCAGAACGACAACGAATGTAGAAGCAGCAATTATATTGCAGTTTTTTCCTCCCTCAATTGACCTAAAACCACACTCTGACGTCAGTCCTTGTCCGGCTGTTGAAACCGAAACTGAAACAACACAAGAACGAAATTTGAATGTGAATTATTTAGCAGTCGTAAGAGAATACCACGCGTTAATCTGTGTATAATAATGCCTTACTCATCATTACAATGAAGAAAACACGCACCCAAAAGTTAAGTGCTGTTTAAACGAAACTTCTAGGGAGCTCCCAAAGCTCATTTACACAACCTTGAGCATACAAAAGTTTACAGATTGCACTAAGGGCAACGAAATTACGGGGCCTTCACCTTCTAAGTACTTTCTGTTGGAAACAGTCCTGTCTGTCATCCCAACAAAATATTCTCTGCAAAAACAGCTGAATGATATTCCTGCTACAAATTTCAGGCACAAACTCCACACAAGGCCGCAGACTACAAGAGCCTCCAGTCACCTCAGCAATGCCTTCCAGGATCCGCAGAACCAGAAAAGCAGAAAAGCTGGCTCTTGCGACCACAGCTGTGCCGAGCGTCAGAAGTGAAGTGATGCCGATTCCACAGAAGAAAATCCATCCTGGATCAACGACTTCAGCCAGCCAGCCACCGGGGATTTGTGTCACGATATAACCATAAAAGAAGGCATTCAGAACATAGCTCTGCGTCACCTGGTCCCAGAGGAACTCCCCAGTCTAGCGAGGAGAAGAGAAAGATGACAGGTAAATCTAAAGTTAATGCCGGCAATACTACAGTCAATACATGGCACATTGTAATGTATGAATAGGCTGTAATGCATGAATTATTACTCTAACAGAATAAATAAACAAGTAAAACAAATATTAGGTGAGACCTTACAAAGATCCTTTCTTTTTTTTTTGTTCTGTGCTATATTCAATGCTCTCATTTTCTATGATGCAAGCAAGTGCTTCTCTGAACTATCACTGTATATCAGTAGGTGTAACTACAAACAACAAACAGAAGACTGTTACATGCATTCATAAATAAACCTATCAATAACTAGTTAACTGGAAGCCAGTTTTCGAAGAGGATGTATGCTATTGTGCACTCGCAAAAGAATGGTTCATACAAATGTTTCCACTCTAAAGTGGTAGAAGGAATTTGAACACGTTCCAATAGAAAGCTTCAGATCAATTTTCTGTCCTCTCGGAATCTTTGTGTGAGTTGATAGTATTTCACTTCCAAGACATCCTTCATAATCTGCCTCCACCAAAGAACAACTTCTTCACCCAATGTTTCACCACTGTTTCACAACTGCACTACAAACTCCCCATCACAAAGTATATAGGCAAAAAAAAAAGGTGTGCTGGAAACATAACAGCAAGCAGCAGCAGATGACACTGAGTCCAGCAGTTGGAGAATGAATTTCACTGAACAAACACTTGGGAGTGGTCAAAAATATGCACTAGGAAATGCACATGTCAGCAGCAGCATTGCTGTATTCCTTACACTACTGTCGTTTACTTTCTTTGCTGCTATTGACATGTCGTTAAAATCGTACAACACGTTCATGATCAGGGTTAACTACCATATAGTACCACTTAGCTGCTTGCATTCGAGTGCAGTAAGGGAAACCAAAGATGGAATTACTAATACCAAACTGTGGACAAACGGCAGTTGATGATTACCATGTACAGCTTTTTTTTTTTTTTTTTTTTGCCACTTCTGATGTCAGCTGTGATGAAACTGGCCACAAAGGAAAGACATGTCACAAAAACTCTCTCATTAATGAAGGAAGGCATGACTGCTTCACTCCTAATGCTTTTCTTGACATTTTTCTGTGCTGATGACAAATACCATTAATCATCAACTTAACTGCTGCTTCCACTGAAACTGTGCAAACCAGGAACTTTAACAGTACTCTTTATCAATTCTAGAGGAGGGTTGGTGTTTGTGTGGGCAGAGCAACTGAGCGTTACTATACGCTACATAGGCACTTTCATATTGATATCTGAATACTGAGCAAGATCAAGAACTCTGAGCTCATCATTTAACATTTTCAAATCTGTACAGGCTAGCAGAAACTTGTGCAATGCAGTTATGAAGAATCATGCATCTGTAAACATGTTGGCACATTCAGTGAGAAAAATATGTTTTACAATGTATGCATACATGAGATAGTGCTATGTCTAAAGATCACTTATGGAACAACTGCTACATTATTCGCAGCAAGACCAACTCGAGAAAGGATGACTGGTTGCACAGTTAGTATCATAAGAAAGACGCAGCACACATGACAATGAGCAGAAAGGGCAAAAGTGGAAAAAGGAAAGGGTCCAGGTCTCTGCATGCACACTATGCAAACATAATAATTCTACTGCTGTCGCTTTGTAGATTGAGGGCATAGAGACACAGATCTGTACATACGTAATTTTTTCTTTTATAAGATTCATTGTGCAGCTTTGAAGGCAATTACGAACTAAATATATGTGTTCAAAGCGAACTCTATCTTTCATGTCCCATGAAGCGAAAGCTCTAGGACGGAATTGTTTGTTCACTTTGCATTCAGGTGCCTGCAAACAACAGCACTTATCACGCTGCTTGCCAACAAAATGGTATCAAAAGCGATGCTTTTGTTCTCTATCAATTATCAGCTTTAATTGCACCCTCTAATTAGCTCTAGTTCCCATAATATAAATTAAGATATGTCTACATCATTATATACACTGCAAGAAAAAGGCTCCTCACTGATTTCCAGTCAGCTAGCCTGTCCTGAGCCATCCATGACCGACTGCCTTATCTCTGCAAATTTCTTCATCCTATCTCTCAACCTGACTCTCTACCATAACCGGTGACGTTTTCCTTTCCTTGGAATCCTTTACCTCCTATTTGAGTCACTCATTACCACTGACATACTCTTCCCGTTTTCTGCTAGGTTATAAAAAACTGAATGCTCCATAATCCTCTTTCTTTTAACATTACCTTTGCGTAAGTTTCAGAGTTTTGCCTTTATAGGCAGGGTATGGCATGATACAAGTGTCACCTTTTTTTTGACGGATATACCAATGAATTCTTGTCCGTAACTTCAGTGTGGTTTCCAAGTGCACTCCAACCATTTTTTTATTCTTCTCGTAATTTCTTTCTCATGGTCTGGATCTAAAGTCACTACTTTGCTGTCCCCCTTCCTAGACTTTTGAAGATAAATGTTTTGTTTCCATTACTTTTTCAGCCTTCAGCTGCTCAGGTCTCATCAGCAAATAGGAAGTCACTGAAAAACGCGGCACAAAATTCTGCTGTCACGTTTGCTGTGTCAGTTAATTAGCCAGCAAAATTTGACTACTGAAGAAAGCATACGAAAACAGCATGCTGTGATGCATCTCTCTAATGGAATCCCATTGTTTTGTTATTTTTCTTTCTTTCGTACGTGTGTGCCTTGACTTACATAAATTGCCGAACATACAAGGTGAACACAACACGACACACATAAAAACAACGCGAAACAAGCTTCATGAAAGCAGATTTTAAAGGAGCAGTTCGAGAAGAAGAAGTAGAGTTATTTACAGGAATGTCACTTTGGTTCGAAGGCGAAGAGCCATTTCCAGGAGAGACAGGACACTCGGAAACAACAATTTTGCTCGCATTCCCTCGTGTCGCTGTTGTGTTAACCATGGCAATTATGGTCACACTGAGGTTCACTCTCATCGAGTACACCAGGAAAACACCCAAAGAGATCAGGAAGAGCATGAGATGGCGGACTTGAAACCTGCATGCTGCAACAATGACGTTACGCAACGTGTGTTCAATGGTCAGCTGATAAAAGCACAGCACAAGGACACACAGCACAAGGACGCCAAACACTCGATAACGCAGAGGAAGCTTGAGCCGTCCCCTAACAGAAGCAATGGAATGCTCACATCTCTGTCGTGCCGCTATCAACACGGCTGGAACGTCGTCGGAGGAATCCATAAATGAGCAGGCGGCCTAAATGCGCTGAAAGAACACCGCGCAGGTTAGTTAGCCCCTACGGAACGATCGTACTTATTGTTGCTGTGCAGGCTTGGCTAGGGTTCGCGCTTTAAGTTCCAGGCATTCGTCTGTCAGAGCACAAATCCCCAAGCCCATACAAACGAGTAGCAGACGTTCAGGAACCCCTCACGTGAGTCTGTGTTGTCGTTTCCAGCATTTTTGCGATAGCCAAGTTGGTGGCGTTGGCATCGCGCGCCTGTCACCAAAACCGCCAATTTCAAGCGAGCGCGAACGCACGCGCTCGTCGAACTGAGGAGAGTTCAAACACGAGAAGCCCCGCGTGGTTGCCACTGTTCAAAAGCCACGAGCCTGGGCCCCTGGACGTGAAAGATCTATGGCTGTATTCTGACAAGCGAAATTAGCTACACAGTACACGTGGCGCGTGCTTTGCTTGCCGCGTGTCTGCATCTCGTGAACGGGAACCGTGCAGTGGCTCAGTGGTTAGAGCGCTTGGCTACTGAGCCGGAGTTCCCGGGTTTGAACCCGACCGTGGCGGCCGCGTTTCGATGGAGGCGAAAAGCAAAATGCGCCCTTAACTGTGCTGTGCGATGTCAGTGCACGTTAAAGATCCCCGGGTGGTCGAAACTATTCCGGAACCCTCCACTACGGCACTTCTTTCTCCTTTAATTCCCACCTTCCCTTACGGCGCGGTTCGGATGTCCACCGAGGCGCGCCATTTTCTTTCCTCAAAAAACCAATTTCATCTTTTCAACAGCCCATACTAATCTGCGAGACATATCCTCAAGCGAAATTTTTTATTTAAAAAACCCGACTTCGATAGTTTGGCTCTCTGTCACCCCTCAAAAAGGAGAGCTCCGAAACACCCCATGTCTTCAGAGCACATGACGGCCGGTGCTTTCATTTATTGATAGCCAGCCGCAGTTAATACCTTGGTTAATACAGATACAGTATGCATCTATTAGCACAGATTGGTGCGGTGCGATATGAAATTCTGCAGCACGCCTGGTACTTTCCAAAGCTTCATTAAATGCTCTAGATAAGTGATTTCTACGCCCAAGATGAACATTCACTGAGACATTTCAATTCCCTTAATTCTCTCAATTTACAAATAAATAAAGGATATCCAGAGCACTTCAAAATGCCCTTCTTTCACCAAAATTTTCAATTCTCAGTTTAAAGTAAAATTACTGCAGTTCTGGTATCGATCTCAGCCCATAGAAAAACCTTTACTACCTCAATCCACTTTGGAGCAATCCAGACCAGAATAGCCATAGAAGCCACACAGCAGAACTCGGCATAGCTTCAGTCATGTGTGAAGCGCGCTTCATACTTTTCACAATCACTCTGTGTACTTGTGGTGCAGCAATGCAAGCAGTTTTTATTCAACTATACGGTTCTGTCACTTCTGTAGAGATGAAAAATAATATTTTTCA